>NW_022103912.1:1252624-1258713 GCF_000313985.2 Echinops telfairi
TTGAAGTTAAACAAGTGGCCATCTAGCAGGGAAGCAACAAAGTCCACATGGAAGAAGCACACCAGCCTGCGTGATCATGAGGGGTCTATGGAAATAGGTATCAGAAGTTCAAGATCAAGCAACCAAGTTGATGTGAAGGGGCATAGGTGAAGTGGAGACCCAAATCTCCTGTAAGAAAATTGGACGGTCCCTCACAGAAGGGCCACATGGAAGCACTGTGGAAACATATAACTATCCTCTATTTCTTGAATAGTTCCTCCCCCTATTTTTTTTTGTGTTTTAAAAATCATTTTATTGGGGGCTCATACAACTCATCACAATCCATACTGTCAAGCACATTTGCACATTTGTTATCATCATCATTTTCAAAACATTTTCTTTCTACTTCAACCCTTGGTATCAACTCCTCAATTTCCCCCCCTCCCTTCCCCACCCTTCCTCCTTCATGAACCCTTGATCATTTATAAATAATAATTATTTTTTCATGTCTTATACTGATTGATGTCTCCCTTCACCCGCTTTTCTGTTGCTTGTCCCCAAGGGAATGGGTTATATGTAGATCATTGTGATCAGCTCCCTCTTTCTCCCCCACCTTCCCCTTACCTTCCTGGTATCGCTGCTCTCTCTATTGGTGCTGAGGGATTTATCAGTCCTGTATTCCCTGTGTTTCCAGCTCTTTTCTGTACCCTGTACATACTCTGGTTTAGCTGGATTGGGGGTGGTGGCAGGAAGTGGATCGGGGGGAGGAAGCATTAAAGAAGAAGTGGAAAGTTGTATGTTTCATCTATGCTATACTGCACCCTGACTAGCTCATCTCCTCCCCACGACCCTTCTGTAAGGGGATGTCCAATTGTCTACAGATGGGCTTTGGGACTCTGCACTCCCCCTCATTCACATTGATATGATTTTTCTGTTCTGGGTCTTTGATGCCTGATACCTGATCCCATGGACACCTCCTGATCACACTAGCTGGTGTGCTTCTTCCATGTGGGCTTATTTGCTTCCCTGCTAGATGGCCACTTGTTTATCTTCAAGTCTTTAAGACCCAAGATGCTATATCTCCTGGTAGCTGGGCACCATCAGCTTTCTTCACCACATTTGCTTATGCACCCGCTTTGTCTTCAGCAATTGTGTGAGGAGGGTGAGCACCACGGAATGCTAGGTTATTGGAACTAAGTGTTCTTGCATTGAGGGAGTTCTTGAGTAGAGGCCCAATGTCCATCTGCTACCTTAATACTAAACCTATATATACATGCACATAGATCTATTTCCCCATCATCATATATAAATATATTTACATATGTACATGCCTTTATTTAGATCTCTATAAATGTCCTTTGCCTCCTAGTTCTTTCTTCTATTTCCTTTTACTTTCCTCTTGTCCCACTATCATGTTCAGTCTTCATTTGGGTTTCAGTAATTCCTCTTGGTTACATTGCCCTTGATCAAGCCTTACCAGACATCCAACACCCTCCTTGCCATTGCTTTTAGATCAATTGTTGTTCCCTTGTCCCTAGGTTTGTTAACATCCACTTCCTATCCCCTGCCTCCCCCTCTACCGTGTTCCCCTGAAAATGCGGGTCCCATTGTTTTCTCCTCCAATTGTTGATCCTGCCTATCTTATCTAGATAGAGACACAAAGACAATAATAAGCACAAAAACAAGGCAGAGCAAAACAAAGCAACAAAAGGAAATAAAACAAAACAACAAAAAACCAATGACAAAAAAGAAAAGCCTATAAATAGTTCAAAGTCTGTTTGCTGACCTTTAGGAGAGTTTTCTGGTGGAGTCTGATGGGGTGCCACAGCCCAGTCCTACAGTCTATTATTGGTATTCCCTGGGGACTTCATTGCTCTGCTCCCCTTGCTGTTCTGTTGCATGCCCTTAGTGTTTTGCCTCAGATTGGGCACAATGCCCTCACTATGTCTCCAGTGTTGTCCCCCATAGTGCTATGGGTCAGTGAGGATCTTTGTGTCTCTCTGCATTGGCTTCTCTGAGCAGGAATAAGTCTTGGAGGGTTGGTGGGCCAGAATGTGCTCCACTCTTTCTCTCCCCCCCTTTGTTTGCTTCTGTGTGCTCTGATCAGACGTGTCCCTCCCCCTGAGCTGTAGCCTCCCCCTATTATTATGGTCTTAGTTTTACCCCATTAATCCTGTTAGACCTGCATATGTCCATTTGTATAATTAAGATCGTTTGATGCATGAAACACAAGATAGATAAACCCTTCAGAAATAGTAATGGGAGTACTGATTACCTGAGGATGCAGAAAGAAAGGGGAGGAGGGGGCAAAGAGGGAACTGATAGCAATGATGACTATATAGCCTCACTTGAGGGGACTGAATAGCAGAATGGCAGGTGAATGGATACCTTGGATGGTGAAGGTATGGGAAAAAATGAATAACAATAATAATATTTAATATACTTTAAAGAGTTCTTGGGGGTAGAGTGGGGATAAAGGGTAGCTGATGTTAAGAGTGCAAGAAGAAAGAAAACGTTTTGAAAATGGTGGCAGCAGCAATTGTACTAGCTGGACCTGATCTAATTGGACTTATGAATTGCTATAATATCTGTAAGAACTCCCAATAAAAATGAAAAAAAGAAATAAAATGATGTATTGCATTGGGTAAATCTGCTGCAAAAGAACCGTTTTAAAGTGTTAAAGACTAAACATGTCACTGTAAGGACTAAGGCATCCCTGACTCAAGCCATGATATTTTCAGTTGTGTGGAGTCCATATGAAAACTAGCCAGTGAGTAAGGAAGATTGGAGAAACATTGGTGCAATTGAATGCTGGTGTTGGTGAAGAACACTGGAGACACATACCATGGACTACAGGAAGAAGGAACAATTCGGTTTTGGAAGAAGTGCAGCCAGAAACACACTTGAGAAGGCAGGATGGTGAGACTTTGTTTCATGTACTTGACTGTATGATCCAGAGGCACCAGTCCTGGAGAAGGAGATGGACAGACACAATAGCTGCAGTGATGGGCTCAGACATAGCAATGATTGGAGGCGAATGCAAGACTGAGCAGAGCTGCATTTTGTTTCCCATAGAGTCACAGAGTGGAAACCAAATTGATGATACCTAACGGGCAACAACAACATTTAATACTGCCAAATGCTGAATCAGGCAGAAAACAGTTCATCTTCTTTTGGATTAGTATGTCAGTCTGACTATTAAGTAAATATCTCATTCTTTTGGATTTCAAAGAAATAAAATAATGCTTAGGGGCAAAGTTACCACCCAATTCAAGCTGTCACCTTTCTGAGCTACAAATTTTGTGCTTGATCTTTATTGATCATTTTTATAAATTTGCCAAGAGCAGACCCTAACAACTCAATAAAATATCAATAGAATGGTAATATGCTCACACACAGCTTTCGGAGCAGCTCATGCTAGAAAACCCCCAAGGTCTGAGATTTTGGCAAGAGCTTGCCTCCCTTTGAGGGAAGAGGCATGGACTTGCTTAGATCACAGCCTCACTCAGGCTGGAGTCCTGCTAAAGGACCCCGTCAGCATCATATGCACACATACCAACTAATGAACTTGTCTTCAGGTGATCACGGAGGATAAGGCTTTTGACCATCTCACCAATCAACCAATGACCCACTAGCAACAAGAACGGCCCCCAAACATTTGTTCACTAGATTGGTATCTGTTGAGTGTCCAATGAGGTTTCTGGAGTATAGCAGTGACAAGGCAAAAGTAGTCGCTACTCTGGTGGAGCTGGGCACTCGAATCGGGAGTAGACAGTAAGCAAAGGAGTACCAGTTACTTGTTGGAGAAGCAGCTGGGAGATCGAGTGAGGGGAAATAGCTCAGTTGCAGGGAAACTGAGGTTGGAAGTACAGAACCCTGGCAGCCCCGAGAATGGGGAGGTTAGAGGTGTGAGGAACATAAAGGAGGCTAGCGGTGGGCCTGGTGAAGGATGCATAAGTAGCCAAGACAGCCTGAAACAGCAGAGCACCAGGGATGATGAACACAGGATGTCTGAGGATTGGGGGGCGGAGGGGGAGCACTGGCATCCCTGAGTCCTGGGCCCACTTTTGGATGCTTCAGAGGAGCAGCCAGGGTGAGGGTGGGCAGGTCTCAGCCAGAGAGGGGCAGAGGTTTGTTTCCTCCTGCCAGCACCCCCCAATTGATTCACTTTTCTTCCACAGTTTACTATCTCGTTCATTCCCCTCGTGCCTCTTTGGACGCTGTATCCTAGGGGCACCCAGCACCCCAGACTGCTGGTGCCCCACTGGGGTGCAGAACTGCTCAATGCGTACAACGGTACTGTTTGGGTTTGGGAAATAGATACTGACAACACTTTTTCTTTCTTATTAGACAGAAAGGGTCCTTTTCAGGCCCTGCTAAGAATACCCTAATTTATTCATGCTCTCCCAGGCTGGGAAGCAGGGCTGGGGAAGGACTGGTGCTGGCCTGTTGCCCTACTAGCCATGAAAGAGCAGGGGCACTGGCCAGGAAGCCCCAACGCACTGTGCATGCAGAGAGAGCGGCCTGGGCCTCGTGTGACCAGTGGCTCCTTTGTAGCCCTCCAGTGCTTTCAATAGCTCTCCAAGGCTCTGCCTCCAGCTTCATTGAAACTGCGCCCTCTGCTGCCTGGGGACTGGGGAAGACTAGAAAGAGGCCATCTTTAGAGCGGGCTTTAAGAGAGGGAGTCTTGTTGGTGTCATGGTTATGTGTTGGGCTGCCATCTGCACGGTCAGAAGTTCAAAACGCTGGGCTTTCTACTCCCATAAAGTTACAGTCTCAGAAGTTCACAGGGAATCCAGATGAGTCAGCATTGGCTTGAAGGCAGTGAGTGAGCTCCAGGAGAGAGAGGGGGTCAATTCAGAATGAATAACTCTTGATGTCAAAATAAATGTCAAAGTTAGGCATATGGGAACGGCTGCTTACAGCAGTCCTGAAAAGTAGATGTATTATCACCCAATTTTATCAGTAAGGAAAATGGGTGCAGGGAAATTAAGGGACTTGACAAAGCTCCCGAGGAGCCCCCCAAATAGACTTCAGGCTGGGGTGGGGGCAGTTCCTGGAACCCCCCAGGACCAGTGGGAAGATAGTCACAAAGGTCAGTGGTCTATGCTTTTTCATATTTTTTGCTAGTTATTATTATTTTTCTTTATATATATTTCCATTTTTATTCCATTTTTTGTCTTCTTTTTTGTATGATCTACTTTATTGTTGATTTGCCTATCTATATAAGATAGGCATGGGAGGCACACTTGAGGAGCAAGCAATGGGACCGAAGCACACCAGTCTGTGAAATTACGGAAGTGTCGATAGGATCAGGTAACAGGGATCAGAAAACCACCAACAAACCAACCAACAAACAAAAAACACGTTGAGAATGAGGGCGGTCGGAGCAGAGACCACAAATCCATCTGTAGACAACAGGACATCCCCGCACACAAGGGTTGCAAAGAAGGGATGAGTCAACCAGGGTGAAGTATAGCACTGATGAAACACACAATATCCCTCTGGTTCCTTGAGGCTTTCAAACCCCCCACTATCATGACCCCAATCCTGCCTTTCACTGAGGGCTGGGAAGAAGAATGCACACAGGTACAGATAAGAGCTCAGGACACATGGAATCCTGGTCAGACAAACCCTTCAGGAACAGAAATGGGCATAGCAATATCAGGAGGGTAGGAGGAGGGTGGGGCTCAGAGGCTGGCGGGAAGAAACAGACAGGGAAGGAAGACAGCAGTTAGTGTAAGACATGAACAAAATAATAATTTCTAATTTATCAAGGGGTCCCAAGGGTGTGAGGTGGGGAGGGAGGGTAAAAAGAAGAGCTGATACCAAGGACTCAAATAGAATGTAAGCGTTTAGAAAATAATGATGGCAACATATTTAAGACCCAAGATGCTATATCTTCTGATAGCCGGGCACCATCAGCTTTCTTCACCACATTTGCTTATGCACCCGCTTTGTCTTCAGCGATTGTGTGAGGAGGGTGAGCACCACGGAATGCTAGGTTATTGGAACTAAGGGTTCTTGCATTGAGGGAGTTCTTGAGTAGAGGCCCAATGTCCATCTGTTACCTTAATACTAAACCTATAAATATATGCACATAGATCTAT
>NW_022103912.1:1258813-1265513 GCF_000313985.2 Echinops telfairi
TACAAATGTGCTTTACACAATTGATGTGTGTATGGATTGCGATAACAGTTGTATGAGCCCCTAATAAAATGTTTAAAAAAATAAAAAAAATAAAAATTTGTTCTAATACTGTGGCAATGTATGATACTCACATTCTCGACACGACCGCTGAAGACAAATAGTATCTGGGGTCTTAAAGTTTTGAAGTTAAACAAGTGGCCATCTAGCAGGGAAGCAACAAAGTCCACATGGAAGAAGCACACCAGCCTGCGTGATCATGAGGGGTCTATGGAAATAGGTATCAGAAGTTCAAGATCAAGCAACCAAGTTGATGTGAAGGGGCATAGGTGAAGTGGAGACCCAAATCTCCTGTAAGAAAATTGGACGGTCCCTCACAGAAGGGCCACATGGAAGCACTGTGGAAACATATAACTATCCTCTATTTCTTGAATAGTTCCTCCCCCTATTTTTTTTTGTGTTTTAAAAATCATTTTATTGGGGGCTCATACAACTCATCACAATCCATACTGTCAAGCACATTTGCACATTTGTTATCATCATCATTTTCAAAACATTTTCTTTCTACTTCAACCCTTGGTATCAACTCCTCAATTTCCCCCCCTCCCTTCCCCACCCTTCCTCCTTCATGAACCCTTGATCATTTATAAATAATAATTATTTTTTCATGTCTTATACTGATTGATGTCTCCCTTCACCCGCTTTTCTGTTGCTTGTCCCCAAGGGAATGGGTTATATGTAGATCATTGTGATCAGCTCCCTCTTTCTCCCCCACCTTCCCCTTACCTTCCTGGTATCGCTGCTCTCTCTATTGGTGCTGAGGGATTTATCAGTCCTGTATTCCCTGTGTTTCCAGCTCTTTTCTGTACCCTGTACATACTCTGGTTTAGCTGGATTGGGGGTGGTGGCAGGAAGTGGATCGGGGGGAGGAAGCATTAAAGAAGAAGTGGAAAGTTGTATGTTTCATCTATGCTATACTGCACCCTGACTAGCTCATCTCCTCCCCACGACCCTTCTGTAAGGGGATGTCCAATTGTCTACAGATGGGCTTTGGGACTCTGCACTCCCCCTCATTCACATTGATATGATTTTTCTGTTCTGGGTCTTTGATGCCTGATACCTGATCCCATGGACACCTCCTGATCACACTAGCTGGTGTGCTTCTTCCATGTGGGCTTATTTGCTTCCCTGCTAGATGGCCACTTGTTTATCTTCAAGTCTTTAAGACCCAAGATGCTATATCTCCTGGTAGCTGGGCACCATCAGCTTTCTTCACCACATTTGCTTATGCACCCGCTTTGTCTTCAGCAATTGTGTGAGGAGGGTGAGCACCACGGAATGCTAGGTTATTGGAACTAAGTGTTCTTGCATTGAGGGAGTTCTTGAGTAGAGGCCCAATGTCCATCTGCTACCTTAATACTAAACCTATATATACATGCACATAGATCTATTTCCCCATCATCATATATAAATATATTTACATATGTACATGCCTTTATTTAGATCTCTATAAATGTCCTTTGCCTCCTAGTTCTTTCTTCTATTTCCTTTCCATGCTTGCTACTTACAAGGGTGGAAGGTGGGGGAGGGAGGGGGTAAAAAGAGGAGCAGATACCAATGATTCAAATAGAAAGAAAATGTTTGCAAAATGATGATGGCAATATATGTACCGATGTGCTTGATACAATTGATTGTTGTAAGAGCCCCCAATAAAATGATTTATTAATATTAAAAAATTAAGGGACTTGATTAAAGTTATGCACTGAACAAATGGCAGAGGTGAGCGTCAAACCCTCTTGAGGGGGACCCCGAACCCTGTGACCACTGAGGGGGTCGAATGAAGGTGGGTGGGCTATCCTAGAGAGGAGACAGATGACAGCAGCAGACTGTGTGTGTCCTGAGACTGTGCCGACATCTATTTGGTTAGCTCAGAAGCCTCCCTCAAGAGAGGGCACTGGGCAGCCTTTTGAGGACCGCTTGAATATAGGATGGTATCGGCATCACAGAATCCACGTTGTTACTGTTCTGAAGGGCATGGAGTTGGTTCAGACTCACAGCGACCTTGTGTACAAGGGAATGAACCACTGCCTGGACTTCACAATTAGTCTTACGTTTGAGCCCATGGATGCAGCTACCGTGTCAACGCGTCTTGTTGAAGATCTTCCTCTGCTTTGTTGATCTACTACTTTATCAAGCATGATGTCCTTCTCCAGGGATCGATCTCTCCTGGCAACATGTTCAAAGCATGAGAGATGAGGTCTTGGCATCCGTGGAAAATGAAAACACCAGAATTGTTGCTGGACACTTCAGTTTCTGCTTGGCACAAATCGTCACAACCAGCAAACAAGGGGCCCGGGTTTGACAGGAGAATGAGAGCTTTATATCCCCGGGAAAGGAGATGTTGACACCACTAGTTTTATAGGGTTTGCAAGCAAAGAGATCATGCATCTTACATTAGCAACATTCTTTTTTTTTTAAATCATTTTATTAGGGGCTCATACAACTCTTATCACAATCCATACATACATCAATGGCGTAAAGCACATTTGTACATTCATTGCCCTCATCGTTCTCAAAACAGTTTAATAAAATGTCTAAAATTAGTAAATACCAAGATACATGAAAAGGTAGAAAATATGATCAATAAGGGGGCAGAAGAAGCAATAGAAACAGATTTGCAGATTATAATAAAGAATCTGACTCTATTTTTATGTTTGACTGTTGATAGATTTCAAACCCCACAATGTCCTCTCCTCTTCTGCCCTACATCTGAGCAAGCTTATAAGAAAGATGAACTGCCCTCTGCGTTAGCTTTATCAGGACAATCAAACCATGTAAGCTCTTGGCCCCACCTTACACCTTAATGACCCCAAAGCCAGCCTCCTTCCTCAAAGCAGTTTTGGGCCTGCTTGAGAAGCTGCCATGGTCCCCCTAAAAAGCTCCTTATGCAAGTAAATGCCATGTGATAGTGCCCAAGAATGTGGGTGGTGCTACTAGTCTTACTATTTGAATAAGAGTGTGGGACTTGCAGTCACCAGCCTGGGACCTTCCAGCAGTCTGCATCATTGCATGTCACTGCGTGAGTCTAAAGAGGGACTTAGAGACTAGTATCAAACGTATGGACTTGATCCAGACTGGGCTTGGATGTTTTCTTCGTATATAATTGCTTCCTGATGTGAAGCTCTTTCTTACACATAGATGACTGTCCCTGGATTTGTTGCTCTGTCTAACTAGTCAACACTCGTCTAATTGGCCTGGGAAGGGCAGAGGAAGCACCCTTTCCTTTAGCGGGAGAAGAAGGAAAAGTGTTTCATCCCAAAGCCCCCTTTCCTCACAAACACCATGACCCTTCATTCTAACCACTCTTCCCCTTGCCCAGGATGGGTGGCGTGTCAATAGCATGCCCAGGACTTCTATCTCTTGATTGATCCTGCTGGGATGGGGTTTGGGGAGGGAGGTAGTCTGGCCATAATTATTGATATCTCTTTTTAAATTGTGGGGTATTTAGGACTTCTTTGCATTTAGCTATGGACTTTGATGATCAATTCCAGGACAAATGGAAAAGTTCCCTTCAGCGTATTTTACACCAAGGTTTGCTGAGCACCGAGCACTGAGGTATATAGGTAGCCCACTAAGGTCTTCTCCAGTCTGATGGATGTAGGCTCTATCATCAGGATAGGAGCCATGGTCTCTCAACCCGACTCTAGACCTGATTCAGGTCACAGATCACAGACCTAGCAGAAAGTACCACAGACAGGTTTTATTATGCCAGAAGAGGATCACTTATCTCACTGGTTCTCAACTTGTGGGTCGTGACCCCTTTGGGGAGGCCAAACAACCCTTTCACAGGGGTCGCCCGATTCATAACAGCAGCAAAATTGCAGTTATGAAGTAGCAACAAAAATAATTTTATGGTTGGAGGGGTCACCACAACATGAGGAACTGTATTGAAGGGTCGCAGACTTAGAAAGGTTGAGAACCACTGAATTCTAGCTTATGGCTCATCCCAGCCTCTTGCTTCTATGCTTCTACCCTTCTAAGTACTTACTTTGTAAACCCCTTCTCGTCTGGTCTCCTTAACGTGATGAGTTAAAGCATAAGAGCTATTCATAGTCTTTAGTAGATTGAAGGAGTCAACTTTTCTGAGCCTCAGTTTTCTCATTTGTTTTATCAGGGATAAATGAACCTATTTCCTATGGATTTGAAAAGATTAATGGGTATGTTAATATATATAATAATATAATATCTTTTCAATATGTAGTATATGATAAATCAGATAGATAATATATTAAATCAATATATTAAATAGAATTAATATATTGTTATATAGTATATGTTATGTATAACATAAATTTAAATACATTTTGTATTATACAATATGTTGCATACCACAATGTGTAGTATTCAATAGTATAATCTATTATATTAATATTCTATATTAATGTAGACATATTATGCATGATATGTTAATATTATGTTAATATATGCATATAGAGAGATTGATATATAGATATAAAGTATTTAACAGGAATCCTTGAAATAATCTGGGAAGCTACACCACTTCCATCACTTAGGACAAGGTGATCCTGGTTATGAGGTGGAAATGAAGAAGTAAAAGAACAAGAAATGATATGAGGTGATATGAATGCAATTCAACAGCCCTGGGTGCAACTTCTACCCCACCATATTAGCTGTGTAGGCTTAGGGAAGTCACTTAAATTCCTTTTATTAATTCCTAAATTAATAAAACACTCTCCGTGCCATTGCGTCAATGCTGACTCACAGGGATCCCCATGCATTTCCGAGAAGGTAACTGTCTCAGGGAGTAGAAAGCCCCATCTTTTTCTCACAGAGCTGGTGGTGGTTTTGAACTGCCGATCATGCTACACCACCAGCAAAAAGGAAGCCTCTGGAAATCCACATCCCTTTCAAAATTCTTTGTCCGTTCAATTCCATATCCTTGACAGGATATCAATTATTAATGTCAACATCAAACATGCAGAAGCAATGATTCGATGTCTAAGATGGGTCTCTGGTCTCCCTAGAAACTTGTGTGAATGTGTGTGTGTGTGTGTGTGTGTGTGTACGTACACAGAGAGTACTTTATATCAAGGAAATGGCTTACAAAGTTGTATCAGAAGGCATGTTCCAAGTCTGGGGTTTAGATGTCAGGCTTGAGTCTAGTACTTTCCAGGTCTGATGAACCCAAGATCAGCAGGTCAGATGGCAGACTTTTGACTGTAGAGACAAATGAATCCAAATTGGCAGATAAGATGGCATGCTGCTGACAACTTCCAGGGTTGGCAGGCAATGAGGAAGGCTGCCGGCTCAAGTCCAAAGAACAGGAGGTCAGATGCTGAGCCAGATACAGGATCCAGGAAAAAGCCAGCCAGGTTTATAACAGCTTTAACTTATATTCGAAGCAAGCCACACCTCATCATGCAAGTGATTATTATGTTAGTGGCATTATGCTAGGTCTCCTCATGGGGCATTACTAGGTCTCAGCTGTCAAATCACTGAGAATCCAGGCCCAGTCAAGGTGATACACAACCTTCAGGATCACACTCTGGGAAGGGAAAAGAAAAAAGAGCAATAGTGTGATGGTTAAGGTTGTGTGTCAACTTGGCTGAAAAACAGGTGGAAGTTATGATGTAGGTTGGAAGTTATGTAATAATGGAATCGTCTCCATGACAACATTCAATATAATGTGATCATTTCCATGATGAGATCTTCCATGAGCAGCCATCAGTTATAAAGGCGTTTCATGGGAGGTGCAACTTACATGCACTGTGTATCCATATTCTGGAGAAGATCTTTGGGTTTTGCTTGTTCTGGATTCTGCATCTGATTCATCATTTTCTGACATCTGGTTCTTGAGACCTGCCAGGTCTTGGGATCTGATTCTTGAGATTGCCAATGGCCTGCTGATCTTAGGTTAATCAGCTTCTGCAATTATATGAGTTAAGAGGAACCTACAGCCTGACATCTGGTCATAAACTTGGGACTTGTTAGCATCTGCAACTTGTGAGCCATTTCCTTGAAATAAATCTACATATTGGAGGTCAGTGGGGAGCACTTCACAAGTTTGTGGGGGAAATTCTATTAACTTTCTGAAGGCCCCCTAATTTTATATCTATATACAATGGAAAATACGAAAAGTATTGCTACAATATTGTATCAAACTGTGTTAGACAAAAATAACAAAATGTGAAGGTATTGTTTCTTGACATAGCTTCCATCTAGGTCTTCTTGCCTCTACAACATCCGCCTTAGGAGGTAAGATGAAAAGTCCTTCTATATTGATGAGGCTCAGAGTCTGTCCATTTAACAATCTCTGAAGCTGGGACAGACACTGCATTTCTGTAACTCCTGGGCTCAGTTCCTAACCAGATGCAGGGGAGCAAGGAAGCTAGCTTTCCACTCTCACTCATCCCCTTTCACACACCCCTCAAAGAAAGAACTGGTAAGGTGGCAAAACCTGCCATGTTTATTATTGGGTGGGATCCTTCCGTGATCAGCAGTGGGTGGGATTTGCTCCCTTCTACACTATTCTCCTTCTCTGAGCACAGAGAGTGTCCTGGCTTTGTCTTTAGTGGTTGTGTCGGGAAGGTGAGCATCATAGAATGCCAATTTAACAGAAGAAAGAATTCTTGCATTGAGGGAGTACTTGAGTAGAGACTCAATGTCCTTCTGCTACCTTAAT
>NW_022103912.1:1265613-1271980 GCF_000313985.2 Echinops telfairi
GCCTTGCCAGCTGAAGCAGGGAACTGGCTAAGGCAGCTGCACCCTGGTCCGACCATCAGAAATCAAGAGACCTGAGAACTAGAAAGGTGAGGCTCACTGAGCCATTTATCCCTCTGCCCTTCAATTGACCTCACACATGTTTATCGGCCAGGTTGGCACAATCAACTAACTACCTCACATAGGAACTGGAAGAGTGTAGGTCTGGAGTCGGGAAAGATGACCGCATGCGAGATCACAGGCAGAAGAGGGTGGTGCCACTGAAAGTCAAATATAAAAGGAGGAATGGACTTCGTGAACCAAGAGGAGTAGGACAGCGTTGTCCCAGGGAAAGAGGTTTTCTATACCTTACTGAGGAGGCTGGACTTTCCTTCCAGGTCTTGGAGACAGGTTTGCACATGGGAAGCTGTATCTGGACCCATCATTCCTTCTGGGGGAGGCAGACTGAGGAGAAGAAGAACCGCAGTGGTCAGGTCACAGAAGCTGCTGGGTAGGTCACCCCTGGGAGAGGTGAGGGTAGTCCCGAGGGGCAGTGGGTATGGAGGGAAGGGGTGCATTTAAGATTGAGGAAGGGGTGTGGGGATGCGGTGAGTGGGTCGAGGAGGAGGAGGTCATCTCAAGGCCTCTCTGGCCTCCAGCTTGCGTAGATGGTCTGGTTTTCCGAGACGGAAGCACAGATGGAGAAGTTGGGCAAGTGGTCACAGACTCAGTGTTTAGACCTAAGTCGGAGGCAACACCACCCAGTCGACCACGGCACACAGGGACTGGGGTCCAGGAGAGAGACCCCATTTGCAGATGCCCAGCTAAGGGAGTCTCCACAAGGGTGGGAAGATAAATGGTGAGTTTGCCCAGCACGATAAACCCGTGAAGCTTGTTGAACGGCGAGTGCAGGGTTGGCAGTGGTCATCAGGGAAGGCTCAGGACAGTGGCTTTAAGAACTGAGTGGGGCTTGGAACTGAGGAGGGACGGAAGCCCTTGAGGGAGGATACAAAGCATGTGTCCTCTGTAAGTCTAGCCAGGAGCACAACTCCGCTGAGGGGACATTTGTAGGAAGCAGATGTCAAAAGCAAAGGAGGAGGGGGAGAGGGAGGGAAGATGAGGAAGGTATGGAGGGAGGAGGGGAAGCATAGCAGGATTGATGGAAGAAGGAAAAAATGGGAGGATACGAGGGAGGGAAGGAAAGGATGGACAATGGTGGGGGGCTAAAATGGTTCATTTCCTCGTTCTCACTGAAGCACATGCTATACAGTATTATCTCACATCTACTTCTTCCTAGAAGGCCTAATGGCTTGCTGTGCACATAAGGGTTTACCGCTAGCCCCAGGAAAGCCGGAGGGAGGGGCAAGGGCCTTGTTGGCCGCAGGGACCGAAACATCTAAGTAAAGACTAATTTCTTACTTACAAAGCTGGAACTAGAAACACACTTATTCCCTTGGAAAGCAGGTCCTTTACTCAGCCGAGGAAGTGAAGAAGGAGGGGAAAGGGAGGCCGTTCTCCCAGTCTTGTAGAGCCAGTGAGCAGAAAGGGCTCGCAAGACAAGAGAGGTGCATGGGGTCTTACTTCTCAGCAGTACACGCAAGGCAGGGCACATGCCAAGGGGAAGGCAGGCGGAGCACAGTTTGGCAGTCCAGGCTCATCTGCAATGGCGGCCAGGGTACAGGTACCTAGAAAATGGGTCTCATCTGATCTCATCAAAGACATGTCCTTCAGGGTCCCAGCAGATGCAACATCTGTGGCTTGACTGGGCTTGACTCGGGCTGTCGCAGAGAGATAGGCATTATGTCCTTTCTGTGCACAGAATTTATCCATAGAGTCCTGCTGAGCTTTGGACAAGAGGGATCTGGCAACTCTGCCAAGTATGGGTGTCCTGCTTCCCGATCCTTTACAATGTCTTGTGAAAATCCAGTTCCACTCTTACCTGTCAAGTATGGCGTTAGCATCTAGATTTAAATCATTGCATCCAACTCACACTGATACCTGCCAGCTTTATAGGCGAGTTTCACTCATTTTTAAGGGCATCCTCGTGCCTTGGGAAAGAGTCTGATTATAACGGTTATTTGTTAGGGGACTTTGGCCTCAGCAAGGACTGTCTTAGGGCATCACTTGTTGTCGTACTTGTTTAGCCACAAGGCCATCATGAATGGTCCAATCAAATAGCCCAGAACTTTACTTCTCTCAGTAACTGAAGGTGAGACCTGGGGCAAATTACTCAGTATTCTCATGTGTTGAGTGAGGACCTGGGGTGCCTATCTTACAGAACTGTGAAAATAATGACATGAACTCATAAATGAGGAGCTCGTTTGCAAGTTAAAAAAGCCTTGGCTCACACCTTTCCTCAACTCCTCTGCCCAAGTCGATCCTGAAATCTCTGAGGGTCTCAAAACTCATCACTTATCTAGTGCTCTCCTGTTGCCTTCCTGGACTCCTTTTTGTTTGTTTGTTTGTTTGTTTGTTTGTTTGTTTGTTTGTTTTAAAGATCATTTAATTGAGGGCTCAGACAACTTTTATCACAATCCACACATATATCCATTGTGTCAAGCACATTTGTACATTTGTTGCCATCATCATTCTCAAAACGTTTGTTTTCTACTTGAGCCCTTGATACCAGCTTCTCATTTCCCCCTCCCTCCCTGTTCCCCCCTCACCCTCATGAACCCTTGATAATTTATAAATTATCAAGGGCTCATGAGGGAGGGGGAAGCGGGGAAGGAGGGGAAAAAAATGAGGAGCTGATGCCAGGGGCGTAAGTGGAGAGCAAATGTTTTGAGAATGATGAGGGCAATGAATGTACAAATGTTCTTTACACAATTGATGTATGTATGGATTGTGATAAGAATCGTATGAGCCCCTAATAAAATGATTTTTTAAAATAGCCCTTACACAGTTCCTGTCTTGTATACATCACAAGCTTGGGATTTGCCAAGTATTTTATGGACCCTGTGACAATCTCTCCCTTTGACCGATCCTTTTGGAGTTGCCCCAGAGGGGCGGAAAGATCCAGCCTTTGTGGGATTCGTCATGCCAAGGATCAGTCTTTGATGTGCCTGTGAGTGAGCCAGCTCTCTTGTGCGCCTCACCTGGGCCAGAAGGATGACTGAGAGAGCTGTCAGTGCACCTCCAGTGGCCTGGGGATGGGTCCTCATTCCTGAAGTGGGGGCTGAACATAGTTCCCGGCAGCCTCCTGCTATTGTTTTTCTTGTAGGTCGATTTATTAACCAAACAAGGCTCCAAAATCCCCAGTTCCTTTCATCAATGCCACGGCACACTATCATAACCTCCTTAACTCGAGACAGACAGACAGCACCTCAGGAACAAGTGATTGCTACGGGTTGGGGCCTTGTGCAGGATGGGCTTTAGGAAAGGGTGGGGTGGCTGCAATGAATTTGTACGGTTAGCTAAGATTGTCTGCTGTTACTCATAGGGTTTTCATTTGCTAACTTTCAGAACTAGGCGGTCAAGGTTTTGTGTTTCATTGATCTTAGTCTAGAGCCTCCACTGAAACCTGTTCTCTTTGGTACCCTGCTGGTATTTGAAATACTGGGGACATGGCTTCCTGCATCTTAGCGCCACACAAGCTACCACAGTATGATAATTCAAAGAACAGACCAATTGGCCTTAGAAGAATACAAGAATGTTCCTTTAGTTGTGGAGACAGTGGGGTATTGGCTTGTTTACTTTGGACACCTCATCAGGGAAGACCGGTGAGGTCTTAAGTGGAGAGCAAATGTTTTGAGAATGAACATTCTGAAAAGGATGTTCTGAAAGGAACATTCTGTTTGGTAAAGTACAGGGACCGTGAAAATGATGGAAGCCCTCCATGAGGCGGATGGACACAATTGCCATAATAGTGGACGCAATATGCAGGGTTCATGAGACAGTGTAGGACCAGGCACTGCTTCGTACTGTTGTGCCTAAGATTGCCATGGATTGGAGCTGACTTCATACAAACTAAGATGGACAATGGGATTGTAGATCGAAGGCTGTGACCTGTGACGTGGGGTGGGATGAGCCCAGTGCGTCCAGGGAATCAGTCAGGAGTCCTTTTCTAAGGCAGAAAGGCACTGCCTGGGGATGGAGGCCTCCAGATCTGGCTGCCCAGGGCGGGTATTCTGTGCCCTGCGGAGGGCAGCCTTTCCTGAGAAACATGCTCAGGAAGACAAAGCTGGCCGTCTGTTTAGGTGGGGGTCGTATGAACACCCTGCCACCTTTCCAGTCTTAATGAAGAGGTCAGGTTCTTCCCGAAGGGACTCAGAGGCCTGGTCATGGCCCTGCGGTGGCAGTGATGAATGCCAAGAGAGGCCAGACAGCTGGGAGAGAGCTAGCCTGCCTGCCGCGGTGTTTTGGGATCGGCCCATCTGGATTCACACAGCCAGTTCCTCTAGGGCAGGCTTTTCCACAGTGGAAAGAAGATACGGGCCGGAGGGGGGCAGTGAATTGCCTTTGGGGTCCCTCCGTGACTCAGAGCATTTTCCAGCTCATTGAACTAGGGCCATGCTGTGTGAAGTTTTCTCCCAACGCTGGCGATGCACAACCGCTGGGGAATTTAATCCACATGCTGATGATTCCTTTACCCTGAACTCACACACTTGCGGCTCTTTAAGAGCCTTTGATGTCTGATAGGACTCGGAGCCTTTTGGTGAGCTATTTTATGCACTCTTTCCACCCCTCTCCACCCCACCGTTCATCATCTCACCATTACGGCTTATTTTTAAGAAGCAGAAGCTGTATTTGGTGGTGTCTAAATGGACTCGGGCATTTAAAAATGTCAAGTTTTAACGTCAAAGCTCAAGGGGTTTCCTGGGACTCAAGTTTTGGCAACTCCTTTTCCTTCCACCAAGAACCTTGTGATGAGCTTTAGGAGGGCTGAGGGAGGTAGACTAGGAGGATCAGGATGCTGGGAGGGTCAGAGCAGGTCCTTTCTTCTGGGCCCCAGTGCAGTCTGCCCTTGGCCACAGGCAGAGGGAGCCAGACGACAGAGGACCCTTCCCCTGACCCGAGTGCCCGCTGTCCATTTTGTTCCTTCATTTGCCCTAAGGCGTTTTCTCTCCAAATCTCTCCTGCAAGGCAAATTTGATCCTCTGACCAATAATTGTGGGCTCATTTTCCAGCCTTAAGTTCTGATGAGAGGAGGAGAGTCCCTATTGGGAAGGAACGTGTTGGCGATTAAAAGGATGTTTGAGGCTTTCCCTGGGGTGGACTGGGCCGAGGAGCAGGATGGGGGCAGGAGCTTGAATCTGACTGGAGAAGGAGACTCCAACAAGAGGGATGCTGTTCAGAAGAGATGATGCAACTTCAGAATGGGATGTCTTGGGGATGGAAGACAGCTTCCTGAGCTGCTGGTGGAGCCCAAGTGCTTTTGCAGCTGGAAGCACTTTGACCTAGGGGACATTGGAAGCTGTTGCAGATTTGGACCCAATGGGGGCACTGTGTTGACAGAACTCAAATCCACTTTGGACAGGGAGCAGGGACGAATCCCCAGAGAAGGGCGAAGTTTAGTTGAAATTTGGGAAAGATGCAGGATTCTCTTGGGACACAAAGGCAAGAACAAGACTAGAGGAAGAGTAGAACCAGGTTTGGGGGTGACTTGTGTGGTCAAATGTCGTAGAGAAGGTTGTCATTGTAGCTAAGAGAACTGAGTATACCAGCCATGCAAAGGAAAATTGACGTCTGGAGTTACTGAACCTTGCATGGCTGGATCCTGTTTAAAATGTTTGGGAAGATGAACAATTCCATGCCCCACTTATACCTATTTCAACCTCACCATGAGATGGGGGAGATGAGCAGAAAGTCTTGTCTTTTTAATTATGTATGGTGACAAAGAAATAGAAGTTCAGCAACCTCGTGTGACTTGCCTAAGACCACAAAGCCAGTCAGAGGCAGGACTGGGGTTAGATCCTGGGTCTGACTTTTGTCATAATCTCCACAACCTTGGCCACTCACAGTGGAACTTATCTGCAAAGAATCGGGCCTGTGCCAGTGCTTCTTAATGCCCCCCCCCCCCACTGGAAAGTTTCCTGGGCCAGGGAGCTCCCACTTGACCAGTGGGTTTGGAACACCCCCTATATGCAGCCATCATGCCAGCCATTGCACAGTGAAGGTGATCCAGCCCCCAGGATCCCACCTCTTTAAGAGGTCAGGTATGGAAACAGACACAGGCAACATGATGTGATTTGTGCAAGGAGACAGGTAAGCGCTTGAGAGGTCAATGGGGAAGTAATAGGAGGATAGCCTGGGAATGCTTCCTCCAGGAGGTGAGACTTAGACTGACCTAAAGAGAAGCAGGGAACAAAGAAAAGGGGAGGCATAGTGTGTTAGTCTGGGTACTTTAGAAAAACAATCCACAGAAACTCATGTATAAGGGAGAGTTTGA
>NW_022103912.1:1272080-1318924 GCF_000313985.2 Echinops telfairi
CTATAAATATATGCACATAGATCTATTTCCACATCACCATATATAAATGTATTTACATATGTACATGCCTGTATTTAGCCCTCTACAAATGCCCTTTGCCTCCTAGTTCTTTCCTAGATTTCCTTTTACTATCCTCTTGTCCCACTATCATGCTCAGCCTTCATTTGGGTTTCAGTAATTTCTCTCAGTTATATTGCCCTTAATCAAGACCTACCAGGCCTCTCAAACCTGCCATGCCACTGATTTTGGATCACTTCTTGTTCCCTTGTCCCTGGGTTTATTAACACCACTTCCTTTTCCCCACTTCCCCCTCTCCCATGTCTCCCTGAAACTGTAGGTCCCCTTGTTGTTGTTTTCTCCTCCGGATTGTTTATCACACCTATCTTATCTAGATAGACTTACAGAGATGATAATATGCACAAAAACAAGATAGAGCAAAACAAAGCAACCAAAGAAAACAACAACACAAAAACAATGAGTAGAAAGAAAGCTTGTAAATAGTTCAAGGTCTGTTTCTTGACCTTTAGGAGTGTTTTCCAGTTGAGTCTGATGGAGTGACACACCCTGGCCCCAAAGTCTATTTTTGCTACTCCCTGGGTACTTGTTTGCTCTGCTCCCTTTGCTGTTCTGCTGAACATCCTTACTGATTTCTTCGGCGGCGTGGTGGGGGTCAGGTCTGGGGCAATCCCACACTTTGTCTTCAATGTTGTCTCCTGTAGGCTGTGGGTCAGTGAGGGATGCCCTGTCTCGTAGTGGGGCCAGCCCTATGGTCTTCTCTGTGCATTGGCTGCTCTGACCAGGGATATTGTCCTCAAGGCTTGGTGGGCCAGGATGTGCTCCACTCTTTCTTTCTCCCCCTTCATTTGCTCATGTGCACTCTGATCAAATATGTCCTTCTCCCTGAGCTGTGGCGTCAGTGCTGTCCTCTAAAGTAAATTCTTCTGGGGGGGATGGGCAGCTGTCCAAATAGTTGGGATTGGGGCCAATTCTTGGGTTCCTTTTAAACCCAAATGACTGCAGCTTGGAATCCAAAAGAGTCAGCTATATTTCCGCCCAGAGGGAAGGGCAGATGACAAGACAGGGGTTGGGGGTAGGGGGAACCCAAACAGAAGCTGGCTGTGGAAGTATGTAGGTTCCTCCATGCTCCACCTTCCCCTTGAGGGTTCTTGGACCTTCCATCGATCAAGGCTAATGAAGTGGGAGACAAAACGACTGTGCATCCATCCGTTTCTGCCTCTCTCGAGCAGCCACACTGGATGAGGAGGACGCACGTGCTTTGCCTGTCTCAGGGACACTCTTGTCCTATCCAAGCTAGCCGTTATTTTACAGGAAGGGGGAGCTGTCCCAGAAGGTGAAGGCTGGCGCCTCACTGCTGATCCAGCACAGGTCTTTGCTTTGCTGGGAGCGAGCAAGGGAGAAGGCCCACAGCTGCTTGGGCTTGTCGATGCCTAAGATGTAGTGGCCTGATTCTTAGCAGAGGCCCGTACTCATTGGACCCGTTTCCTGAACCCAGGTGAGGAGCAGGCATTGCACTCTCCTCCCGGCTGGAGACCCTCATTAGCTAAGGAAGGCTGACTACCCGAAGCCAGTCTGACTCCAGTTACAAAGCCGTCTCTCCAGCTCTGACCCCATAGGTTGGTCGGCTCCAGCAGGGATGCCCAAGTGGTGCTGTTCACAAGTGTGTGCTCCTCTGTCACCTCAGGGCCTGGTCACACAAGGGCTGTCTGTGGTCACGGTCTTCCCAACATGCTAGGAGCCAATAAGCCCTGGGACACTTTAGCTCTGAAGACCCTTCATTATCTTCTCTGCCTTGCGGAGAGGCCCAGCCCTGGAGGTCAGTCACAGATGCCCTTCTGAGTCATCTCTGACTTCTCCCTGTCACATGTGTGAGGGGGATGTGCACCCTTCATGGAATTGGCTAGGAGTCCGTGTGGGTACCACTCTAACAGCCCAGTATTTCTCTATTGGCTTCACTCACGTGACTCAAAGCTGAATCCTAATTAGCCCAAGCCAGATGTGATAACTGCTGGACTTAGAGATGGCACCTGATGCAAATCTGGCCATAAGATATGCGGAACATTTCCTGGAGGGAAGTTTTAGGGGAGGAATATCAATGATTAAAAGAGACACACGGGGAAAATGGCCTCTCTCTCCTTCAGTAAATGGGTTGTGCCTGTGTGTGATGCTTGGCTACCTGGCAGCAGTCTTGAGACCATGAAGGTAGCTGATCTGAAGACCAAGTTAACACACCGAAGAAGAACAGAGGTAAACTGGGAGGGCCGGCTCCATGCTGACGACCCTGATTTTCGAAATTGCTGACGTGCTGATTGTCCTTCCTCAAGGTCTCTTGTCATGTGAAACGTCAACCCGCCATCCCCATGCCATTCTGAGTTGGGTTTTTGTTTCCTTGGACATGAAGAGGCCTCTGATTCAGTCCCTGTCCCCACACACCTGTGGCCAGCCCTCCGTGACCTCTGTGTGAGCCAAGAGACCGAGCCCCTGCACTCAGACTGTGACAAACAAGCTTAAGCCACAAAGGGTTGATGCTCTATTTCCTGATTGTCCAAAAGATGAAGGGTGCGTGTGTCTGTGCTGTAGTGCGTTTACAGCATGTGTGTGTGTGTGTGTGTGTGTGTGTGTGTGTGTGTGTGTATGCTAGATTTAAAAAACGTTGTGGAAATACCATGTCAAAATGACAACTTTTACCATCTTAAGGATCTCAAACCATGTTAAATGTGTGTGTGTGTGTGTGTGTGTGTGTGTGTGTGTGTGTATGCTATGTGGAGCCTCCATGTGCCCACGGTATGTAGTATGTGGCATGCATAACAGTGGTATGTGGTGTGGTGTGTCTGTGGTATGTAGTGTCTGTGCATGACTGGTGTGTGTGTGTGTGCTTTTCTCTGGTAGCTGATGTGTATGTGTGTGTATTCATGTTGTATGTGTGTGTGTGTGTGTGTACACAGCACTGGTGAGAAAAGTACCTTCCCTGCTTACAGCGGTGGACTCCCTCGGGTGAAGTACGGACCTCGCTCAGATGAAGCCTCAGGAGAGGAAGGTGACGGGCTCGCTATTAGAGGCACCCTACTGCCCCACTGTTCTGACCTCAGTCCGTCCATCTGTCCTCCTCTTCTCCTCCTCCTCATCTATCTTCCTGCCGTTCCTTAAGGATCTGTCTCAGGCCCAGAACAAGGGCCAGCCCTGTTGCCTCTTGCTTTGGCTCTGCTGTCTTCCTCGTCTGGAGCCAGCTCGGCGTGCTTCCTGGCCTGCAGCAGGTGCTGCTGACATCTCTATTTAACTGACCCTCTGGCACAATCTCCCCAGTCAAGAGAACAGTGTGGGGCCTGTGCCCAGACTCGCACGGTTCGCCTGCTCCGGACGGACCCAGGTTAGAGACTGTTGTTCTTCTGCATGACTTCCACAGTAGCCAGCTGCTGGCACCCATCCTATTACCTTCTTAAAAGGCCGTGCGGAAACCTGCATGCCCCACTGTAAGATTCCACAACTTGGTCCTTGTCAATGAGAGAAGAGGATGGGGTGAGCTCTGGGGAAGGTCTAACTAATCTACTAATAAATGGGGGAGATGGTCAAGCCTGGTTCTCTGGTACCAAGAAGGTACCTCTGTCCTCTGCAGCGTCTGGACTTTGATCCCACCTGTCTGAGTCCCTGGTGGTGATACTGTCTGTTAGGGTGATAGCACCCTCATAGCTTCACCAAAGACAGCTTGGCCCCTAATCCTCACTCAGGCCCGATATACAGGAAAGACTCAGGCCAAGTCCTTCTGAGAGCCCATTTCTGCCAGATAATCACTGCCAAGGAGGGTGCCACTTTTGTGTGGCAGCCTGGGGCCCTGACACTGGACAGCAGATGGAGTGCCCCTTCCTGGCCCCACCTCTACTTGCTGGATGATCCTAGGCAAGTCACTGCACTCCATGTCATCAGCGCTAGGTGGGAGCAGTGTTGCCTGTAGCACAGATGGCTGTGAGGGTTGCAGATCATGACCAGAAAGTGTGTCCAGCAATCTCTGAAGTCAAAATGGGTGCATAAGCAAATGTGGTAAAGAAAGCTGATGGTGCCTGGCTATTAAAAGATATAGCATCTGGGGTCTTAAAGGCTTGAAGTTAAACACGTCACTCTCTAGCAGGGAAGCAACAAAGCCCATATGGAAGAAGCACCACACCAGCCTGTGTGATCACGAGGTGTTGATGGGACAAGGTATCCGGCAACAGAAGACCCCAAACAAACAAATATATTGATGCAAATGATGGGGGTCAGAGTGGAGACCCAAAGCCCCTCTGTAGACAATTGAACATTCCCTCACAGAAGGGTCACAAGGAAAGAATAAGACAGCCAAGGTGAGTGAAGCATAGCCCCAACTGAGCACACAACATTCTTCTAGTTCTTTGCTTCCTCCATACCCAGCCCCTGCTCCACTATCATGACTCCAGTTCTACCCTACAAATCCGGGTGGACATGTACACTGTACAGAGAGGAGCTCTCAACACACAGATTCCAGGACAGATAAACCCCTCAGGAACAGTAATACCACTAGGGAAAAGTAGGGGGATACGGGGGAGAAATGGGGAACTGACTTCAATGATCGATGTATAATCCACCCCCCTCCCCAAAGGGATGAACAATAGTAATGTGGGTGAAGGGAGACATCAGGCGGTGTAAGATATGAAAATAATAATAATTTATAATTTATCAGGAGTCCCTGAGGATGGGAGGGTTGGGGAGGGAGGGAAAAAAAGAGGAACTGATACCAAGGGCTCAAACAGAAAGAAAATATTTTGAAAATGATGATGGCAACTTTTGTACAAATGTGCTTGATACAATTGATGTATGGATTGTTATAAGAGCTGTAATGCAATGATTTATTTATTTTTAAATAGAAAGAAAGTGTGTACAGATCCCACACACACCACGGATACACTGCTACCAACTAAACATACAATACAGGTGATGCACACACCTATCACATACACAAACATTCAAACCATACACACCCCACAGGCACAGGTACACACCTTAGATACATACACCACGCGTACATCACATATACCATAGGCCTATACCATATATACACATACCCCATAAACAAATACCACAGAGACTGATACCACACATGCCATACATGCACATACCAAACATAAATACACTCCAAACACATACACACACCACAGTCACATCACACGCATGTGCACACACTAGCACACATGCAGCACACAGCATACATAGACACCATGGAGCGTCCGGCATGAATCAAGATGAGTTGTGCACTTTCATTGAATGCATGATGGAGCTGCAGGCCCTGGAAATCTGCCCTGGGCTCTCTGGCTTGCCTTGCACCTACCTGCCCCACCCCTACCCCAGGTCTTCTGCAAACAGGTTCTGACTTTGGTCTTAGGACCAAATGATGCAGTAGGTCCCATGAATACACAAAAAGTCGCCAAGATGCAGCCTGCAGCCTTTATTCCCCAGGCGCAGGGGGTGGGGGGTGGGGTCAGCAGGGAAGGTGTGTGAGTGGATGGCAGGGGGTCTACAATTGTTACTGGTTCACAGGGCCACTGCCAGGCAACAAACCCAGTCATAGGGAAAATCAGCCGGCACTCCACATTCAGTTCCCAACAGGGCTTGATGTCACTGGGATCCGTGAACTGAGCCAACGGCAGGTTCACAACGCACCTACCTCGTTTCATCCCTCATTGGCTTTTGACATTGTTGCTCAAATGTTGGGGTCACTTTCTTTTCTTTAGAACAACCAAACCCAAACCTACTCGTGTCCCTGGAAATCAGAGCTCTCCCCTACTCTTCTCTCCCTTCCCCCAGCCTCTTTGCCCAGTGTTTGCCCATCTACTCTGCAATATCACGACGTCCCAGTCCTGCCACAGAGCCTGGCTGGTGTAGTGGTTAGCGCTAGGCTGCCATCTGCCAGGCTGACGGTTGTAAACCAGCAGCTGTTCAGCGGGAGAGAGATGGGGTTTCTACTCTCCCAAACAGTGACAGCCTCAGAAAGCCACGGGGCCGGGCACCACTACGAGCTGGCATCGACTCGATAGCAATGGGTTTCAGCTGCTCCAGGGGGTTCTGTGTGATCCCAGACCCATGGGCTGCAGGCGGGGGCTGGTGCAGTGGGAAACAGGGTCCTCGCCCCAGCACAGCAAGCACAGTTTATTTCACCTGCCTGTGGAAGCTGCGTAGCTTTGCCGGCAAATCTGAGTATGTCAACACCATCGACAAAATTAGGAGTTTTCCAGTTCCCATAAGACATCAGAGGCTCAGGGGAAGCCTTGCGGCCACAGGTAATGCCGCCAGGTCTCTCATTTCCTGCTAAGACTGCTTCCCTCATCGACAACCTGGCCAGTGCACCACCATGGCCTACTAGTCCTAGAGCTCAGGGCTCTGGAGGTAATGGCGTAGTTCATTATCAGCTTAGGAAAGGCCTGCCAGAGAAGGGCCAGAGCAAGGTAGAGAGTTATTAAATAAGAAGAAACGCTCATGGGGAAAAAGAAAAAAAAATGTCCAGCAGAAGGCAGGTCCAGACTGGCCTGGCAGCTCCTCGCTGCCATCAGGGACCCTTGTGGTCAATGACGGCCACTGGAGCACCTTATGCATCTCCTGCCTTCAGCCGAGCAGCAAGAGCAAAGGGAAAGAGATCTCCAGGAGCTTCCACTCAGGGCTTATGCTTGCAATCTGCTCCTCAATGCCATGGCCACACCTCGCTGAAAAGGAGTCTGAGTGACACAGCCTTCATGTTGGAAGGTCACGTGCCCTGATGTGACTGAGGAAGATGAGAGAATGAATACTGGGCTTAGCCACCAGCAGCCTCTCCCACGGTGTCTTATTTGCCTCGTACCTCACGAGGCATTGGCTGCAGTGTTCAGAGGAGAAATGATGGCCCAGGGAGGTCCCACACTGCAGCCAAGCCCGGCCGCATGCGGCCCTGTTTGCTGCTCTGCTCTCTTTCCTCATTTTAGGGTGCAGCGTACACCCAGCTAAGTCACTGTCAACCCGAGAACGTGCTTGCTGCTAGATGGAAATGATGTTTGTTCTTTCTCTTGGGGTGGGTATAGGAGTGCCCTGGCCCAGGCATGCTTATGGACCCCCGGGGCCTCAGCATGGGCCCCTGGAGTCAGTGAGCAGAGAGCATGACTGGAGGGTTCTCCCCCGGGGTTGGAGGAGGCACCCTAGACAGAGAACACCCACAACACAAAAGCAGTTTGATTCATCCAGCAACTGAATACTGAGTCACCCATTGTTTCCAGCCTCACCCTGGCCTGAATTCAAGTGTGGCTTTAATTTGCAAGCGGCTTTGTGTGTGGAGACACATCCGGGGTTGATAACACAGTGGGCGGAGATATTTTGAGTTTTCCTTCTTGAAAGGGAAGATCTTACCGCCACCCTGGTCCACCTCACCCTCCAGGTTGGAAACTGTGATCCTCCCAGTGGGAATGCAGCTGGCCACCCCGGGCCGTATTTCTGAGCTAGAGGGAGGGAACACTACCACACGCACCGGGCTAACCACATGCTTCGGAAACCGGGGGTGTGGTTTTGCCCTTTCCCTCAAAAACAAAGCCGGACTGAGTAGAGGACTGCTCTCAAACCAAATATGTGTTGGCACACAACTGTCCTGGTGGTTAAAAAGCATGTTTTTATAATTATTATTTTAAAATTAGATGTCCCTGGGGGGGGGGGGGACAATAACAAATCTGAGGAGACAAATGTTTGGTGGGGCAGTAGAATAAAATTCTGTGCTCAGGATATCGCGAGGTTTGGGGACCTCTGTCCTTGCCAGTAGCTGTCTGTCCCTCACTCGAGTCAGAGGTCAGGTTCACAGCTTGTCATAAACAGCACTCTTGCCACCTCGAATTCCTGGAGCAAATTCCTGCAAAGCAGCCTGGGAGCCATGTTGGAGACAAGCAGCTCCTAACGCTAGTCAGTCTCAGCTCCTTCTGCTGAGGAGCTGTGTCCAGGGGGCCTGGGTTGCTGGGGTGATGCTGGACGTGAGGGTTCAGACAGCACTCGCAACACACCCTACTGCTCCTGCCCGCTTTGATTAGATCGGGGGCTTGGAACCCCCTTGACCCCAAGGAGCTGTCAGCAGCCTAGCTTGAGTTTGGCCTCTAGCCCAGTGTCGTTCCAGCGATCTAAGTGCTGTTTCTTGGGACTTTGGGATGTAAACCATAGAGAAAAGGGTTCAGAGAGCAGCACTGGCCACAGAGGGGCTGCTGCACAGACAGTGTGGACCTGGGGGGAGAACAGGGTGGAAGAACAAGGAGGGGAACAGGAGCACTGAGTCTGAGCCGCGGGACATCTGGAACTGGGGTGGCTTCAGAGATGCTGCCCAGCAGGCAGAGATGCTGCTCTGTGAAGGATCGCCCCTACAAGCCACCTCCTTGGACAAGTCAAGTCTCTGAGGTACCTGATGAGGTGTTGATCTCATATATGCTTGAGGAGACATTTTTAGGACTTGGAGGTCTAAGGGGAGGACTGTGAGCAGCAGATGTACAGAGAACGGCTCCTTTTTTCAGAGTTGTAATCCTTCCCCACCAGCCCACCTCTTCCAGGAATCCCTCCCTGACGACCTTGCCAGCCACAGTTCTTAGCCTTGGACGTCCACAGAACTTGCCCATGAGTATTCCCAGCTTTGTCCTCTGACCGGGCTCTCCTTTCAACTAGTAGTCAAGCATTTAAACATTGGTGCCCCCTAAGATAGAGGGATAGAGGGATGGTGACAGATGTAGAAAAGCAAGTATCACATAGAAGCTAGGAAATTATAGGTATCCACTACACAGTTCTTTAAATGTTATCGTATGTTCGAAAGTTTTTAACAATAAAATATTGGTGGTGGTTAGGGGAATTCTTTTAAAAAGATCTCAGGAACTGCCATGTGATACTTAAACGTCGATCCTATTTGCCTGATTCTAGCCAAATGGTCATACCCAGCTGCAAGGAGAGTTGGGAAATGTAGTATTTGTCCTGGGTGTCTTTGTTGCTGTGAGTTATTAGGTAGTAAAACTTGCTTTTCATTTTCTTCAGCTTCAACTAAAACTTGCATGCGTGCTATTGATGGTGCCTGGCCTTGTTCTCATTGATTGCAGTGCAATTCTCCAGGGTCTCTTTCCATAGATGTACTAAATTTAATACCCTCGGTGTTCCGTGGAGCGAGGCCCAGATATGTATAAATGTTGTTTATAGTGTTGAACAAAGAGGTTTTCAGTGAATAAGGTGTTGGTCTTGCAAAATTCTAGATATTTCTATCATGCAAAATTCATCATTTCTATCACTAATTCTTTTTTTTTTTAAACATTTTATTAGGGGCTCATACAACTGTTAGCGCAATCCATACACACATCAATTGTGTAAAGCACATTTGTACATCATTCTCAAAACATTTTCTCTCCACTTAAACCCCCAACATTAGGTCCTCATTTTCCCCTCCATCATGACCCCTTGATAGTTTATAAATTGGTATTTTGTCATATCTTGCCCTGTCCGACGTCTCCCTTCACCCACTTTTCGGTTGTCTGTCCCCCAGGGAGGAGGTCACATATAGTTCCTTGTAATCGGTTCCCTCTTTCCTACCCATTCTCCCTTTACCCTCCCTGTTTCGCCACTCATACCACTGGTCCTGTAGGGCTCATCCGCCCTGGATTCTCTGTATTTTCAGTTCCTATCTGTACTGGTGTACATCCTCTGGTCTAGCCAGACTTGCAAGGTCGAATTCGAGTCATGGTAGTGGGATCGGGGAGGAAACATTTAGGAACTAGAGGAAAGTTGTATTTCTCATCATTGTTACATCGCACCCTGACTGGCTCATCTCCTCCCTGAGACTCCTCTGCAAGGGGATTTCTAGTAGCCTACTAATGGGCTTTGGATCTCCACTCCGCACTCCCCCATCATTCACTATGGTAAGATTTTTTGTTCTGATGATGCCTTATACCTGATCCCTTCGACACCTCGTGGTTGCATAGGCTGGTGTGCTTCTTCCATGTGGGCTTTGTTGCTTCTGAGCTTGATGGCCACTTGATTACCTTCAAGCCTTTAAGACCCCAGACGTCTACCACTAATTCTATAATTTCCAACTACTGATCTTTTCTTCGCCTTTGTTTCCACTTTGCATTCCAATCCCTAGTAATTATCAAACCTTATTGATTGCATGTTTGATCAATTTCAGGCTACAGAAATTTCTTGAAAACCTTTCATTTCCTCACCTTTAGCATTAGCTGTTGGTGTGCAAATTTTAAAATAGTCCTATTATTTGGTCTTCCTTATAGATGCCTAGGCATAGACATTTCTTATAGATACAATACTGTCACAGACTGTACTGCACTTCAGGATAGAACTTAGTGTTTGTTTTGGTGTTTTGGACAACGTCGTCCCTGGCATAGTAGACCATATACAAATCAAAATAGCCAATAGCAGTCCATTTAAATTCACTGAGACCTAAAGTACATATTTTTGTGCATTTTATTTCATTTCTGATGACTTCCCATTTCCCTAGGTTCATCCTTCATACCATGCATATTCCAGAAGGCTTTGCCATGCAGATCAATCCCACTTAGAGGAGGCAGCTCTTCTCCACTGATATTCTGAGTGCTTCCCAACCGGAAGGGCTGGCCTTTTGGCCCTTTATCAGACAGTGTGCCCCTAAGATTCCTAAGGGTTTCCGTGGCTAATTTTTCCGACATGGGCTGTCTCTTCCTTCTCCCTAGTCCATCTTAGCCTGGAAGCACCACTCGAACCCATCCAACATGCATGACCCTGCTGATATTCAAAATATTGATATTCAAATAGGATCGAAGTTTAAGTATCACATGGCAGTTCCTGAGATCTTTTTTAAAGGATTCCCCTAACCACCACCAACACATTTTCCAGCATCATAACATGGCAAACTGACGGACGCATGGTGGCATAGAACATTTATGTGTGTTCACATTTAGTTTGTTGTGATCTATATCATACACACCCATACGACTTAGGGACTGAGGAAAGTAGAAAGGAAGAGAGATCATGCATTTCCACCCTGACATTTGGAAATTGAAGTTGCATTTCTTACGGCGTCTTGTCCTTCCTGGGGAAATTGTTGTGGGCTGTCGGGGACAGAGCAGGATTGGACTAGACCAAAAGAAATGAGAGGGACTTCCAGCAAATACTAACAGGGTGCCCACCTTCGCTGGTTCCACCTCACCTTCCTCCTCTGAATACTGGCCTGTGGAGGGACTCTACTCCCGCCTCTAGGCGGCCCCAGGCCTGGAAAGCCCTTAGGGCACTCACAGGACAGTGACTGACTGGCCACCGTGTTGACCTTTAACTCGGCCATGCTCCCGGCAGGGGCACGCCTGGCTAAGTGTGACTGTCTGCCTCTTTCCTCAGCTGTACAGTAGGAATAACCGAAGTTGCCACTTAGTTTGGTTTCGAGACTCCAAGCAGGGGTCCTCAAACTATGGCCCGCGGGCCACATGCGGCCCACCTAGGACATTTATCCGGCCCGCCAGGTGTTTTTGCCCGTTTTATTTTTTTACTTCAAAATAAGATATGTGCAGGGTGCATAGGGATTTGTTTATAGTTTTGTTTTTTTTTTAAGCTATAGTCCGGCCCTCCAACGGGTCTGAGGGACGGTGAACTGGCCCCCTGTTGACAAAGTTTGAGGACCCCTGCCGCTAATGAAGCAATGAGTTTCCGTCTCAGTCCAGGCTCCGCAGTATAATGATGGGTCATGAGCGTGTCAATTCCAATCTTAAGGATTATTCTCTAGGCCAATGCAGCCCAGCTCCTGCTTGTTTAATTGATACAATCATACCAGTTGCCTCAATGATAGAAATCCCAGTCCGGGAAGGGGCTCCATCCGAACGAACGTGAGCTTGGCCGCTGGCTGATGGCCTTGAACGCCGGTCCCCGGACGCGCCGCCCCGCGGCGGCCGGCGACCCTGCGCGGAGGACAGCCAGCACGGCCAGCCCCGCGGGGTGGCTTTGTGAGCCGCCTGATTTCCATTTCCCCAGATCAACACGCCGCGGGGGCCGCGACCTCGCTGCATAGCAAATGTCTCCGCTCCCCACCCCGCGTGGAGCCCCGCGAATGAGATGATTTACTCCTGTTTTGCATATTAATTGATCTAAGTGCCACCCGTCCTGGGAACAATTAAGAAGCCCTCTGGCACCCGGGGCCGCGGGGCTGGCGGTCGCTGGGAACGCACAGCAGCAGCAGCAGCAGCGAAGTGGCAAGGGCTCCCTTGGAGCTTTGGGCCGGTGCGGGGGCGCGGGGCCCGGCCTCCCTACCTTCCGGGCCACGGACACAAAGTGGCCTTTGTGTGGGACCCGGCATTTTCATGCAGACAAAATCCAGCGGTCTGGCCCAGCCCTGCCTGCCCAGGGGGCACGCATTCGTGCTTCCAAGCCAGCCTCCAAGGCGTCCCTAAGTGTCCCTAAGAAGCTTCTGCCTCTGCAGACAGACCCGGGCCTGAAAGGTGGGTTTTCAGAAGGACGGGTTGCCCTGCCCAAACATCCTCTCTTCCCAGCAGAGCCTCACTGTGGCGTCTGCCTTTCCCTCAGGCCAACAGCTGTCCCTCACGCCTGCCATTTGCACTGCACACCGCCCAGCCCATCGGGCTTCGCATGCAAACCATTCCGTTTCCAAGCCTTCTCCTCAACTTCCCCCTCATCACTGCACCCCGCAGTACCACTAGCCAAGCCGCCGAGCTGAGAAGACCAAAGCTGCCACACTTGCCGGCTGGAAGGGTAGCAGCCAAGCCTTGGCCCGGCAGCAGTGCTGTCACCAACAGCCCACAGAGGAAGGGCACTCAAAGGCTCAAACAGTATGCTTGTCCACCTGAACCCTAATGCTTGTACACCTGGACCCTTCCTTCGCCAAGATCCCCATCTCTTTCTAAATCGTTTTATTAGGGGCTCATACAGCACTTATCACAATCCATACATACATCAATTGTGGAAAGCACATTTGTACATTCATTGCCCCCATCATTCTCAAAACATTTCCTCTCCGCTTAAGCCTCCGGCATCAGCTCCTCATTTGTTTCCGCTCCCTTCCCACTCCCCTCTCCCTCACGAACCCCTGATAATTTATAAATTATTATTTTGTCATATCTTGCCCTGTCCGATGTCTCCCCTCACCCACTTTTCCATTGTCCGTCCCCCAGGGAGGAGGTCACATGTAGATCCTTGTAATTGATTTCCCCTTTCCAGCCCACCCTCCCTCTACCCTCCCAGTATCGCCACTCACACCACTGGTCCTGAAGGGATCATCTGCCCTGGATTCCCTGTGTTTCCAGTTCCTATCTGTACCAGTGTACATCCTCTGGTCTAGCCAGACTTGCAAGGCAGAATTCAGATCATGATAATGGGCGGGGGGTGGGGTGGTGGTGGTGGGGTGGGGTAGGGAGGAAGCATTTAGGAACTAGAGGAAAGTTGTATTTCTCATCATTGTTACATCGCACCCTGACTGGCTCGTCTCCTCCCCGAGACCCCTCTGCAATGGGATTTCCAGTGGCCTACTAATAGGCTTTGGGTCTCCACTCCCCATCTTAGAATACAGCACCGCAATCAACTATGTGCTGACCTCTGTAGTGCTTGAAGCTCAAACAGTACCTTTCCATTTTCATTGATTCTATCCCCCAAACATTCCATTCCATTTGCCATACATGTCTCACTAAAGCAAGTGCCTTGAATTTACCAGCCTTCCTTCTGCTCTCTCTTAGTCTGGGTGCTCTACTGAAACACACCCACCTTCTGTGGGGAAATGAGCTTCTATATGGAGTGTTTTGCCTTGGCAATTTGGAAAAACAGCTTGACAGTATTTTACCTCCTAAATTCTGAAGAGTTACCTGGACCCTAGTTTTCTGCCCCTAAAAGTCTGTTACTTCTGCCAAGGTGGTTGACATTCCCCAGGTAAACTGTATGCAACTTGGTTTGATGCTTCTTATCTGGTCCTGAACCAGGACGGGTACTCATTTTACAGGGATTGGTCAGTAGATTTTGCAAATGAGGTCAGTTGTAACCTAATAGCAAATCAAGTTAGGCAAAGCCGAGGCTGTCTACTCTGTAAAGACTGGCAGACTGGGAAACCCACAGGGGGTAGTTTTGCCCTGTCCATTGGGTTGGTTTGTATTGTGTTGGCATTCCCTCGACGGCAGCCGGAGCAAATGAAGGGTCTGTGGCCCACCAAGAGTGTGTGCCTCCCTGCTGGGAGGGGTCATGCCTTGAAGGTGACCAGGAATTGTATGTAAACAAAGTACTGTTATAAAATCATGTAAACCGGGGCTGGACCCCATCCCTGCTACATGGACACCTGCCCCTCCCCCCAGAAGAATTTATTTCAGAGGACAGCACTGAATCTGCAGCTTCAGGACGGGAACATGTCTGATCTGAGCACATGGGAGCAAATGAACGGAGAAGAAGAGAGAGTGGAGCATATCCTGACCCACCAAGCCTTGAGGACGATATTCCCGCTCAGAGCAACCAATCCACAGAGACGATATGGCCAGCCCCACTATGAGACACGACATCCCTCACTGACCCATAGCCCTACAGGGGACAACACTGGAGACACATTGTGGGAATTGTGCCCGAACTGATCCCACCACACCGAGGCAAACCACTAAGGGTGTGGAACAGAACAGCAAGGGGAACAGAGCAACCAAGTTCCCAGGGAATACCAAAAATAGACTTTGGGGTCAGGGTTTGGCACCCCATCAGACTTGGCCGGAAAACATTTTTAAATGCCAACAAACAGTCTTTGGACTAACTACAAGCTTTTCTTTTTTGTTGATGTTGTGTTGTTTTTGTTTTGTTTTGTTTTCATTGGCTTTTTGTTGTTGTTTTGTTGTATATCGTTGCTTAGTTTTGCTCTGTCTTGTTTTTGTGCATGTTATTATCTCCGCAGGTCTGTCTAAATAAGATAAGCTGGATGAACACTCTGGAGGAGAAAACAACAGGACCGACAGTTCCGGGGTGGTGGTGGGGACATGGGAGAGGGGGAGGTGGGAGGAAAGGAAGTGGTGTTAACAAACCCAGGGACAAGGGAAAAGAAGTGATCTAAATCAGTGGTGAGGAGGGTGTAGGAGGCCTGGTGGGGTTTGATCAAGGGTAATGTAACCAAGAGGAATTGCTGAAACCCAAAGGAAAGCTGAGCATGACAGTGGGACAAAAGGAAAGTAAAAGGAAATAGAGGAAAGAACTAGGAGGCAAAGGGCATTTATAGAGGTCTAAATACAGGCATGTACATATGTAAATATATTTATATATGAGGGTGGGGAAATAGATCTATGTGCACATATTTATAGGTTTAGTATTAAGGTAGCAGATGGACATTGGGCCTCCACTCAAACACTCCCTCAATGCAAGAATACTTTGTCCTATTAAACTGGCATTCCATGATGCTCACCTTCTCAATACGATTGCTGAAGACAAATGGGTGCATAAGCACATGTGGTGAAGAAAGCTGATGGTGCCCGGCTATCAAAAGATATAGCATCTGGGGTCTTAAAGGCTTGAAGGTAAACAAGCGGCCATCTAGCTCAGAAGCAATAAAGCCCACATGAAAGAAGCACACTAGCCTGTGTGATCACGAGGTGCCGAAGGGATCAGTTATCAGGCATCAAAGAACAAAAAATCATATCACTGTGAATGAGGGGGGCTGTAGATTGGGGACCCAAAGTCCATCTGTAGGCAACTGGACATCCTCTTACGGAAGGGTCATGGGGCGGAGACCAGCCAGTCATGGTGCAGTGTAGCAACAATGAAACATACAACTTTCCTCTAGTTTCTAAATGCTTCCTCCCCAACCTCCCCTGCCCCCCTCCCCCCACTATCATGATCCCAATTCTACCTTACAAATCTGGCTAGACCAGAGGATGTGCACTGGTACAGATAGGAACTGGAAACCCAGGGAATCCAGGACGGATGATCTTTTCAGGACCAATGGTGAAAGTGGTGATACCAGGAGGGTGGGATCGAAAGGGGGAACAGATTACAGGGATCTACATATAATCTCCTCCCTTGGGGACAGACAACAGAAAAGCGGGTGAAGGTAGATATCAGACAGTGTAAGATATGACAAAATAATAATTTATAAATTATCAAGGGTTCATGAGGGAGGTGGGAGAGGAGAAGGAGGGGGAAAATGAGGAGCTGATGCCAAGGGCTTAAGTGGAGAGCAAATGTTTTGAGAATGATGAGGGCAACGAATGTACAAATGTGCTTTACACAATTGATGTATGTATGGATTGTTGTAAGAGTTGTATAAGCCCCCAATGAAATGATTTTTTAAAATAAAATAAATAGAATAACATCATGTAAACCTCTATTAATTAAAAATATCCAAACATGAGGCTGTCAATTTTTACATATCCTCTATCTACGTCTGTATACTGAAGACAGTTGCAATCTCTTGAACCCTTCCCTGAAGAATTCTGCATCTTTGATTTACACCATAGCAAAACAGGAGTGGGTGCATCGTTGTGGGACTTGAATATTCTTTGAGTTCGGAGAATACATCGAAGTCTGAAGGAGCCAGAGTAAGACTGTAGGTGGATGGGGAAGGTTTCCCAATGAAATTCTCATACGATCCTGGCTACTCTAGAGAATGACCAGATGCATTGTCAAGACAGAAAAAATTCCCCAGTGCAACTTTCCTCACCCAAGCAGTTTTTCTATTTCCTTAAAATGTATTCCTAATAAGCCACTTCCATTGTCCTGCGATTGTCCTTTAAAATAATCTATTAAATAAACCTTTGGGAAGCCCTGCCCCCCCCCCAAAAAACAACAACAACAACAACAAACAAAACCAGTTGCCATAATCTGAACTGGTGTCTGTGTTGAATTTTTGAAGGCACCCTACGGAGATGAGAGGAACCCTGGCAGTATAGCGGGCTGTGCTCTGGGCTGTTTACTAAAAAGCCAGCAGTCTGAAACCACTAGCTGCTTCTCAGGGGAAAGTGAAGCTTTGTACCCCTGGAGGGCTTTTAGCTTCGGAAACCCACGGGGGCAGTTCTACTGTGTCTTACATGGTTGTTATAAAGTCAAGGTGAATCAGAAACGACTAGATGGCAGTGGTTTCGAACTGAGGACCTTGCAGTTAGCAACCCAATGCATAATCACTTTGTCAACAGGGCTCCAGTTAACTGCCAGGTCTGTGGTTAATACAAGCCCCCTAGGTGCTGCGTGAGAACGATTAAGATGTTTGCTCCTGTAGAGATGTGCAGCCTCAGAAAAGCCACAGAGAGCAGTTCTCCGTCCTCCAGCGTCACCTGGTGGCACCCCCTTCCCGCCACATGTCACCTTACTGAGCCCGGGATTCCCAGCATCGCGTGCTTTTCCGTGTTGCCATCTGCTGTAGTGATCCTGCACTCCGAGATGCGTGGTAAACCCCAACCTCTCTATTAAGGAGGCGAGGTTAGCGTGGACTGTATCTTGAGCCACAGCCTTCCAAGAGGGCACAACTCGGATCACACGCTTACTCAAGTTTCCCCCTTAATCAAGTCACACTCCTGCTTGAGCCACACTTCATATTTTACAAGCGATAAAAGGAAGAGAAAAAGCAGAGAGGAGAGGAACCCAAACACCATCGAGAGCGTGGAACCAGGAACAGAGCCCATACGTTCGTCTCCGGCTGCCTCTGTGGAGAATCTCTTAGACACATGAAAATCCCCATGGAACTCAGAGCCCACAGCTGCTGAAAGGAGACAAGGACCCTCCCCTAGAGCCAGCCGATAGAGAGCGCATTCCCTTAGACCCGCTGCCCTCAATCCACTTTAGCCTCCTAGAGTGTGAGAGAATCGATTGGTTGGTTGAAGTCATTCAGTTGTGGTATTTCTCTTATGGTAGCACTAGATAACTGAGACATTACCACTAAATATTTTTAAATAGCTGGTAGGTTCATTTCTGCCATTTGGATGTATGTTCCAAACTCTCCCTGGGTATTTATGTTTGTTTGTCTTTTCAGATGAACTTTAGAATCAATTTGTTTAGTTCTCAAAAAATCCTGCTAGTATTTTTATCATGATTGTGTTGATGGACAGATTAAGGAGAATTGGAATTCTTATCATGTTGTGAATTTTATGCAAGAATATGCAAGTTCACGTTTGTATCCTTCAGTGGCATTTAAAGACTGTCCTTTACAAAATTTCCCATATTAAAAAAATATATTTCTAGGGCGTTTTTGCAAATAGTACGTTTCATCCCTTATACATTTGGTGTCCAAACCCAGGATGGAACCGTGATAAGTGAGTAGTTCTCTGCATATTGGATGGTTCTGCATAAAGCATACTAATTTTGTATCCAGGTTACCTTACTGATAACTTTGTCATTTTCAATTATTATTTTAGTTGATTCGAGGAGGGTGGGGGTGGGTACGTGTCCAGGTAACTTGTCTTAACATCTTTAAATAAAGATATTGTTTGATACCTCTTACTGTGCTCCAAAAGACTGGTGATGGTGAGGAGCATCTTTAAATAAAGATGTTGTTTGATACCTCTTACTATGCTCCAAAAGCCTGGTGATGGTGAGGGCAGTGCTTCTAGACTCTCTTCCTTGGCTTTGAGTAAAATATATAAATATAACTTACATTGTGCTACAAATGTCAATGTCTATGGTAACTTATTTAATATTAATGTAATAAATAAGTGTTTTTGAATAGATATCGAATTTTATTACATGTTTTTATAACATCAGAGATGTCTAAAGACAGTGAAAAGAATCCAGAAGCTTTTGGAACAAAGAAGTCACATAATGAGAATCAGGAATCAGAATGAGACTGGATTTTTTACTATTAACCCGGAAGACCAAATTTCAACAGAGAACTTCTGAAGCAGGATAAGTTGCAACTGAGTTCTATGCATTCCCCCACACTGTGAGTCAATTATAAAAACATAACTTTCCTATGCAGTTTACAAGGAAGCTACCGCTGGCATATTTATTGGGGGAAATGAAGAGAGCAGACCCATAAAGAAGGCAGTAAGGAACAGAGAGCCAGCACAGAGAGGCAAAGGGAATACCTGGGAAGATGCTGCAGGCAGATTTGGGCCTTCGAGTTAACACACAGTTGGGGGCGGGGGGCGGGGGACAGCTGGGCGAGGCAGGAATAAGAGGACAGAGCGTTCCAAGGGAAATATTAAACCGATAGGTATGTTTCAACCTAGTATTAGAAGTTTTACAACTTTGTTGGTATGCTTGTGGGAAAAATTAAGGAGGTTACAGCAAAAACGAATCAAATGTAAAAGGTGAAAGATTTATACGATCTGAAGAGAAACCCCGGGGGATGGACAACAGAAAAGCAGGGGAAGGGAGACATCAGACAGGGCAAGATATGACAAAATAATAATTTATAAATTATCAAGGGTTCATGAGGGAGAGGGGAGCGAAGAGGGAGGGGAAAAATGATATGACAAAATAATAATTTATAAATTATCAAGGGTTCATGAGGGAGAGGGGAGCGAAGAGGGAGGGGAAAAATGAGGACCTAATGCCGGGGGCTGAGTTGAAGAGCAAATGTTTTGAGAATGATGAGGGCAATGAATGTACAAATGTGCTTTACACAATTGATGTATGCATGGATTGTGATAAGAGTTGTATGAGCCCCTAATAAAATGATTAAAAAATGAGTCACATGAAAAATAAGTAATTATTAACTCCAGGAAAAACAAAAACATATATATAGCACTGTGTTTAACTGTGAATAGTACATGTATAGACATGATAATGTGCGTATAACCACCACCTGTTTGTCAGTTTATCACACTGTGGTTGGTAGCTGTGTATTGCTAAGATGCTGGAAGTTATGCCAACAAGAGAACAGGCACCAGCATGATCAGCCATGCTGGAGGGGGCTCAGAGGAGCTTCTAGACTAAGGTAGACTGGAAAGAAGAACCTGACAATCTACACCTTGAGAAATAGGCTAGTGAAAACCTGTTGTTGCAAAAAACCCGAAATGACATATTTGAAAATGCCAATGCTAGGCTAAGCTGAAACCACCAGTATCCATGATTTTGAATTGGACGATTGCATAATCTACGAGGCCTGGATGATAAATTGAAGAGAAACAACATTACATTCATCATCGAAAAGGACAATTCCAGATCTATATTGAAATGCAGTGTGGCCAGTGATAGAATAATATCCAGCTGTCTACAAGGAAGACCAGTTAGTACAACTACTATTCTAATTTATGCAGCAACCACTATTGCCACAAAATAAAAACCAGAAAACCACTGATTTAAACAGAAAATGTCATCTTTCTCTCACCGAACACTTAATGGGTTTGAACCACTGATACTGAGGTTAGCAGCTCCACTTTTAATCCACTATTGTCACCAAGCCACCTACTAATGGCAAAGATAAATAAATGGAAGATTTTTCTTTACCAACTTCTGAAGTCTTAAGTCTATCAAACATGCAATCAAGTGCATTGACAAATATTGGTGATTGTAATTTGCAAGTTGGGAACAAAGAAGAAAGAAAGATGAGGAGTTGGAATATATGGCCTTGGTGATAGGAGGACCCGTGATAGAAATTTGCGAGCTCAAGGATTTATTCATAGCTAATACCCTTTTTCAACGTAACAGTGATAATACACATAAAAATAGGCCTAGTGGTACAGTGGATTAAGTGTTGGAGCGAAAGATAAGTTACTATTTGAGAGAGAAAATGAGGCCGTCTGCTTCTGTAAAGGTTTACAGCCTCAGAAATCCAAGGGAGCAGTCCTACTCCATCCTACAGGGTCATTCTAGATCGAAATATTCCTGAGTGGATATGCCTAGAAACCTTGCCAAGTCTAATACGCAGGAATCAAATCCATAGTCACGAAGCTCAATAGCATCAGTGAGAGCAAGGTCAGCAGCAGACTCGACAAGAGACCATCAATTGCTAGTAGGTAAGTTCTGAAGCTGAAGAATATTTAAACAAATCACAAAACCAAAATACACTCTTGACTATATTCCCCTTGAATCCAGAGACTATCTCAAGAGTAGCTTTGATGCGTCAAACATTAATGACCAGAGTAGAGACCAGTTGTGGGAGGACATACGTGAATAAAGCAAAAGGTCATTGAAAAGACAGGGAAGAAAGAAAAGACAAAAAATGATGTCCAATGAGACTTTGAAATTTGTTCATGAACCTAGAGTAGTTAAAACAAATTAAATAAAGGATGAAGTAAAAGAGCTAAAGAGATTTCAAAAGACAGCTGGAGTAGACAGAATAAAGTATTATGAAATGTGCAAAGACCTGTGTGTTAGTCTGAGGACATTGGAGAAACAAATTCACAGAAACTCATGCATAAGAGAGAGTTTTATACAAAGGTTAAGTGCACATCAAGAAAACATCCCAACCCAGTGCTGCCCAAGTCCACAAGTCCAACATTAACCCATTAACCCATATGTCCAACAACAATCCACAAAGTCCTCCTGCATCTCACAAAACACACACTATGACACCGACTGCAGGAGGAAAGCCGAGTCAGTGAATGTGTAAGCATCTCAGCGCTGGCAGGAGTCTCCACACGGCTGCTCCAGCACCCAGGGCGGCATCGGGGTAGGTCCATGCGGCTTCTCCTCAGAGATGTCTTGCAGGAAGTGAGCCTTGCCAGCTGAAGCAGGGAACTGGCTAAAGCAGCTGCACCCTGGTCTGACCATCAGAAAGCAAGAGACCTGAGAACTAGAAAGGCAAGGCTCACAGAGCCATTTATCCCTCTGCCCTTCAATTAACCCCACATGTGTTTATTGGCCAGGTTGGCACAATCAACTAACTACATCAACCTGGAATTAGAAAACTATAAGGAAGAACATGCTTAGCATTTCTCAATTTGAAAGAACTGAATTAAAAATCTGAGCCTTGAATTTCAACATTGAAGGATAAAGTACTGTGGACTGCCACAAGAACAAAGACATCATTCTTGGAAGAAGTATTGTCAGAATGCTCCTTAGAAACAAGGATGGTTAGATTTCGTCTCTCATAAGTTGGACTTGTTATCCGGAAAGACCAGTCCCCTAGAAAAGGGTGTCATGCTTGGTGCAGCAGTTGGATTTTATGGCAACTTGAACCTTTATGTAAGTGTAAGGGTGAAGTCCAGCCTATCAATTAGCTCATAGACTGATGATGCCTCCTTGGGTGTGGCCTTTTTATGAACGACTGAGAGGATTTCTCCCTCTCTGGCTCTTCACCTTCCTTCTCACTGGGACACCCTCCAGGGCTGGCTCTATGTGGGTTGCCTGACTTTGGGAGCTGCTGCCATGCTGTCTTACTGCCAACCTTGGATCCGCACAATTATGCACCCACTGGACTGTGATCTCCCTGAATCCCACTTCACCGTTCTGCATTATTGACTGGCAGCTATGTGAGTTTTAAGCGAGCTCTGACTAGCATCAGACCTCTAAACTTGAGTTGGACTTGACTGGCATGCCTTCTTGATACAAAGGGGTTTTTTTTGTACATGCATGAGTGTCACCGGTTTTGTGTCTCTAGACAACCCAGCCTAACACACTTGGGAAGGTGGAGAGTCAGTGAAAAAGAAGATTTTCAATGAGGTGGATTGACAGCATGACGACAGCCATGGAACCACACATGACAATGATGGGGATAGTAGTACAGGACTGGCCAGTGTTCTGTTCTGCTCTGTGTAGGTTGCTATGAGTTGGAAATGACTAAGCAACTGACATGAACAACAACATGCGCCAAATATTGACTGATGCAGGGAGATCAAAAGAAAACTGAACGAATACAGTCACTGTTCTGAAAAGAATTGGTTGGTGTTCAGTTATTGTAGGAGGTTGCATATGATCGAGAACCCTAAAGAAGTCCAAGCTGTCCTGAAGGCATTAGAGAGGGAAAAAAAGATTTTACGAGATGTGCCAGGCAGCTGGTGCTGAAGGAAGCCCCAACATGGCTCTCCCAGCCTGCACCCACCGCCCTCCTGTGACTTCCTTCCTTCCCCCCACATGTGGCACAAGTTGGCCTGACCCAGCTTGTGTTCAGTGCCACACTGCTGATGGTGTGCGCCAAGATCCAGCTCATATCATCACCTAACAGGTATTTATGTTTAAACAATAATTAAGTATAGTAGCACCAACCACAGGTACTATAATGGAAGTAACTCTTGGCCACCAAATGAGCCCCTTTCTCCACTTCCCTCTCCCAGCTCTCCAAACAAGACTTTGAGTCTTCTGAGATGTCTTCAAACTCTGCCTGCCCAATTAGCAAGAAATGCACTCTACCTTGTTAGACCCTGAATTATTACCTGCAGTTGTGCAATTTCCCCCAACCCTGTTACCCTGCCAATCTGATTAAAAATGTCACTGCTACCTGGAGATCCAGAGCAGGCCAGAGATCTATGAGTAGGCTGGAGTCCACAAACAAGCTAGAGATCCAAGAGCATGCTGGAGATCCATGTTCAGACCACAGATCCATGAGCAGGTCAGGACTCCACAAGCAGACCAGAGATCCAGAGCAGAGCTCTTGTCTTCCCTTGGCTGTGGGCACGGAGCTAAGTCAGTTTCCGATGACATCCTCAGTCAATGGCAGTAAACTGGACAAACTTCTTACTCTCGAATCCCCTTCCAACCTCAAACAGCACAAATACAGCCAGTGTGACCCCAAACAACAAAACAAACAAACAAAAAAAGAGAATTATCTACAAATTGTTTATAATGTCTCTGTACTGATCCTCAAAACAACCAAGAAAATACCAGTTACCAAAAACCAAACCAAAGCAAGAAACAAACAAACAAGCAGTAAAAAGCACAAGGCTTTAGGAGTTGATGGAATGCCATAGAAACGTTGCAATGGATGCAGTACTAGAGGTACTAGCTTGTCAATGCCAAGAAATTTGGAAGACAACTGCCTGGCCAACTGATGGGAAGAGATCCAATTTCAAGAAAAGGTGATCCAACTTGTTGCTGTGAGGCGCCCTCGAGACAGTCCAAACTCAGAGTGCCACTATGCACAACAAAAGGAAACACTGCTTGGTCCTGCGCCACCCTCACGATGGCCGTTACATTTGAGCCCATTGCTTCAGCCTCTGCGTCAAAACGTCTTGTCAAGAACTTCCCTCTTTTTTGCTGCCCTGATACTTTAACAAGCGTGACGTTGTTCTCCAGGGACTGCTCCCTCTTGACAATCTGCCAAAGTAGTTGAGACAATGGCTCACCATCATCTTTGCCTTCAAGGAGCATCGTGGCTGCACGACTTTCAAGAGAGAGTTGTTGGTTCTTTTGGTACGCCATGATACTTTCAATAGTCTTCGCCAGCCCTGTAATTCAAATGCAGATTCTTCTTGAATCTTTCTTACTCGATTTCCAACTTTCACTTGCATACGTGGTGATTGAAAATACCCTGGTTTCGGTCAGGCTGACTTTAGTGTTTGAAGTGATGTCTTTGCTTTTGAACAGTTTAAAGAGATCTTCTGCAGCAGATTTGCCTGTGCAAGACATCTGGATTGCTTGACTGCTGCTTCCATGAGCATTGATTATGGATCCAAGCCAGGTGGAATCCTTGACAAGTTCAATCTTTTCTCCGTTTATCATCATATTATTTATCGGTCCCTTTGCAAGGATCTTGTTTTCTTTGCATTGAGTTGCATTCGATACATAAGGCTGCAGTTCTTGATCTTTATCAAAAAGTACATCAAGTCCCTGCTCAGTGTCATCTGCATATCAAAGGTTGTTAATAAGCCTCATTCCAATCCTGATGCCTTGTTCCCCTTCATATAGTCGAGCCTTCAACAGAATGGGGAATCTATTGAACAGTAGCATTACTATCACAGACAAGGAACATTTTGCCAAAGATAATTCTATTAACACCTGCAAGAGGGCACTGCCAGGGAACTGGCCCAAATTCAAGCCAGATTCAGAAGGGAACATGGCTATCATTGCTCATGTCAAATACATCTTTGCTGAAGGCCTAGCATATCAGAAAGAGGGCTCTCTGTGTTTTATTGACCATGCAAAGACATTCCCCTGTGTGGACACTGCGTGTGCTTATGCCAGATTCTGGATAACATTACAAAGAATGAGAACACAGACCGCTTACTTGTGTCAGGTGAAACCAATATACAACCCCAAAGGCATCTGCATGGTTTCAAATGCACAAAGGTGTGCGTTAGGGTTGCACCTGCTCACGATATTTATTTAATCTATATGCCGGGCAAATGATCGGAGAAGCAGGACTACGTGAATAAGGGGACAGCATCAGAGTTGGAGAAAGCTCAGACTGCTGAGAGTGAACACAAATTGGAGCACTTATTAAAGCTCGCCTTCAGAATAGAGTGTAACTCAGTCTATTGAGTTACAGAAAACAAAAATCCCCACAATTGGGCCAATAGGTAACATCATGTTAAATGGACAAAAGATTGAAGCTGTCAAGAACTTCATTTGACTTGACCAACGTTCGGCAATGTACTTAACTTCTCTGTTTTATTTTTAAAACTAGAATCAAAGACCTCAAATATCTGAGAAGATAAAGGAAATCATGGTATAGAGTACCTAACGCCTACTCTCTATAAACCTCAGACTTTTCATCTGTAAAATGGGACCATCGTTTGGGGTTTGGTAAGTATCCAATGAGATGCAGAGAGAAAGTATGCACTGTGCCAAGGACAAATTTGCCTACTTGAAACACTAGTGACGCGATGACTTTTCTGTTTCATAACAAGTGATATGTCCTGAGTGTTTACACTTGGAAAATCAAGCAAAACCCACTAGGAACAAATGCTATTGCTATTTTCTCATATACATTATAGATTTGTTATCTCCACCAATATAACTGAGATCCTGATGCAGGGAAACTGCACAGAAGTCTCAGTGCTTAATAGCACAGAGGTTTACTTGTGGCCTCTACCCAGGTCACACAAACCTGGCTGGCTCGGGACTGCTGTACCTCGTGACTGCACAGTGAGGCAGACCCCTTCCATGCGAGGACGCCTAATGCATGCTTCCCTGGGGGCCGAGGCAGGCAAAGCACCGGCTGTGCAGAGAGAATCAGCAATTTAACACTGCCCTCTGGAAGCGGCTCCCCGTGCAGCCCTCACATTTCATTAAACAAGAAAGTCACCGCCCGGATGGAACTCCAGGGGCCGGGAAACCTCCAGGGTGCTTGGAATTTGGAGGGAAGGGAGCACCGTCATTTCCAAATGAAGTCCTATTGTACACACTGTTTTGCATCTGCTTTTGACTCTGACCATTGTCTCACGGACTGGTCTTTATAGGCACATGATAATGAACTCTTTTCAGTTGCATCGTTTCGTTCTCCCCTTTCCCGTTCTTCCTCGTCTTTCCCTAATTTTGGAAGGGCCGGTAAGCAGCGGGAAGGTCCAGGCCCGCGAGGCTGGCTTGCCATCACTCAGAAATGCCTCCTCTTGGGCTCCACAGGACCAGCAGGCTCTGCCATTCCTTCTTGGGAGAGCTGATGCAGTTCCCCGGTGTCGCTTCCTCCAGAAGTAACACTTTCGGAGGTGAGGCCGAGAGAGCCGACGAACTAACTGCCGGGATTAACAGCTCCACATGTGGGGTGCGGCTGCACGCGGCTCTAGCGCAGAGAGTCAGGCGGTGGTGTGAACGCGTGGTGTTAAAAGTGACACCAGAGTGGTGGAGGCGCCACTGTCAGCTGTTGCAAGAGATGACACCCGGGTCTGCAGAGTTGGGTGCGAGCTCAGCAGCGGCAGCCCCTCCTTGCTGGGGTCCCAGGACCCAAGGGGCAGTGGGAAGGGGTCCCAGGGGAAATGAGCTTGGTGGGCCCACCAAGAGGGGTCTTTTGTCCATATTCGTCCTTGGGACGCGTAGGAAACGGAGGCTGTGGGGATGGCGAAGGGCGTGTGGAAGTCCCGAGAACGCAAGAGGAGGGAGGGCAGCAGCGTTAGGGAGGCTGGCTCTGGAGAGGCTGCCAAACTCCTTTTCCTTCAGCAAACGTTTGTTGGGGGGCTGCTCTGGTCACACAGCGGAACAGCGCTGCAGTCAGGTTCCTCAATCCAGTGGCAAATGCTTCCCGACGCACGTGAAACCGGTTCACGGTTCACGAGGAATGCCAAGGGCCTTCTTTGCGGGCACGGCTCTGTGGCAGAGGCCCGGGCTCCCGAGGCACCTGGAAGAGGGAGAATTCCAGGAGAGCCCAGAGCGGCTCAGAACAGCTTTCTCCTTTGCAGCCACCACCGTGCGGCCCTGGACACCTCACAGAAGAGCGCACAGCAGACAGGAGCAAGAAGATAAGCCCGGAGATGCCGGGATTAGGTACTCGCCCACAGACCACCAACTCGGGGCGCAGTGCACCCTGCCTCACAAATGGAGAAACGGAGACCCAGAGGGCCTAACCAGCGGCACCCAGCCGGCAGAGCGGCAGCTAGAGCTCAGATGTCCGCATGGCGCAGTTTGCAAGAGCAAGTGCGGGTCAGCACGAGAGGGGCTCTGATCCAGCACTGGCCGGCAGCTGGACGGAGGCTCTCTGTGACGTGGAAATCAAGGACGTTCCACTGCCTCGGGTGTGAACTAAAACAACTCGCTTCCAGCTTTGCGGCTTACAGAACACTCTCCTGCTTAATATCTCATTGTCTCCACACCCCAACCCCGTGGCCAACACCTTCTGATTGCCATTTCGCCATTTAGGAAACTGAGGCTTGGAGAGATAATGTACCACATTCAGGCTGCCCTTTAGGGACAAGTTGGCTACGGCCACTTGCCGGCTCTCTTTTATCAATTACAGGGCAATCAGGCTGACCCAGAGTGAGTTAACCTGCTTGCCTCGCCCAATCCCCTCTGCCCATCTGACCTATTCTCCAAAAGCCCATCTTGGACCTGAGTGCACCGCTCTCTCTCGGGGTTCGAAGGAGCTGTCTGGCCAGCAACTGACAGGACTTCACTTGATCTGGCCTAAGCCTACACAGAGAGGCCAGGGACTTGGGAACTTAGTCATGTTATTGAACAAAAATAAAAACAAAACCAGTTTCCATCTAACCAATGACAACCCTTGGAGGCCTCAGGTGTGCGTGCCAGGGTCGAAACTGGGCTCCACAGGGTTCTCATTGGCTGGTTTGATGGATGTGGATTGCCAGGCCTTGCTTGTGAGGCACTTAAGTCTCGGTGGACTTAAACTTCCAATCTTTGACTGCATCAATGTCAAATTCTTTAACTATATGCATCACCCCGGGTCCCCAGTCATGCATGGGGGAAAGAAAGGCAGGTGGGGGGTGGTGATATTAGTGTGAAGGTGCTTTGTTTCCGTTTTTAGAGATCAGTTGATTGGGGGCTCTGACAGCTCTTGTTACAATCCATACATCAATTCTATCCAGCATATTAGGACATAGATTGCCATAGTTCTTTTCTACACATTTACTTTCTACTGAGCCCTTGGGATCAGCTCCTCCTCCCCTGCCCCTCGTAGCTGCTTGATAGATTATTGATTGTTATTATTTTCATATCTCACACCAACCACTGTCTCCCTTCCCCTCTGATTTCTGTTGTTCTTCCTCTTGGATGGGGGTGTGGTGATGTGCCATTCATCATGATCAGTACCCCCTTCCCACCTCTCCTCTGCCTTCCCCCTACCCTTTTGGTATGTTTGTTTCTAAGGTCCACAGAGTGACTCAGATTCCCTCCTACCCAAATCTTGTTCCTCCTCGAGGCCTTAGAATCTGTGAGCTCAGGGCCCTCGTCACTCTCCCTTTCTCTCTCCAGGGGGAGTCGGGTCCCTGGGCAATGGAAATCCCAAGACCCCAAGGCAAACTTCACTGCAGGGTACTGGGGGCCTGCATGGCCACAGGGTCCTCAGTCGGCATTTTTCCTGATGCGATCACACCATTCTGCATGGGGCAGGGCACCTGCCCTCTGCAGTTGCAAGAGCAGGTCGGATACAGTCCACTATGAGCCTAGACATGGATATGCTATGCACCTGTGCTGCCATCCGACACCTGGCTTCACAGCCACTCTACCTCTGTCCTCACAGTAGTCAATAACTCAGCCTTTAAAAAATGTTTTAATATACTTAATTTTAGTTTTGGTGACAATGTAACAAAAAACTCATTTTCATTTTAGTTTCTAGACATGAGTGACGTTGCTTACAATCTTCACATTGCCTCAGCCTTCTCATTATTTCTCGTCTAGATGTTTCACTCAATTTACCCAATTCCCTATCCCCAACCATCTCATTTATGCCTGAAAATAACCCTTGACCCGGCAGTCTTCTGCAGATCATCAGAAGGAAAACAAAACAAAAACCAAAATTGTCTAGGAAGACAATCGTTACTCTCTGAGCTGAACCATCATTGAGTTTAAAGTTGACTTCAGGGGGTGGTTTCAATGACGGCTTGAAGAGTAACTAAGGGCCATGGTCTCTTGACCACTCCAGTCTCTGGAGCCTTTAACAACTCAAGTTGTTGTTTTTTTTAACATTTTATTAGGGGCTCATACAACTGTTATCGCAATCCATACACACATCAATTGTGTAAAGCGCATTTGTACATCATTCTCAAAACATTTTCTCTCCACTTAAACCCCCGACATTAGGTCCTCATTTTTTCCCCTCCCTCCCCGCTCCCCCCTCCCTCATGAGCCCTTGATAGTTTATAAATGGGTATTTTGTCATATCTTGCCCTGTCCGACGTCTCCCTTCACCCACTTTTCGGTTGTCTGTTCCCCAGGGAGGAGGTCACACACAGTTCCATGTAATCGGTTCCCTATTTCCTACCCATTCTCCCTCTACCCTCCCTGTTTCGCCACTCACACCACTGGTCCTGTAGGGCTCATCCGCCCTGGATTCCCTGTATTTTCAGTTCCTATCTGTACCAGTGTACCTCCTCTGGTCTAGCCAGTCTTGCAAGGTCGAATTCGAGTCATGGTAGTGGGAGCGGGAGGAAACCTTTAGGAACTAGAGGAAAGTTGTGTTTCTCATCGTTAACAACTCAAGTTTATTCGTCTCCATTTTTCATGAAAAAATAAATAAATGGAAGGTTTGTGACTTCATTGACCAAGTCTATCAGGGCCATGATTTCAACAATGTGTGCTCACTTCATGGCACATTTTGGTAATTCTCACAATCTATCAAAGTTCTCACTATATATTATACACTTAATAGACCACAGTGTAGCATAAACATGCTATGCATAACATACTGTAGTCTATTAAGTGTATAATTCATTGTGTTTATGCTTAAATGTCATAATATACTGTGTTTATGCTATAAAAGTTAGGTTATGCATAAACTTTTGTATTTATAAACTTTTTGTATATGCATAAACTTTTACATTCATCTAGAAACCAAGATATTCTTTTTAGCCACTTTATTTTGATATTTACTTTATGGCAATGGACTTGGATGAAACCTACACTATGGCACCCCTGATCAGAAGATTCTGTAGTGATAGACAAGCATTACTTAGTTATCTCCAGATAGACAGAGGCAGGGTTCTTACAGGCAACTTAGTCTGTAGCCCAGTTCCTTCACTGCTTCTTGGGTGTCATTCATTCCTTTTTCCCAGATATTAAAAGACAATCATTGTATCATAGATGGCCACTCATAAGCTTTTATGACTTCATGCTCTACTCATCATAACACTGGGAGGTAGAACGTAAACTTTAACAACTATCTTAGGCCAGTTGATTGAATTCTCCCATGAGACCACAATCTTAAGGCCTGAACCAAGAGAACTGATCAATTCTATGAGGTGGTTGGTTATGTCTAATTAACAACGTGTCTCAACCCTAAATGCCTTGTTTTCACCAGCCTCCTACGTCTCATTCCAGTGTCTGCCCATCTGAGAAATGTCTGCTGAGTGTCTGTTCTGCCGTTATGTGCCAGACCTCATCCCCTGAGTGTGTGACGTGCTTCCGATTCCTGACGTTGGGTCTCTTTTCCTCTTGGTCGCAGTGCTGGCCACACATTTGGCCCCTTTGGGATAAGAGCATTTGCTTCCATCTTCTTGTGCACCCAGGACTGCTCCTCTGTCTTTGGGGTCTCTCAGCTCTGGGCTGGTGCTATCACTGAGTGCTGCCTGGGCAGTTGGGTTTGGGCCCAGCTCTCTCTTGGGCTTTGGATGTATTGCAGCCCCACAAACACAATCTGGACTTCTGCTAGATTGTTATTATTGTTATTGTTACTGTTGTTGTGGCCCATCAAGTTGATTCTGACTCATAGTGACAGTGTAGGACAGAGAAGAACTGGGTCGCAGGCTTTCCTAGCCTACCGTAATATTCACTGGATAGATCACCAGGTCTTTCCTCCCATGATGCTACAATGAGTTCAAACCACCAGACTTTTGTTAGCAGCCATGTTCTTAGTCATCTTGCCTCCATTGCTAGATTGGGTTGCAACAAATGCAGCAAGCCAGGAGACTTGAGAATGGTCCTGGCATATCTATGAAAAATAGAGCATATGGCTGGCACTGAAATCGCAGCCGTGTCCATACATCTAACACCCACCCATTCGATAGCTTCACCATCATATCAGCTTGAAAGTACAAGTCAAACACATCAATAATGTATTCAACACATTACGACATTACATAAAAATTACAACTATATCTTCCTTGATTTCACTGATAAAAATGGTCTCTGATGTACTCAAAACAATTTCTTCACTGCCTCCCCCATTTTCTTCTTTTTCTGCACTCAACAAAGCAAAATTGCACCATCTACCTTGACCCCAAAACCAAATCCAACCCACAGCCAACTAGTAGATTCTAACTCGATAGGGCAGAATTGAACTGCCCCTTGGGGTTTCCTTGGCTGCAATCCTTACAGAAGCAATCTACATCATCCTTTCCCCTGAGAGAAGCTGCTGCATTAGGACGACCAGCTCCTTCTTGGGTTATCGCTGTTGCCCCTGTGGGGCAGGGAAGAATTCCTAAAGGCACAACCGTTAAGCACTCAAAATGCTAACTGAACCCAGCAGTTGCTGCTTAGGAGAAAGTACCTGCCAATCTGCTCCTGGAGCATTAACCCCACTAACCTCCAGTTGAGTCGGCTCAGAGTGATCCAACAGACAGAGTAGCACTGCCCCACAGGAGTCTCAAGGTTGTAAATCTTTAAAGAAGCAGAATGCCACATCTTTCTCCTTCAGAGTGACTGGTAGATTTGAACCCCTAACCTTTGGGTTAGCAGTTGATAGCTTTGACCATTGTGCAACTGCTTGACCCATGGAGGTGCTCAAATACAAACATTTTAGTTTTAACTTGCTGAATAACGTCTTACAGCTGGTGATGGAAATGGCAATGGGTAATAGAAACTGCTCAGTGGCGCCCTCTTCAACTGGTTCCTGCTGTATTTTAGATACTCCTCAGGGTCCTGGCAGCACACAAGCTCCCCTGACAGAGGTTTGGTGACTGCACATGAGAGGTCTTGTCTGCATCAAACCCGGTTCTCTCACATGAAAGGGGAGACTTCTACTACTGAACTATCACGCTTGCTCTCCTGGCCACACCTTAGTCTTCCCAGAAGCACATTATGGTGCCTATTTTACAGATGGGAAAGCTGAGGCTGCCTACAGTGGTGCAGCTGGGAAGTGGTAGAGCAGATCTCTGTACTGAGCCCAAGGGCAGCTGCAGCCCGGGCTGTCACCCCTAAGCAGCCTGTTCGGTCCAGCCCGCCTGAGCAGCCATCCAATCATAGATCACACCAGGCTCTCACCTTCACTCGAGCAGTAACATATCACACGCACCTCCCCCCAACCTGCCCCCTGCTTGAAGACCTGTCTATGTCAAATCTAAACTCAAGACACCATTTTCACCTCTATATTTCTGTGACTGAACCCTGTCTATGTGCTTGGTTTTCTTCTTACTGTAAGTATGCATTAAAGGAAATCCACCCTTTGCCATATGCAGTTGCAATTTTTTTCAGGTGTTCTACAGTGGTATTTTAATATAATGCACAACTTTTCAATATTTATTTCTGGGCCAGGCAGACTCCTGGAGCAGTCTCTTGGGCTGTGGGGTGTACACTCTTCTCTCTCCCTGCCCCGAGCCATGTAGTGAATACTGTTCACACTGGGCTCAGAAGTGATTTGAAAACCAGCCTTCCTGCTAATGTCCCCGTCAGTTCCTCAAGCACTACATCTGAGCCTCCGCTCCCAAAGCCTGTGGAGAAAGCAGGAATGAAGAGTGGTTGGCCTCATCCAGGGAGCTGCAGGCGGTCATGGGCTGAGCAGCCAGCGGCCTTCGGTGATCGTGCACAGGCAAGAACTCTCTGGCAGTGGGAGCGGGACGGCTTGTCCAGGGGACAGGAGGGGAAGGGCTGAAGGAAAAACTGACTGTGAAGTAGAGAAGCAGAGGGCATTCCTGGGCTGGAGCAACCAGAACAGAAGTGTGCAAGGGGACAACTGTTTGGAGGACACAGGGAAGACTGCCTGGGCTAGGAAGACTTCCATGAGAGATGGAGGGTGGGGCGCAGACTGGGGACTCCAGTGCACTGGGTCCTGGCTGGGCAGCCAGCGAGGGCCGGGTTCTCCGCGAGCTCCGTTGGTGCCCTAATTAAGCCACCCGTACATTTCCCGGCACAATTGTCAACCGCGTGCTCTGCGCGCCAGGAATGAACAGAAAGCATCAACAGAAGGAAGTTCTGTATAAAAATGGAGCCTGAGGGCGTGAAGGGGAAACAAGTCCTGTTCACACGCAGGCAGAAGCATCCGCTCAGCACAGCCTCCCCCAACCCCCAACTCCAAGAGGCGGTAACGCGCCCCTATACGGCCGCGCTGTGAACACCACGCAGACAGATGTGGAGCGACCCCCACTAGGGACTCTTCTCCCCCCACCTCACCCCCACCGAGCTCAGCAGGCCCTCTGGCCCCAGGGACCTCCCAGGCCCTCTGGGGGGCCCAGCATGAAGAATGCCTTCCCCCACCCCAAGGCAAGCATGCTCTGAGAAGCAGGCCTGCCCTAGGCGTTCCCCTTGCTGGGGTGGCAGCCAGACGCCAAGCAGTCTCCTATATCCAGGGTCCCTGAGCCTTAGACACCCAAACCTATGTCTTTGTGATCCTGAGTCAGTCATTCCACCGTTCAATGTTTCCATTTGCTCCTCTGAAAACTTGGGTTAATAACAGGTACACCTGGGGGGTGGGGGGGCTATTAGGATTAAAGTGGTATACATGACTGGCTATAGTCATTCCTCCCACCACCCATGGGTCAGTTTGTTGTCTTGTGTGTTGCTATGATGCTGGAAGCTATGCCACCCATCTTTCAAATACAAAGAGGGTTACTCATGATAGGCAAGTTTCAGTGGAGCTTCCAGGCTAAAAACAAAACAAAACAAAAAACTAGGAAGTTTTTTCTGGTGACCTACTTCTAAAAAGTACCCAATAGAAACCTTAAGGATCATAATCAAACACAGCCTGATCCGGCACTAGAAGATGAGCCAGCCCTGTGAGTTGGAAGACGCTCAAGATTTACAGCAGCATGGGGATGGCCGTGAGCATGCTCACACCAGTGAAGATGGTGCAGGACCGGACAGTTCCTTCCGGGGCACATGGGATCTAGCCAGGTCAACGGCAACTAACAACAGTAGGCACAGCTCAGTAAAGGACAGGAGATTTGAAGGGTTTCTCCATTTAATCTTTCGGAAAGTTTGCAAAGTTTCTCCCCTTCTTGTCACCATCCTCTATGCACCCACAATTGCTTCATATCTCCAAGCGATCCTTCTGTCCAGAAATACGCTGTCAAGCTTCTGGAATAGAAAAGCCCTTCCTCGTTCCTTGACCTCAGCTGCGGCTACCTCCACCTTGGAAAATTGCTCCCCATATTGTCCCAGGGACCAGAAACATGGTCAGCTCCCATCCTCATTTACCCAGCCACTAGTGACAGCCCCACCCCCTCAACCCCTGCATAGCCTCTACTCCACCTGAGGCCCAAGGTGCACCTTAGAGATCAACCCTTGCATTTATTTTAGGTGAGACCAGCAACACAGGAAGTGCCTGACAGGTAGATTCCTTAACCCTAGCCATCCCTGGGTGGTCTGAAACTACTTCCAGATACAGGTACCCTCCTGCTTGCTTCCCTCCGGGCCTGTAAGTACTCTTGCTAGACACTTTCAAGACGGGCAGGAACTCCATCCAGGACCGTGTGTCCCGTGTCCCGCACTGGGTGACTTCCTTGTTTGGCAGGGATACCTCCTGCCCTTCCCTCACCCAGTTTTCCCTGTACATCAACTCTTAGTTTTCTCTTGTCTTTTCCTTTTATTTCTTTCCATTCCCTTATTTTCCTCCCTTTTGTTTTCCTTCTTCTATCTTTGTTCCGTATCTCCTTCTCCTCCCCTTTCTCTTAGTGGTTTTTAAAGAACTATTAACCTTTCCCCACATCCATAGTTATTTTGTAGGGTTTTTGGTTTTGTTTTGTTACTTTTTTACTCTAGTTCTTCTTTTACCTTTTAACGTTCTTCTTTCCCTTGAGTTTCTTTTTAGTTACTGCTTCCTTTTTTGTTGTGGTTGCTGTAGTCTTTCGATTTTTATTCTTCTGTATTTACTGTTATTATGATGTTGTTTGTTATTGCTATTGCTTCATTTTCACTCCTTTTTTGCCCTTATTTCACCTGAAGAGAAACAGCAACCATCCCTACAGTGCCCATTCCCACCAGAACATTCTGCAGAGCCTGATACACTAAGAGGGACCAACACCTAATCCTGCACTATCTGATCAGTCTGCCCTCAGCAGTGCTGCGTGAATGGTGAGTAGGGGATTGCAAACATACTCCCCACCCTCTATTGAACTCACCAAGAGACCGGTGGAGATTGTCTAAGACACGTCATCTTGCAATCACAAATTAAATCCAAAACAGTACTCTAGTGCCTTAGAGACATCAGAGAGTTTCAGTTTGCACGAAGAAACAAGACAAAGTGGATCAAATAAATAACCAAAATACAGACCAAAAACCCTTCCTAAGAAAATAAAGGCATTGAAAATTCTAGGTAAAGAATTCAAGAGAATGATAGGTACCTTTAATAAATTGAGAAAAATCCAATGAAAACTGCAGACAAGATTTAAGAAGACATTCTGTGGAAGAAGTTAGGAAAATACTAGTACAAGCTGTCAAAATAAATTTAAAAATTAAGAACCATACAAAAACAGCAAATAGAGAACCAGAAACATTTGAGAAATAAATAATGCATTAAAAGAGCAAGGGGTAGAATTCAATCAATGGAAGACTCAATTAGAGAGAGTGAAGAAAAAGTTCTTAATGCAAATAGTCTGGAAGAACAATCAGAAAAGAAGAGCCTCCACACTCTAAAATAAAAAATTTTAAAAGAAATCCTAAGATTTATCTGAGGCACCATTAAGAGGAATCATGTCCATGTGATAAAACTCCCAGTATAGGAAGAAACTGGGGGGTGGGCGGGAGATAAGATTATCAGAGATTTGCTGGAAAAATACTTCTGTAAAACCATAGAAGATGAGATAATATACATTCAAGAATTTCAATGAGCCCCAAACATGATAGATCCCCAAAGAAAATCGCCAAGACTTGTTAGTCAAACTTTTCAAAAGCAAAGCTAAGAAAAGAATACTGAAAGTATTCTTTGGAAAAACCAAAAGTTACCTAAAAAAACAGAACCAATAAAACCAACATCTTATTACTCAGCCAACCCTATACAGACAAAAAGGCAATGTGGTGATATGGAAGGGAGAATTGCCAACCAAGAATTACATGTCCAGCAAAATTGTCCCTCCCATATGATGAAAAATTAGGGCATTTTTAAATCAGTAGAAATAAAAGGAATTAAAATAAATAAAGCCTACCTTTAAAAAATATTAAAGTGAGTTCTTCAAACACAGAACCACTGACCTACAAGCAACAAACTGAGATTAATGTACATGACAACATCCTCAAGAAGTCAGTCCATAGAGCTCTGAGGGCGTAGTGGTTACACACTGGGCTGTGGCACACAAAGAAGTCAGCCCAGGTATAGATGTCTTGAAAGTAAAATGAACCTCTGCCATCAAGTCAATTCTGACTCACCTATAAGTGACCCTGTAGGTCACTTCCTGGTTGTGTTGTGGTTATGCATTGGGCTGCAATTTACATGTTCAGTCGTTCGAAACCACCAGCAACTTTATGGGAGAAGGAGTGAACTTTCTGCTCCTGTAAACCATTACAGTCTCAGCAACACACAGGGGATTGCTATGAGTCAGCATTAACTCGATGGCAGTAGGTTTAACATCTCAACAGGACCAGAGAGCCTTATCTTTCTCTCCAAACAAACCTATCCTACTGAAAATAGAGAACCAGAGATAGCAAGTCATAAAAGAAGACAATTAAAAAGTGAATTTAAGTAATAAATAGTATAGTTACAGAAATTTCACATGGAGAGGAAGCTAACCGTTTTGAACTTAGGAGAACAATAAAATATGGTAACTGAAAACAAATGAGTAAACTTTCTTATTAAAATTTAAAAAGAATAAGCTTATATCTAGTAAAACACTAAGAGCAATAAATGTTGTAAAGAAAGAAAACACACAAACAAAATTAACTCTGCAGAAAATTATGTGGAACAAAAGAATGAAAAGCAACAAACACACACACACACACACACGCACACAAGAAATTAAAACAAAAACACAGCAAAATAACATCAACAAAATGAAACCAAAATACAGTCAAATAAATTTATACCAAATGATAACTGGAACCCTGATTACATAGCATGTTGTGTGTTGGAATACTAACTGCAAGACCTGCAGTTCAAAATCACTAGCTGCTCTGTAGGAGAAAGATGAGGCTGTCAAATTTTATAAAGATTTATGGCATTGAAAACTGTAGGAAGTAATTCTACTCTATCTTATAAGGCATGGGTGGATAATATTCAGCATGCAGGCTATATAAGGCCCTTCAAATCATCAATACCAGTGAACATGACACATCTCACCAAAAAGAAGCCGTTCCAGAACCAGACATTGCATTAGGGGTGAGTTAAATAAACATTTGACTAGTGTGGCCTATGATGTTATAAGTAAACAAATGGCCCTTGGAAGAAAAAAAAAATGTCCCCCACTCCTACTATAGGGTCACTATCAGTCAGTCAACTCAATGACAGCGAGGTTCTTTGTTGTGGGTGATAATATTTATACCTAGTGTAAATGGATTGAATGTACCAGTCAGAGAATAGCAGAATGGATATGCAAATAGGACCTATCAATACACTGTTTATGCATGGTACACCTTAGACACAAAGACACAAATAGATTAATAATAAAAAATATATCTATAAACTTTGGCAATCAAAAAAGAACAGTAATGGCGATGTTAATAAATCAGACTTCAAGACTAACGCTAGCATAAGAGACAAGTAAGGACATTATACAATGATAAAAGTAATCAATTGAACAAGAGAACATAGCCATAATAAATACCTATGCACCCACGGAAAGAGCCTCAAAATGTATTCACCAAACTCTAGCAGAGTTGAAGGGATAACTCTATAACAAAAGTAGGAGACTTTAATATACCACTTTCAATGAAGGACGGAGCAACTAGAAAAGAAATTCAGTGAAGACACAGAATAATTAAACAGCACAGTTAACCGTCTTGACCGCAGGCATACCGTTAAGTACCATTGACTGGAATGTGACTCAGAGCGTCCACAGGATGAAACACAGCCTGGTCCTGAGCCGTCGGCACAATCACAGTCACCATTGAGTCCATCGGGGCATCACTGTGTCCACCCAGCTTGTGGAGGTCTTCCTCTGGTTCACTGCCCTTCCACTTTACAGAGACGATGGCCTTCTCCAGGGACCCTTCTATCCCAATACTGTGTCCAGTGTGAGATGCGGTCTTGCCATCCTTGCTTCTGAGCATCATTCTGGTTGTCCTGCTTCCAAAAACAGATTTGTTTGTACATGCTACTTTCAATAGTCTTCCCCAGCACCACAATTCAAATGCAAACATTCTTCTGTCTTCCTTATCTAATGCCCAACTTTCATATGCACATGAGACCATCTAAAATACCATGGCTTGGGTATTTGGGCACACCTCAGTCCTCAAAGCTCAACATTCTCAAGAGGTATCGCACAGCATTTTTACCCAATGCAACCTGTCTTTTGATCTCTTAACTGCTGCTTCCATGAGCATTGCTTGTGGATCCAGCAAGATCCAAACTTCAACCTTTTCTTTCTTTATCATTGGTCCAGTTGTCTTTACATTAAGTTGTAATTTGCATTGAAGGCTGCAATCCTTGATCTTAATCAGCAAGTGCTTCAAGTTCCCCTCACTTTCAATAAGTAAGGTTTTTCACAAGCCTACCTCTAATGCCAATACCTTGTTCCCCCTCATATAATAAAGCAAAAAATATTTTGCTCAGCACACAGGTTGAATAAGTATGGTGACAGGGTACAACCCGGACACTTATATTTCCTGATTTTGAACCATGCAGTATTCCCTTGCTCTTTTTGCACAAGTACCTCTTGATTCATGAACAGGTGCTTCCTGAACACATTTAAGTGTTCTGGAATTCCCGTTCTTCTCAAACCTCTCCGTAGTTTATTTTGATTCACACAGTCACATGCTTTTATATAGTCCATAAAACACATCTTTCTGATAGCCTCATCTTTCAGCTAAGAGCCATCTGACATCAACAATGATATCTCTTGTTCCGCATCCCTTTTAGAACCTGGCCTGAACCTCAGGCAGCTCCCTTCTGCTGCAATGTAGAGGGAGTGTCAAAAGTTAATGGGAACATTCTATTAGATTTTAATTAGATTTTTCTATGAATATTTTTAAACCCCCTCATATGGACCACTCCACTCAACAACAGCACAATATACATTCTTTCCCATGTACATGGAACATTCTCTAGAACAGACTTTGGGTTATACCACAAAACAAGCCTCAATCAAATGAAAAAACATAGAAAGAGGTGGAATACGGTCAAATTCATTTTGTAAAGTGAGCATAACCCTGATACTCAAATCAGGAAAAGGTATCGCTAAAAAAGAAAATTGTAGACCAATATTCTTCATAAACGTAGATTGTTGCAGGTTCTTGCAGCATCTTCCAGAAAAAAAAAATCCTCAAGCAAATCCTTGTTAATAAAATCCAGCAACATTTAAAAAGAGAGAAAATTACCTCATGACCAAATGAGACTGTGTCAGATATTTGAGGATGGCTCAGTATTGTAAAAACAATGAATGTAATCCATCACGTAAAACAAAGGAAAAGAACTACTTGATTATATCAAGCCAGGAAAGGCATTTGACAGCCTCTACTCCTGTAAAGACTTTCAGTCTTGGAAATTCACAGAGGCCATTACACTCTCATATAGGAGGTCTCTGAGTCCAAACTGACTCCATGGTAGTAGAGTTTGAGGATTTTTTTGAACATTCATTCTTGATAAAAATACTCACCAAAGTAGGAATAGAAGGACAATTCCTCAACATAATTAAAAGTCTATATATACACAAAAATTTGACCAAATGTTGTTGTACATAGGGTCGCTATACATCTGAGCTGACTCGATGCCACCTAACAGCAACCCCATCCTCAAGAAAGAGCTGAAGGTTTATTCTCCTCCCCCTTGAATCTGGGTCAGAAGACATGCTGCTCAAATTCTGACCTTGGCCGGAAAAGAGCTAGCTTCTTCCTAGTTCTTCTGGATGCCTGCCCAACTGAAACCAGCTGCTAGGTAAGAAGTTTCAGCACCGTGGGCCAATCACACTGGAGAGACCATGTGTAGGTACTAGAGGTGTAGCTTGCCAGTAAAGTATATTGAACTCTCCAGACTAACCATCTAGTAGGCCATGAATGTCATGGGGAGCAGAAGAATCGTCCAACAGAGCCCTGCCTAGATTCCCTATCAGGAGGTCTCCTTGCATAGAAGGATCTCACAGCCTAGGCGGCCATGCAGAGAGTCAGAGTAGCAAGGAGCCCACAGAAGGGTCAGCTGTCAGACAGGTCAAAGTCTTAGCCTTTTCGGAGAACTCCATTTGATTCCAAGGGCCTGACTGACCAGAAAGAAGGGAGGACCCACTTGGGACTGCCTGTGGGGAAGACCCCTGGGACAGCTTCCAACCCTGTTCTCAAAGGCACTAGGAAGTGTTGGGAAACGTCAGGACACCAGAGACTTGTCCAGGTCTGGGCTAGTAACTGGGAATGGAGGCTCTCTGGTGTGGGTTTATATTGAGTCTAAGGTTCTACGTACTTACACCAAATTCCTCCTTCTGACATCATCATGCTCCTTAACAAAACGGCTTAAGCCTAAAGAATTTTAGGAGGGACTTTCCTAGTGTTAATGCAACTATGCATTCATTCATTCATTCATAGTCCTGAGCACCTGTCTTGTGTTAGGCCTTCTGGGTGGAGGTGCCAAGGTAAATGGGCATGGGTCCCATGGTGTGCTGGAGTCAGCCTACAGTGGCACACAAGAATTGACTTGTGTATTTCTTCCCAGTTCAGTATTCAACCACGTCATGGTGACAGCGGGCGTATTTACACCACAGACATTGCCACCCCTCCTCAGAACTGTGTATTAAGCTTTTCTCCTTGAGGGGGACAGGCCGCTCCTGATCCATATTCCCTTTCCACACACAGGTGTTCCACACAGGATGACGAGTTGGACGTACCTTGGGGTGTTTACTTTGTCTTTTGCTGCTCTAATATTAGCATCCACTTGGCTCTGTAGGCCTTTCCCACAGAATCCTGGGTTAGCAGCATTCTTCCCACTTCATCGTTGAAAAGAGAGAGAGAGAGAGAGAGAGAGAGAGACTCAGAAGATCAGAACAAACTCACTGCCACTGAGTCAATTCTGACTCACAGTGAACCTGTAGGACAGGGTAGAACTGCCCAAAGGCCTTGCTAAAAGTGTTTAGGGGCAGAAATAACAACCAATCTTGCTCCATTGGGTTGAAGGGCCTGAGAAATCCTACCTTCAGATGGTTCATTGCTTGGGAGTAAGGAAAGGCTGAAGTAGGAGGCGATTTGCCTGCTGCATGTGGGCTCACAATAAATTCGAGATTAAAGCTAGGATTTTGCTTCAGAACCCTGACCCCAGTCAGTATTGCCCCCAGCCCCACAGCCCTGGCCTGCCCCTAGAAATCCATCAGTGGCCTCTTCCACCTTCTGACAGAAAACCTGATTGCTACGGTGTAGCCTACGTGCCCTGTCCCTCTCATACGGCTGGCTCCTATGCAAAATCAGATAAGTAGGTCCCTTTCCCAGGTCTCTGACCTGGTTTTGGCAGGAATTTGCCACTGTTCTGCTGCCCTTTGAATTCTGCTTATCTATCTCTTTGCAGGGGTCAATATTTGCTATTTAAATGAATGTCATTTGCTCTCTGAAGTTTTGCATTTCGCCCTGTATTTTGGATCCTGGAAGGGAGATTCTCGGGTCACGGGGTGGCCTGTCTTAGTGAAACAGTTGCCAAGGAGGGGCGGGAAGGGGGGTTGGAGGAGGTGGGGGGCAGGTGATCTCATTGGCAAGGAGGGTGTCTGAGGCTAAATCATTTCCTTGGCCATGTTGCTTCGTTCAGAGGAAGTCCGCATGTGCCCTGCACTGTGAGACCAAAAACAATCCAAGAGTTCCAGGAACCCTTGGATAAAGACCCTTCCAGGCAGATGGCAGGTGGTGGCGGGGGAGTAGGAGCGGATGGGCAGGGGTGGTTCTCAGCAGGTAAGAGGTAAGATTGGAGCTGGCCTTGACCACCTTTCTTAATACCTGGGGAGAGGCTGCTGGTGGAAGGATGCAACACGGAGGAAAATAGAAACGAGGGACCAAGAGACGGATCCTCCAGGACACTGGATGCCTAAACGCAGGTAGCCCTGGTTTCTCAGCGAAGGGAGCTAATGAATGCCTTTTAGGTGTAAGCCAGTTAGCCAGACGCCCTTTACCAAGATCTTTTCTCAGGTAGCGTTTTGATAAGCTTATTTATATAGTGGTGTCAATGACTGGCAACAGCTTAATAATTCACCCAGCATACCCCGTTCGAATGTTAAGAAGGATCAGAGCCTTGGGCCAAGTGATGCATCCTTGATGGTGAATTTTCAGGCAACAATACATAGCAGTTGACGGGGAACAGACACTTAGGGGACCTGAGTGCTGTTTCCAAAGAAGAGGGAGCTCACAGAAACGTTCCTGAGTCTGTCCCCGGAAGAGAGAGCGCAGGTGGTGCTTGGAAGCCTGGAGGGAGGGAGAAGACGGCTTTAGGAAGGCAACGGGAGAGAACTAGCAACAAAATGCCTCTTAGCATCTTTAGAGGAGGAGTCTGGGTGGCTCAGAGGTTAAGCACCGGAAGAAGTATGACCAGAATTCTCCTTAAAGCTGTTAAGATGTCATCTCAATTGCTTTGGACATGTTGTCCCTGGAGAAGCGCATCGGGTTGGTAAAGCAGGGGGGCAAAGAAAAAGAGGAAGACACTGGGCAAGGTGGATGGACGCAGTAGCTGCCACAATAATGTTCGAGAACATAAGGACAATTCTGAAGACGGCGGCGCACGACCAGGCACCGTGTCACCGCCAGTCAGAAGTGACTCCTAACAACAACTGCAAGTTAAGGGGCTTGTCACCCCGTGACACCCAAATTCCAACCTAAGAACTTCAGAAAAGGCATTGACCCTGCCCTGGCCACCTAGGTCAGGGTTTTCACCCAGGTGTTTCTGGCTCCAAAGCCCCTGCTATGTCCATAGGCCCCGGCAAAGGTGATGGCTAATGTTCTCTCTACAGCCCACTGAGCCATTCTGGGGCTAGCCTAAAGCAGACTCCACGCTCACCCATGGTCAAGGCTGCGGGTACCTGGGAAATGAAAAGGATAACATTCCTCAAAGGTAGCCTCTCATCCCAGGTGCCCCTGGCCAGCTGGCAACGGAGGGCTTAACTCAGATGGCTGCGTGAGCCAAACAATAACAGGCTGCGGAAGAAAGGGGTGGAAACTTTGAACTGTGCTGGTGGGACCGACAGGGGCTATTTGGGGACCCCAACGGCACAGTAATAGGATTGTAGCAGGGCAAGCGTGACCAGAGCAGACGTCTCAGCCACCGAGGCAACGCAAACGCCCAGGGGGCCGTGCGAAACAAACACTCGGCAACTTGTCTCTTCCCCGGCGGGTTTTATCTTGACATTCGTTCCAACCACCAGCACCAGCAGCTGAAAAAGGATCGCCTTTGCGTTCCTGTGTGCAGTGCCCATCAGACCTGATGCTCTCGCAGCCTTTGGCTGCAGCTTGATGCTCACATGTAATGGGGTGGCTGAGGTAGGAGGGGTCAAACGCATTCTTGCAGAGGTAGCTGGGAAGGGGGCTGGCTCCTCCGGTGGGCTCCAGGACAGAAGGCAGGGAGGGACCCCAGGCTCCCGACCCCAGCCTCTGCTCTTGCTGCTCCGTTGCAGCCCCAGCCCCGGTGGAAGTGACTCGGAAGTGGATTGGTTGGATGGAGCTGTGAGCTCCACTGCAGCTATGAACACTGGCCTCTCCCTCACTCCACACTCTCAGCCCCCATGCCCTGGGGTCTCCATTCTTCTCCCAATGAGTCGTGCTTGGTAGAGGACCCCTGTGTCGCTTGACCTGGGAACATATACATCAGTCTCTCCATCGTCCCACTCAAAATTCATCATTGCTTACTGAGGCCAAAGCTTATCCCAAAGAACTTCAAGGTCAACTCCCATCTTCCTGGCAAAGATGAGGTCAATGTCTCCCAAACCAACCTCATTGCGATGGAGTCCACTCTGACTCACGGTGTCCGTCTAGGGCGAGCAGAACTGCCCCAGGGGTCTCTGGGACAGTGACGACTTACTGGGATAGTCAGCCTCACCTTTCTGACCCAGAGTGACTGGTGCTTTCCAGCTACTGCCCTGGAGGTTGGAGCCCAATGCACACCGGCTGCATCTCTGCGGCTCCGGGAGTGGAATACAGCTTGGGCGATCAGACCTGCCAAGAGTCCTGGTGGCTTAGTGTCTTGTGCCACTGCACAAGAATAAGGGGTTCAAATTTATCCACCACTGTTTCTCCCAAGACGAGTGTGGCTCTCTGCTTCCATAACGATGGCACCACCCTATGGGCTGTTCTAATCTAGGGTTGCTTGGCAACAGGGAGTTTTAGGAGGGACTAGGGCCAGAAACAAGGCTTTATCTGCTAACCTCGGGGTCTGCACTTAAACTTCACAAGCTGCTCCATGGGAGAAAGATGAGGTTGTCTGCGCCGGGGAGATCTACACGAAGACCGGGAAGCCCTATCTACATGAAGCCGGGGAAACCCTATTCAGGGTCCTATGATTCTAACTCTAGAATCACCTGGATGGCAGTGGGGTGAGTGAGGCAAGTGGCTAAAAGGAGCTATTACTAGAAGGCTTCTAGTCTACAGCAGGAATCTAATTCCTCTTTATCTCTACACTTTTGTGACAGGGGTGGTAGTGTTAGGTTTGAGCTGCTGGCCAGGAAGGCGTGGTACACCTGGGTGAGTGTTACACCTGGTTTGGCTCATCTCGGCCAGGTGAATTTGATTCAGCCAATGGGGTCCACCAGTACTGTCGACCACGCCTCCCAACAGGGCGGTGGGGGGTGGGGGGCGAGGAGTGTCTGAAAAGCCAGAGGTTTTGCTCGGGTGCTCCCTCCCAGTGGCTCCAACACTCAGTTCAGCCCAGCCGGGCTGCACAGCCCAACACTGCTGTGCCCGTCCTGACAACCATACTGCGGACTCTGTCTGGCTTGTGTTCCATTTACTGTAGAACCTGAAACCGCTTCTGACTTTCATAAAACCCACTTGGATCTCAAACCAGGCTTTGGCCGGCGTGAATTCTTTCTCGCATGAAGCCAAGGACCAAGGTCTATCTCTCTTCCCGAGAGAGATCTGACAGTAGGTGTTTGCTCCCCCTCCCCCACCCCACCCCCGGCCCCCTGCCCCAAAGTTCATACAGGACTGTCTCCACACCTTGTAGTGTCCAACCTTGGGCCAGGTTAAAGGCATAACTAAACAATACACCTGGAAAAGTAGGGCTCTACTACTACTTTCTCTCCTCTTTTTCCGGTAGGTGAACGTTGCGCTTTCAATATCGAATGCAATACCTGGAGGACTCCTCTAATCTGGTGTCCGGGAGAGAGGACTCAGAGTGCTGAGACAGGGGGGTGGAGACAGACAATGAGAGGCATCAGGACATCAGGGGTGGAGAAGATTCTGCTGCGAGGGTTCCCCAGTGCCACTGGCTCCCAGGTTGGACCCTAGTAGAAAAGAAGAGAGTTAAAACAAACTACTAAGGCCAAAAGAGATATCCAGGCTTCTCCCCTGCCTCCCTCCTCATGCTTCTGAAGCTAACGTCCATGCCCTACCACGTAGGGGTGCCCCAGGAGTAGAAATGGCAAGTTCAGGATCACGAGCAGCCTAGGCTACCACACCCCAGGCTCCAGGCATAGGCTGTGTAGGAGGGAACCAGAAGGCAGTGGAGAACGACTAGCCCAAAGATCAGCCCTACAGCCAAGGATCACAGAGAGCCACTAACCTTGTCAGATGCCATAAAGAGTCACAGCCAGACCTCCCCTACCAATGGCCTTGGAGAGGGCAACCAGGCAGCAACAAGGCTGCCCAGAGCAGTGCCAATGTGTATTTGCCAGCAAGATGCCCCAAGGACTATAGGGGTCCTGGATTTCAAGTCCTGGACCTGGATCTGGTCCATTCTACACCTGGAAACACAGTCACCTCCCCAGCCGCCCAGAAAGGAAGAAGAGCAGATGCAGTCCGGAAGGTTGCGACCTTTGAGAAGTCCTAAAAGACCACTTGAACTTGAACTCGGACCTTAAACTCTCACTTGCTCCGCAAATGGAGGACAGGTATAGGAAACAGGGTCGCGGGGCTATTTTAGGTGCACATTTGATTGAGTGTTGTGTAGATTTTGAGACTTTAGCTTCCTGGGTTCCAGTCTCAAAAGCAGTCCTTGGGGAGGCAAGCTCTAAGGCTCAGATTTGACACCC
>NW_022103912.1:1319245-1325803 GCF_000313985.2 Echinops telfairi
ATGCTTCTAAGCCGAGAATTCGTCCTCAGTTCCCTCTCCACTCCCTCCCCACCACCCCATGTGAGCTAATTAATGAGGTGTCCCCTTGACCAACCTCTCTTCAGGTCCTTGTGCGCCAGAGGTCAGAGTCACAACCGGGCGCCCTGGGTCCGCAGGGCTTGTCCAATGAGGGAAGAAATGGCTGATCTGGGGTTTTAAGTTTCTATTAATACCCGAGCACAAATGCAGGGTGATTCGGCTGTGTCCATTCCAGTGTACCGCTGCCCCTCCGTCCCTAATGGCAGTCCGGGGCCAGCCCCGCCCGCCTTGGTCATCGCGTGGACTGAGCTAGAACCTCCAGCTAGCTCCGGAACCAGAACTTTAAAATCTCATGTGCAGTGGTCACTTCCTGGACCCTGGAGTTGAGGAGCGGCGGGCCCATTGCAGTATTCAGCTTCGACACCACAGTGAACGAACGTTGGGGGAAGAAATGCTACCCCGGGTCTGCTGCCAACTCCATCACTGACAAGTTACATGACCTTGACCCAGGCCTGCACCTCATCTCCTCACTCAGGGAACTGGGCTGTGCTGTGCTGGGCTAGGGGCTGGAGACAGGCTTTGGTTGCTAACCAAAGATTGGCTGCACAGTCCCACCTAGATGCACCTGGGGAGAAAGGCTGGGAGAGCTCCTTCCAAAACAGGCATCTTTCTGGAGCCTTCTATAAACCTCCTGGAACACAGCTGCACTCTGAAATAGACGTGACATCACTGAGTCAGAGAGGGGTCGGCAACTGGTTTTTATTTTTTAGTGAAATGCTCCACTTAAAGTTCTTAAAATGACGGATGATAGAGTCCATGAGAAGGCATGAGAGAGACAGATGACCTGATTTATTGTGATGGAATTTACAAACAGTAAAGTTCATCATGCTAGGTGTACCGCAGAGTGCTTTATTGAATGCAGCTTTATTCGTTGTTAGCTGCAGCCCGCTACTCTGACTCCTAGCTCACATCAGAACAGTTGTAATCTTGCTTTCCTCTAGTTGAGTTGTCCTGGGCAGGACTCTAGGAAGCGAAGCTCCTGTTGGCCCAAGTTTGAACTTGAACCATGAAACCAAGTGTAATCCATGAGGTCCGGTATCTCCTGTGTCAACGCAGGTCTCTCTGAAAACAAGTCCCTCGTTTGTGTGGAAGCTTCCCTCACCTCCCCTGAGGTCTGAGAACCAGAAGAGGTCAGCCCAGCACTTGGGGAATCCTTCCTGCCACAAGTGCTGTGGATCCACGGAGGGCATTCTTTCTAAGTTGGTAGTAGCAGGGATGGCACTGTGCAGATCTTCCACTGCCCTGCTTTCCACCCACCCTTTACTGCCCAGGAGCGAGTTACAGGGATTCTCCTGCCCTTTATTGCAGCTCTATGACGTGGCATTTGAGCTCTGCAGACAGACCCCTAATGACCTTGATTCAGAAGTGAGGGGGTGGGGGTGGTCAGGGCTACCAGGTCATGCACCGTCCTGGCAGGCGGTGCTGGGTTATTTTTACTTCAAGATGTCCTTCAGCAGCTACCACAGTTGCCTCCTGTCTCCTTTCCCTGGGCGTTAATCTCTGAGCTGACCATGCTCACTGGTGAAGCACAAGTTGGTCAGCCTATTCTCTTACACCTTGCCACCTGTGCCAGAGACAGGGGACTGTGTGTGCATGCATGCATACCTGTGTGTCTGCAGGACCCTGGGTGTGTACATGTGTGAATGTCCACAGGATACGCTGGATGTGCCACATCCCTATAGTAATGTACACATCTGTGAATACACATGTGTCTGCAGGACTCCATGTGTGCCACAGGCATGGAGTATTGTGCGCATGTGTCTGTGCACATGTGCAAGGATATGCACACATGTGTAAATGTGCATGTGTCTAATTTGTGCGAGAACAAAAGTCTGAACAGACACTTGCATACATAAGTGCGATTTTCAGAGTGCACATAGGTATGTGTCTGAACACACCACACGAGCGTCTGGACCTGGAAGGGTAATGGTACAGTACAAGAGTATTGTTTATACAACTCTTTGATGATACCAGCTGAGTAACCACAGCTGTCAAACTGCAGATGGCCATGATGACCCCATTGTGATGGTGAAACAACACCTACAGGGCTGCCGAACGGTGCCCTTGCCTTTATTCTCTCCCATGTCGCTACTTGAGAAATCTACTAAACTCTGACCAGGCTGCAGACGCAGCGCCTTGCTGCACTATCTGATCTCATCAAAACTTTATTGTTGTTGATATTTGTCCTCAAGGAGGCTCTGATCCATAGCACAACAGAATGAAGCACTGTGTGGTCCTGAACCATCTCCACAACCACGCCTATGCTTAAACGCATAGTGGTAGCCACTGTGCCGGTGCATCTCATTTAGAGACTTCCTCTCTTTCACGGACCCTCTGCTTCCCCAAGCATGACATTCTTCTCCGTGGGCTGCTCCCTCCTGAAACCACGTCCAAGGTACATGAGATATTGTCTCACCAGCATGGTAGCAAATGAACATTCTGGCAGTATTTCTTCTTGAAAGGAATACGAGAGACTTCAAACTAAAATATAACTTGTAGAGACACATTTATTAAGTCTTAAACAGAAAAAAGATAAGTTGAAGACAATGACACATATTCCGGATGAAAGAGATCGTCAGCATGGATTATTGCGGTGTATTTAAGCAAAATTTGCCTCCTTTCAGTGGGGTTCCAATTGAATCCTTGAAAAAATGCTATACATATTGCAGAGATAAAATCTAAAATCCAGAGAGCTTAAGGCATGAGACAGGGATCACTAAAGGCAAAAAAGAAATTTGGTTACAAACACATGATTAACAGGAAGGCAGATTCTCCCACTGGGGGTGCTACAAAAAAATATGTCAAGCATTTTTCAAGAGAACAAACTGTCCTCCCTTGGTTTACTCACCAACAAAAGTAGAGTTGCTTTCTCAGAGAGAGACATATTCTCTCCTCCTCCCATCATGGATTTCCATAGAAATGTACGGATTACTGTGAGAAATGTTATCAAACCAGGGTCACTGCAGTGCAAAGATGGGGGAACTATACCACATCCACCCAAGGAAGAAAAACGGACTCAAACTCAGGAGAGGCCTCCACGGAAGAACTAGAACAATGGAGTGGCGCTTTGATGACGAGCATTAAGCAGACAGCATGACATTGTCTTGGAGACCCAATAAAATTATTATTGCCCTGCCCGATCTTCTTTTTTGGAGTCTATTCCTTTAAATGTACTGAACACTTCAATAAAGGACAAAGCTCAGAGAAAACGGTTCTTCTAGTTTCTCTGGACCATTGCTCAAATTCAAAATGACTTTCGGCATCAAATTTTTGTTTGTTTTCTATCATATTTTTCTCCTTCAAGATCTAAAATTTTAAAGGAACATCTAAAGGTTTTTAAGGTCAAATGGTTTTCTCTTTAAAAGGTCAAATGGTTTGCGTGGGCTTCCCCAATTTCCACGAAAGCCAGAGATAGAATAGAAATACTCCCAACAAGACTTGGCCAACTGTCTGAAAATAACCCGTCCTATCAAGGTCTCGCTTTCCAGAATGATAAGGGCCATGAAGGGTTTGTCTACATTTAGCAGCATTCGTAGCAGCTAGATTGGAAAAATCGAAAACAAAAACCTCAGGTGTACATGAACATTGACACTGAAACATTCATCTCTTTGGACACGAAACTGCTACTTTGGACGCTTAGCAGAAAAATCTTACTGCAAGTGTACTTTGTGAAACAGAGCTTAAATTCATTGTCCTCTCTAGCTGTGATTTTAATAAGTTTGTTAAGTTTACTAATAAAAGCATTCATGTTGAGAGCAATCATATCTAAACCCATTAATTAGATAATTTAGTAGAAAAGAGAAAAGTAGTTTCTTATATCCAGGAAATAGACCCTTAAAACATCCACACTTTTCCCACATACAAGCCTTACCAGGTCATTTTGTCCATTTAGTGGTCAAATTCCACTGTTGAGGATTCTTGTAATTCATAAACCCTGTCACCTTCCAGTGTTCTAGAAATCTTGACTTAAGTCTAGTGGGGTTCAAACTCAAGTATTAGTCCTTTTGTTAGTCCAATATAGTCCAAATTTCTATTGGGAAATTTTGGTCAGGCATTATAGCACATCTGCAAAGGAAAAAGTTATCTGTAAATGGCAGAACTTAATATGGCATAGTTAACTCATAGTAATATTTTTTAAATGAAAGACCTGATGGGAATTGCAGGACTAAAGGGAAGCAAAGATAGTTTAAAGTTAGAAGAAATGCTAGACCATATATATATATAATTAGCTTTATTTTTTAAAGTTTTAGATATAATATCAAACCTTCAAGATACTAAACATATGAGTTAAGCTTATAGACAAATACCAGTTCAAGAAACAAGCTGGAAATTAAAATAACCTATTAAGTAAAAATATTTTTGTGAATTTCCATGAAGTTTCAAGTTGTCTGAAATTTTTTATAATCTGAGAAATGACACCTGAGCATCAGTCTTTTCAAAACCATGCGATTTGGTGAACACAATACACTCTTGTCCTGGAAGGCAGCTTACCCAAAGAATGGATTAACTCTCAAAACCAGCAATCAAAGAAACTTTTGTCATTTCAGTAGCAAGAGACCCACTACTCCCCTAGCATCATCTATATACTAAAAAACATACAAAACATCGATTTGTGTTAGAAGAAGTAAGGCCAGAGTGCTCCTTAGAGGCAAGGATGGCAAGACTTCATCTTCCATACTTGGGACATACTGTTAGGAAAGACCAGTCCCTGGAGAAGGTCATCATGTTTGGGAAAGGGGAGGGGCAGAGAAAGAGGAAGGCCCTCAGCAGATGGATGGACACAGTGCCCGCATCAATGGGCTCAGTCACAGGAACAATTGTGAGGCTGGCGCAGGGCTGCCTGACGTTTTGTTCTGGTGTGCACAGGGTCGCTGTGGGTTTAAGCTGACTTGATGACATCTAAGAGCAAGAGCAAGAACAACACAAAACAACAACTGTTGAAATGAAGTTTAATCGTTTTTAAGCTAATTTTCCTTACCGACTTTCTTCTCTCTAGGGAGCCCTGATGGCATAATTAAGCAGCTAACCACCAGACTGTTAACAACTGCTAACCAGCAGTCCACATGCACCAAGGAAGAAAGATGAGTCTTTTTGCATCCATAAAGATTTGTCACCTTGGAAAATCAAAGAGCCAATTCTGCCCTGCCCTGGAGGGTCACTATGAATAGGAAGTGACTCAGTGGCAGTGAGTAGCATTTCAATGTTCCTTTAAAACGTTCACATTTAGTTAAAAACACTGTCATTGGCTTGTTTCAGACTGTGAATCTCTACAAGCACAGATCCACTGAACTTTCGCCAAGGATCTGGTATGCTGTAATCACTAACCCACCACTTGACCCAGTGAGCACCCTTCCACAACATGCACAAACAGAATGACCCAGAGCTCCCCCAAGCAGAAATGACGTCTGTTCAATCCTGAAGCAGACCACCATCTCCAGACATTCTCGGAGTCTCAGAAACTGAAGCACACGGAACCAGAGACGCAGACCACACTGCAGGAGCGCAGTTAAAGGTGTTTGCAAACAGGACAGAGAGAAAATGAGAGGCTTTTAATAATTCTCAGGTGAGAAAGCACACAACAAATCTTAAAGCAATAAAGTTTCTGAAAGTCCCCAAACACAAGTTCATAAGTTCAAGAGTGCTTACTTCCTGGGCTCCCCAAAGAGTCCATGGAAATGTGAGGTGTAAACATTCCTTTTTCCTGGAACCAGTTCGTTGATTTCCCTGAAGTTCCACAAGGACTTAAATGTCTGATTTATTTTTTCAGCACAAGAAATGTTGAATGTGTTTTTTGCTTTTTAAAAAATTCTAGGTATTTTCTTGAACTGCCATTTGAAAATTGCTGTTCAGCTCTACAACCACCTTAAAATATGTTATTTTTTATTTCACAGATGAAGAGCTCAAAGCTCAGTGGTGTTTGCTCCTAAATACTATCACCTTTAAAAAGGAGTAGAAACACACACACACACACACACACACACACGCACTATCCATTTAATGAAATGAATTTTATATTTATATTTGTACTTTTCTCCCAAATTGCAAATTTGGTGTGGATTTACATATCAGATCATCATTCTTGCATTTAACAAGTTAGACAATTTATCCAACCTCCCAATGACTTTTCCTGTTTTCCTCCTACTTTTTATTTCCATCTCCCTTTTATAGTATATTACCTTCCCCTGCACCAATGGCAACACCAGTCTGCCTAGTTCTTCCCTTTTCCTCCCTTCTGTTTCCACCCATGATGACCAGCAAAGTCGGTTTCTTTTGGTGCGGAAACATTTTCTTGACTTGTTTTTAAATAACAGTGGGATCAAGCAGCATATGTCCTTTTGTATGTGATTAACTTCATTCAGCATAATCATCTATCTATCTATCATCTATCTATCTGTCTATCTATCTATCTATCTATCTATCTATCTATCTATCTATCTATCTAATCTATCTGTCTATCTATCTATCTATCTATCTATCTAT
>NW_022103912.1:1325903-1343760 GCF_000313985.2 Echinops telfairi
TATCTATCTATCTATCTATCTATCTATCTATCTATCTATCTATCTATATCTATCTATCTATCTATCTATTTATCTATCATCTATCTGTCTATCTATCTATCTATCTATCATCTATCTGTCTATCTATCTATCTATCTATCATCTATCTGTCTATCTATCTATCTATCATCTATCTATCTGTCTATCTATCTATCTATCTAATCTATCTATCTGTCTATCTATCTATCTATCTATATCTATCTGTCTATCTATCTATCTATCTATCTATCTATCTATCTATCTATCAATCATCTATCTGTCTATCTATCTATCTATCATCTATCTGTCTATCTATCTATCTATCTATCTATCTATCTATCATCTATCTGTCTATCTATCTGTCTATCTATCTGTCATCTATCTATCTATCTATCTATCATCTATCTATCTATCTATCTATCTGTCTATCTATCTATCTATCATCTATCTATCTGTCTGTCTATCTATCATCTATCTATCTATCTATCTATCTATCTATCTATCTATGTTTTAAAAGGAACCTATTCTATGTATTTGCACACCCCATGTCAACTATATGAAATCAGTAATAATATCCCAATTAACCCCCATAAGTGTGGTTTTCTTTCTTTCCCTCTCCAATCCTCCTCCCTCTGTAATTCCCTATCCCTCACCTCTCCCTGCCCCTGCACCTGGCCCAAGCCCCTCCTAATTCTCAAAAATCTTGTCTTTTAATGTAAAAAACAAGTTCTTTCTCTTCATTTTTCTTATAATAATGATGTCATTAAATATTTGCCCTTATAATATTAACTAACTTTAATAAACACAAAGTTCTTTAGTTTTGACCATGTCTTATGGTGTTGAAGAGTCATCATTGTTTTTATTAATGTATGGTTTTTCATTGTATGAATGTTCGGGAGTTTGTTTATCCATTCTTCCATAGTCGGTGTATGTGAAGTGAAGTAGGGGTCCTGATTCATTCTTCTGCAAATGGAAATCCAGTTTTGCCAGCATTTGTTGAAGGGACTATCTTTTCCCCACTTAATGTATTTCAGTTGTTTGTCAAAAATTCATAGCCTGTAGGTAGATGGATCTATTTCTGGGCTCTCTGTTCCATTGGTCTCTATGTCTCACATTATACAAGTAGGTTGTTCAGACTATCAGAGCTGTGTAGTGTATTTTGAGATCAGGAAGTGAGAGACTTCCTTCTTTGTTTTTCTTAACAGTGCTTTACTTATCCTGAGTTGCTTTCCTTTCTTAATAAAATTGGTGATTAGTTTTTCCATCTCTTAAAAAATGATAGTGGAATTTGGGTAGGAATTGCACCTTGGTTAGTATTGACATTTTCACCATGTTAAGTCTTCCTATCCATACACGTGGTATATTCTTCCATTCATGTCGGTCTCTTTTCATTTCTTATATCTGTGGGACCATCTAGTCATCTTGTCCTACGCTTTTCTTTTTGTATTTTTTAAATGACCATTTCAATTTTTTTCATCTCTTATGAGTCTGTTCATTTTTGTTTCTTTTTTTTTTTAACACTAGTCTGTGTTAGCTTAGGTAAATAGCGTGTTCTACAAATTTGTTCATGTCTTCTAGATTTTCAAAATTTTAGGAGTACATTCCTTGATAGTATTATGTTATTATATTTCCCATTGGTTCTGTTATGTTGCCCACTTTATTTCTTATTCATATTTTCATCTTCTTTTTCTTCGTTAGATTTGCCATTAGTCAATTTTGTTCATCCTTTCAAAGAATCACATTTTTGTCTTGTTGGTTTTTCTACTTGTATTGTTTTCTGATTCATTTATTTCTGCTTTAATCTTTATTATTTATTTTATTCTGGTGGATGAAGGTTTATTTTGCTGCTCTTGTTCTAATGTTGCAGATGTTGCAGTAATGTGTTGATTTTGTTTTTTTCTGTGTGTGTGCGTGTGGGCATTTATTACCACAACTTGGCTTGTGAGTGTTGATTTTGCTATGCTCTACTTTCATTCTCATTTGTTTTGAAGAATTTTAAATTTTCTTATCTTATTGCTTCAATTACTCAATACTTTTAAAGCAAAGTGTTTTTCAGTTTCCATGTATTTGATTTTTTACCTTTGCTTTTCTTATTAATAAATTTACAATCTGAGAATGTGATTTGTGCTAGCTCAGTATTTTAAATTGTATTAAGGCTTGCTCCGTGGTATACCATGTAGTCTATCCTGGAGCATGTTCCATGTGCGCTGGAAAAGAATGTATATTGTATTGTTGTTGGGTGGAATGTTCTGCAAAAGTCTCAGAGGTCAAGTTAATTAATTTTATTCTTTAGTTCTTCATTGGCTTTGTTTAGTTTCATTCTACTATTTCTAACCTTCCTCAAGAGTGGTGTATTGAAGTTACCTACTATTTTAGAGTTGTCTCCTTCTCGCTTCCAAGGAGCCCTGATGGCATAGTGGTTCTGCACTGGGCTGTTAAATGCCAGGTCAACAGTTTGAAACCACCAGACACTCTGTGGAAGAAAGACTTGGCTTTCTATTCCCATAAAGAGTTACCGTCTCAGTCTACCCTGTCCTAGAGGGTCTCTATGAGTTGGTACCAATACCATGGCAGTGAGTGAGAATCTGTAAGAGTTTGATTAATCATAGGCTATTCTTTTTAATAGCCCAGGTGCAGTGCCAGAGGATTCCTGGGCTGTAGTCTTTGCTGAAGAAGTTGTTGAAGAGAAAGGAAGGTTCTCCTTGAGTGAAAATGTTCAGAAATGTGTACAAGGGGTAGGCAGGCAGGTGAGCAGCATTAGAACTCTGGGGACCCTTAAGAACAAAATTGGGTAGGCCAATATCCACATATCCTTATATGCATAAGACAAGTCAAAGCTTCTACTTCGAGAACTCCACATCTAGCCTTGGGCTCTTGACTAGTGTGCTAGAATACAGCCCCATGTAGGAGCTGGACTGAGAAGGCTTATTTGGTCCTTGCTTGATCCCCACCCATTCCCACACTCCAGTCTTGGAGAGACCTTGTTGTTGTATGCTTATCACACCTCTATCACCATACCTGAGTAGCCACAAGAAGGGAGGGAGGGGGTTAACCTAAGAGCACCTTGGAAAATGAACAGCCATGCTTGTAAATCTGTTAAACCACCATTTCTTCTATTGGTCATAGACATCAATTAGCTCTGGAGATACTTGGGGTTATAAAGCCAGCTTCCAGAACACCTTCAGAGAGAATCCAGGGTCATTTGCTCATGTCACAGAAGCTCAGAAATTCCTCATCACACACTGACTTACGAATGTCTCTCTATGTCCTGATGCTGAAGAGAAATGGCTCTTCATCAGGAGATTCTACAGCCCTGACGATGCTGGGGCAGAAGGCCATCTTCCTGCACTGGGATTAGATGAAAGTTCAGGGACCTAGGGATCTAACCTTGGCTTTGTACCAAGCAGTTAGTGACTTTGGGCAATGTCCCACCCTCCCTGGCCCCAGGTCCTGGCCACCTGGGCTACATACCCATTAGTTTAAGAGCCCAGTTATATCTTCTGTCCTCAAACCTTGAAGCTGTTGCTTTTAAGGATTCAAGCAGTGCTGACCTACACACAGAAGGGTGTTATGGTTCTAATCTTGGATTCCCCCTCTCTTGAAGTGCTGTTTCAGGTCCACTGGGAAGCAGACACAGGTACAGTTATGGGTGCCAGAGATTTATTCTGTGGTAGTGCCTGGGAACGATAAAAGAAGAGAGGGACAGGATTCAGCAGGGAGAGCCTTCGACTGTGATGCAGCAATGCCAAACCTGAAGAGAGCTGGACAAAGATGCCCCTCTAAGGAGTCCCATGTTGGACAGAGATAGCTCTACTAGGATCTGTCATTGGCTAGGTGCTGCCTTGGCTTGACAGCTGAGGTGGATCCTGCAGGGACGGCACTGGTATTCTCCAGAGGAAGGGCCCAGAGATCCCTTCCTGGCTGGCATATGGGCTGTGTTGCCTTGAGCATGTTATAACTAGCTCTTAGCTTCAGCCTCTCCCCATGAACAAGGAGCAATGCTTACCTCCCAGGGTAACCTTTATAAGTCCCCACCACACTGCCTGGTAAATGGAGTGATACATAGTGGTCGGTATTGCTGAAGTTACCATTATTGGTGAGCTTTCTCCTCCAGCTACTGAGATTTCAATCTTGGAGAGAAACTTGAACTCCTGATTTTTCTCACCTTGAATATTTGGGCAGGTTATACTGGACTTTAACCAATATTTCCCACTGTAGGGTAGCTGGGAAAGACATAGTTTCGTGGTCTGGGCTCTGTTTCCACCCATAGGATCCAGGATTGTGTGATAGAAAATAATCCTGGATCTTCAACAATAAATGTTCTGGGTCTGCAAAGCAAACAAACAACACACACACACACACACACACACACACACACGACTATTCTCAGCTGCAACTAATAAGACATCTAAGTAACAGTGACTTAATGTCGTTTTGTTGTTTGTTGTCCTCAAGTTTATTCCAATTCATGGCAACTCTAAGGGTGTCACAGCATAGAAGTGCAAGGGTTTTCAAAGTTGTGACCTTGTAAATGCCTATCAGTAGGCCTGTGTGTGGAGGCAATGCTGGGTAAGTTTGAGCTGCCAAGCTTTCAGTTAGTAGCTGGATGCTTAATCATATGTGTTACTCAGGGATTCTTATAGAGGCATATAAATATCTTATATAACAATCATCCACATGAGGTAAATGATTCCATGCTGTCGTTGAGGATTCCGACTCTTAACTCCACAAGCTACCTCTTAAGATGGGCTTTTGGACTTGTGGCTACCTTAGATGAGATGGCTTGGGAGCACCTCTCTGACTGAGAAGATGCCTGCCCTGGGTCGAGGTAGGGTGTACATCCCCCTTAGGGCTGGGACTGAATAAGCTATTAGCCATTTACTTTTGACTCCCAGCCCCACCCTTGGTCCAGTGCCTGTCTGCAGGCAGTGCCAGGCACCCATCCAGCATAGACAACTCATTATATTTGACTTTTAAAAAAATTATTATTTCTGGCAGCATCGGTTGAAGAATATGCAAATAAGAAAAGCAACTGAATTTGCTTGACAGAACAAAGAACAGCATTTAATCATCACAATAAATACTTGGATATAGTAATTGGCTGCATGCAATTTCAGTTAATGGAGAAAGAATGCGTAGAGGGAAAAGGCCAAAGGGCAGAGGGACAGAGAAGCCCTGATGCCACAGGGTGGATCAAGGGCTAGGGTCCCTCTACCGAAGGTCGTTTCCTCATTCATTCATTCATCCAGCAACCTCTCCCCAGTCTACAGACTCCAGGCGCAAACTGGACCCGGAAAACACGAGAGTAAACATCATTCCTACCCAGGTGGGATTTCTAGTCTTCTGGGAAGTGAACCATCCATCAAATAATTCACAAATCAATATATAGTTCAAACTGACTAGGTCAGGATGTAAAGACAGACCGTGGATACAATCAGCAAGATGGGTAGGCGTGAAGGCAGAGAGGTTAAGAGTTGAAGATACGTGTTACCAGTGCAGAGAGCAGCCTCTGAAAAGGTCCTGAACAAGGAGGAATCAACCCACGTCGAAGCTGCTGAAAGAAGGTCCGGTGAGAGGAGCGCACAGTGATGGGGCAGGAGAGAGAAGGGGGCCGCCGGAGAGGCTGAGCAGGGCCAGATCACACGGGGTCTCCTGGACCGTAGGAAGGAGTTTGGTCTTTACAGAAGTGCAATAGTAGGAACTTGTTTTAAGAGTACTCTGGCTCTTGGGTAGAGCACATAGGGTAAAGATGGAGCTAGCAAGACTGGCCCTTGAGATTGGCTAAGTTAGAGATGATGGTGGCTTGGGTTAGGGTAGTGTTTCTCAACCCTGCTGACAATCTGGGCCATCCTGTGCACTGTGCAGCCCCTCTAACCTCTATCTGCTCTCCTTGATCTTCTGTGACAACCCAAAATGTCACCCAACATTACAAAATACAAAATTCCCCCTCAGAGGCAACGTCACCCCCAACTGGGAACTGGACCAGAGTCATGGTGGTGAACTGGAGAGAAACAGATGGCTTGAGAGAGTCAAGGGCAATCCTGCAGGGTGTGGTTCCATGGAAATGACAAGAGAATGCAGTTTGGGGTGGGCATGGAGAATGGTGGCAGATCTGGGCTCTATCAAGAACTAGCACCATGACCTTAGGCTCGTTATTTTTCCTACTTGATCTCAGTTTTCCTACTTTCCAGCTACGATGCTTGGTTAGATATGGACTACCACATATGTTAAGTGTCTGCCACTTCATTTTGTACCCAAGGCAGACATGACTGATCAGTGGTGGCCCTCTGAGCCTGGCTATTTCTTCACACCATACTCCGGGCAATTTCCAGGGGAAGCTTGGCCTGAGATAAAAAACAATTTGCCACCCTGAACTTGAATTCATTCAACTCCAAGTTTCCACCATGTTACTCTTTTCTTGATAAGTTGCAAAGTGTAACAAGAGTGGGGTCTCCCTAATCTCCAGGCCCAATCCTTTCCTCCACGTCGATCCACGCCAAGGTTTGAGTAACCCAATGAGAGCTCCTCATTCTTGCCATTGCACTGCAAAGAACACCAAGAAGGTTTGGAACTCTTTTGTGCAAGGCTCCCAGAAGATGCCAGGGTGACCCTGTCACCCTCTGCCACTGTCTCCCACTCTTGATTCCTATCGCACCATCATGTTCTGTCTGCCTCAGGCTCCCTGTGATTCTGACCCCTCACTCATTCACCCTCTCCCAGTCCGATCATAGCAAGAAATGGAAGGAGAAATTTAATTGTGTTTTTTTCCACTTTTATTCAAAAGCACTTTATGCTTCCTGTTATTGCTTTAAACAGCAGATGCATGAAATGTGAATTTTAAAATACTTGTCTTTCTTCCAATTCTAATGATGTAGCAAACCCACCATTAAAATAATCCTACACCCCCAACCCCAATTCCCTGGAAATCAGGTTGCCATTTATATCTGCACTGGGATGGATTTTCTCTCTTGACTCAAGGACACTCAACAGAAAACTCAGTCTCCTGACCCTTCAGTCTGTGGACTGTGCACTGAAGGCTCACAGTCCTGAGCTAGACCGTGGGCTGTGTTCTGTGATTCCAGGACCTCAGTTCCTGGGGCAGCCGGTCTCCATGGTGATGCTCATGGTACCCACCTCCTGGAATCAGCCCTGCACTCACCTGACTCACTTCACCTGCCTCACCCAGTCCAGCTCGGCCAGACATGGCCTTATTGGAAATTTTACTATTTTGCTCATCATGAGTTTTTTACCTTAGTAAAAATATTTGATTTCAAAAATATTGCATTAAACATGACTTGTCTGCATTGATGAGTTTTGGGTGCCCCTTTAAATATCACCCCCAAGGTGAATGCCTCCGCCTAGTCGTGACCCTGGTGGCCTCGCATCTTGAAACAAGGATGGGCTCTGTGACAGTACACTGCAGAGGCATGCAACTTCAGGCTCATTCACAGGTGGTATTTCAACTTTCGCCTTGGCCTCTTGGATCGCTTGGTTGGTGGAAGCCAGCTGCCATTCAGTGGGGTCACTCAGGCCACCCTGCTGAAAGACCGCTGGCAAGAGAACCAACAGCCTCGCACCAGCAGCCAGCATCAACCTTGACGAGCATCTTATCTCAGAAGAAGATGCTCCACCCCCAGGGAAGTCCAGCTGACATTTGACAGGAGCCTCATGAGAGACCCTGTGCCGGAGCCCCCAGCCCAACCACCCCCAATTTCTCACCCACAGAAATTATGAGAGAAAATAAATGACAATTGTTGTTTTTTAGTACATAATGGCTTACCATGATGTTTTGAGATGATTTAATATAGAAGTATTAACCAATAAGTTTTAAATAATTATTAACCAACTCTTGCCAACCTCACCTGGCCAGCTGCAATGGGACTTATTGTTTTCTAATTTCAGAAGCTACTTCGTCCAGGAAGCCATCCTGAATGCCCTCAGATGGTGTAAGTGCTACTGACAGCCTCCTCTCCAGTCACATCGCGTGAGCTGCCAATTCCAGAATTCTCTCTCTCTCTCTCTCTCTCTCTCACACACACACACACACACACACACACACACACACACACACACACCCTGGAACCCACTGCTCTCTTTGCTCCCTGTTCTTTCAAATATGCTTCAAGAATCACCTTGTGCAGAGAACCTTCTTTGACACCCTGGGTTAGGCGTTCTCCTGAGGGAGGGCTCACCAACCTTCATGTTCAACGTGGTTCTGCTTTCTGCCTTCCCACATAACTGTGAGTTGTGGGGGTGGAGGGGGGCGGGGGTTGCTTCTTCTTATCCTGGTATCACATGGTAGTGAATTAAACACGGAATATGCTATGGAATCATGTAAGAAAGGGCAGCTACAATCCTTCGCAGGGAGCCTCAACCTTGGTGCTGCCTCAACTCACCGCTGAACTCTTGGAAAAGTGCACCTCTGGTCTGAGAGCAAGGGCAGATGCTGCAAACAGCACAGAAGGTGCAGCTACAAGGGTATGATCAAACAGACGCTGCAGACTCGGCACAAAGCTGGCCAGCAGAGAAATGTCATTACTGACAAGGGACAAGTACGCCAGGTGGGAACTCTGGCCAACTGGAGAGAGGGCTCCTTGCCAACTTCCAGGTCAAAAGTCACCTCCTGAGGGAGAGCATTCATGGCCACCTAACACTTCTACATTGAAGCACTCATTATCACTGCAATACGCTAAGATTTGTTTTTGAAGTCTGCTTGCCGGACAGACTGAACTACTGGAGAGCAGGAACTGTGTCTGGATCCCAGCATCTACCTGCACGCTTGGGGCCTCCGTCAGGGGTTCGAGCACACCAGCTGCTCGGGTGGAGAAAGATGTCGGGTCTGCTTCCTTCAGATTACAGCCTCAGATGCTCTAGGGGACCAGTCTACTCTGTTCTAAAGGGCTGCTATGGGATGGCTGTCGGACTTTTATTTGTTTAACCCTGCTTGGCACATTGAGGATTCTCTGTTCCTGATAGTTAAATGAATGCATCATTGAATGAATAAATAATGTGACAACAGAACTTCCAGAGTTGTTTGCTGGGAGAGGTGAGGAATTTCATGTGTGAATGTCTTCCAGCCCTTTCCTGGGAGAAAGATAAGGCTTTCCACTCCAATAGAGTTACAGTCTCAGAAACCCACAGGGGCAGTTCTGCCCTGTCCTATAGGGGCGCTATGAGTCAGCATCTACTCGGTGTCAATTTGATTTTGGTATAACACTACACTTGCAATCTGATGGAATTAAACTCCATGTTGTGATGCATGATAAATGATGACCTGTGTGTTAACGAGGCAAGATTAGGTTATATTAATGAGCATTCGTTGTGATGATGATGCTAATGAGTCAAGATTAAAGTGGATGCCACACTATGACTGAGGTGAAACCCTGACCTGATGTAAGGAGGCTTTCCCCAGGGTTCCATCCACATCACCGCTGATCTGAAAGGTGACAAAAGGAGAGTGAAGTGTGCATAGAGCGAACCTGACGACCAGCGAGAAAGAGGAGCGCATCCTTTGGATCTTAGGTCTCTGCACCAAGACCCTTCTAGACACAGGAGAAAATGGATGCCGGGCACCTGGAGATAGATACCCCAGACACCCTGGCAACGCTGCTTTTGAAAAGCGACAAGGGTCTTCCTCCGGAACTCACACAGAGGGAGAGCCTTCCTCCAAGCTGGTGCTTTGAATTCCGACTTCTAGTCTCCTGAATGGTGAGGAAATAAATGTCTGTTTGTGGTAATTCTGTTATAGCGGCACTACATAACTAAAACAAAGTTAATCCCTCTTAATTTTGTCTCTGAAACTGGAGAAACAGCTCATCACCAAAAAGTGTTAACGACCACACAGGAGTTTACATTTCTTGAGCGGATATTTCAGGTACTGTTTGCATGTTGCCTCTACCAGTTCCCCAAGACCGGAGTGTTTCTGTTTGACAGAAGAGCAGGCCTCTCAGGTACAGGCAGGAGGTGGCAGGGTCGAACAGTCAAGGGGACCAAACCCTAGGTCCCTGCTGGCTTCCATGCGCGCGTCAGCTTTTCAGAGTCTGGGATAACGAAAGCATACATTGTTAGCTTGGGCCTTAACCCCCGCACCAGGTCTTCTATTTCTCTTCACGGCATTATAGGGTATTACACAGCAACACGAAAAACCAACCCACAAATAAGCCTTCACTGTTATTCCAAGGTTGGTCCTATACTTACGGTGAACAATTTGGATGGAAGGAGAGGTTTTGTTGTTTTATTTTTGATCTCATTGTCATTTTTAATATGCCACCAAGGGAGGAGAGAAGGTCCCAAATGTTCGTGGAGAAAGTGTCGGGAATAGGTAATGGGATTCCAGCATGGACATTCTGAAGCCCCTTCATATTAGAAACCCAATTCAGCATGTAGATTTATTACGCACAAGACCAAAACACCGCAATTAGACATTATTATTGTGCAATCAGAAGGAGTAAGAGCAAATCCAACAAGCATTACTTCCAGGAGCTAGGAATGGAATCGTCTAATGTGATTTATGATCAGCTAAGGTCTTGTCTTAGCTCCGTTAGCCCATCTAATTGCTTCTCTTGTCTCTAGGGGACAACAACCCACAGGTGGGGAGAACTCTTAGGCAAAGATGGGCTTCTGAAAAGATAACCGGTTCTATTGCTGTGGTTCTCAACCTTGCTAATGCCGCGACCCTTTAATATAGTTCCTCATGGTGTGGTGACCCCCAACTATAAAATTATTTTCGTTGCTACTTCATAACTGATTTTGTTACTGCTATGAATTAGGTGACCCGTGAGAAAGGGTCGTTCGAGCCCCAAAGGGGTCGCAACCCACAGGTTGAGAATCACTGCTCTATTGTTAGAAGGCATCTTGCTTTCTGTATTGCTATTCCCCAAAACGGACCTCTTGTAGCATTGTGTTTACGTGTTGGGCTGGAATCTGCAAGGTCAGCAGTTCAAAATCCACAGCTGCTCCTTGGGAGAAAGATGGGGCTTTCTACTCCCGTAAAGAGTTACAATCTCAGAACCTCACAGGAGAAATTTTACCCTGTCTTATAGGGTCGCTCTGAGTTGGCATCAACTTGATCGCAGTGAGTGAGTGAGTGCGTGCGTGCGTGAGTGAGTGAGTGAGTGAGTGAGTGAGTGAGTGAGCGAGCGAGCGTGATAGTTAGGCTTTCTGTACCAACATGACTCCAGTAGGAACATGTGGGCGGAGTTTAGACTGTCAATAAGGTTGCATCTTGATTGGAGGACAACCAAGGCCGGTGCCTCCCTGTCTGCTTCACCTTCCTGTTGACAAGCCATGTGGAGCCCCACTGACACCTGAGCGAGCCATGCTAGGCAGCTGAGACTTGCCTGAGCCTTGTGATGCTTCCACTGTCATTGGATCCACAAGACTTTCTCCCCGCTGGCCTGAGATCTTCCTGCATTCTGCGTCATTGCAAGTGACTGTGTGAGTCTGAAGAGGGATTTATGGACTAGTATTAGGCTTATAGACTTGAGTTGGCCTGGGCTAGGATGTTTTCCTAATACACAATTAATTCTTGATATAAAGCTCCCTCTTACACATATATGAGTGCCTCTGGATTTTTTTCTCTAGTCAACCCTGTCTAACACACTGAGGGAGCAAGTGAGGGAGTGAGTTCCCAAGAAAGAGCCGAGCTGTCCCTGCATCGTATCTTTCTTGTAGAGATGCCCTCAGCGCACCTCAGAGTCAGACACGTTGGCCTGGGGAGAAGCAGAGACATCTCTGAGGGAGGGTGTGTGCCACTCTCCCTGTGATTCTGCGCGAGTGACTCAATCACTCTGAGCCTCAGCGTTTGCTTCTGGGAATGAGATGGGTTCAGGAGGCTTGGGAATGGAGACCCCTATGACGGTACTGGCAGGTAGTAGACAATACCTGGATGTTCCTGTTCTTAGGACAATCAGGGAGTAAGATGACTTGGTGGGCATCCCCAGGGTGTGCACTCCAGGTGTGTGCACCCATTATGCATTCCTGTGTGCACATACACAAGTGTATATTGTATGTTCCTGGATATATGAGTCATATGTTTGTACCTGATTTGTGAGCCCAGATGTGTGTAGCCTAAGTGTCTATACCCAGGTATCCTTGGGTGCCTTCTCAGTCAATTGGGTGTTCCTTATTGAGCAGTGCTGTAAATAAACTACCACCTTCTCCAAAGTATGCAATAGCTGCAGACACAGTATGGTGAAAATTTAACACCTCAACCATTTTAAAGTTGTTCCACTTTGCAACGCTTTCTACTTTCTTTTTCACTCTTTTGCTTTGTTATTGTTGTTAATTTTTGTTGTTCGTTCTCTTCTTGTATGTTTTTTTGGTGTATGAAATCCTGGAAAGGTAAATCTAGAGAGATGGTAATTGGACTAATGGTTCATTGTGGGTGTGGCAGGGGAGGTGTGGGGAAAATGGAGAACTAGCAATGAGTGCAAGAAAGAAGAAAATGTTCTAACATTGATTGTGGTAATGATTGCACAACTCTTCTTGATATAATTGAACTATTGGATTGTAATATGTAGATTATGTGCCAATAAATCTGTTTTAAAAAAAACTAAACAAAAGCAAATTATGCAGTGACTTCTGGACTTCCTTGTTTATAATTTCATTACCATCGAGTCAATACTGACTCGTATTTATCCCCTGTGGGTTTCTTTAACTGTTTATTGGAGTAGAAAAGCCAGTCTGTCTCCTGAGGAGCTGCTGGTGGTTCCGAACTACCAACCACATGATCACAGCCCAACACATAACCACTATACTGCCAGGGTTCCAACTTGATTATAATTCAGTTTAAAGCAGTGACAGGGGCCCTCTTTTCCCAAAATACACTTTCACCCAAATTTTCCACACTCCCCAAGCCACTTAATAAATATTGAAAGAAAGAGCAAAATGCAATGAATCTTGCGTGATATGGTGGAAGGTAAAATATTGCATAAAATTTGGCCCTGTTCTCCGAAAGCTCATAATCTAATTGGGAACAACACTTAAGCTCCCAGAAGCCATGTAACAATAGCATGTATGTTGTATTGATCAAGGACACTTCAGCCACCTGCACTCCAAGCCAGAGTCCACTACAAACTCCCCAGGGCCCTGCTCCTATGTGATACTCAGGTGTGACACGTAGGTTCCGCAAAACACACAGGAGTTACAAGCTACTAAGCACAACTCCTATCCCAGGCAAGGACCCCTGGTGGGGTAGTGGGCTACTCTTCTAAACAGCTATGGTCTCGGAAACCCACTGGGGGCCACTGTGAGTCAGCATTGGCTCGATGGCAGGGAGTTTCTCGTTGGTTTCTGGTTTTTGTTTTTAATTCCAGGCAACAAGCTGGCAGTTGAATCCCAAAACCTTCTGCTCCACAGGTGCTTCTGTTGTCCCCATCCACACCCCCCACATTGCCAAGAAGCGTAGTAAACTTCAGAAATGTGTTTTATGTGGTGAAAAGAAGACAGAAACGTAAGAACTAAACATTCGTTGGTGGAAGTAAACGTCTGGAAGCTCCACAGACACTTGTTCGCCCTGCTGGTGGCCCTGCAGCTCTTGAGGTATCGGTAGTACAGCTTCCAGCATCATGCCAGCCAAGCCCAGGACAACAAGCTGGCAGGCAAGGGACAGGGCCTTCCCAAAAGAAGGACAAAAAGGATTGTCCCCACCCAGAATAGTGACTGTTAGATGACCTTTTTACTTATATCTTGAAAACATTATGGGAGCTAGGATAGCCGGTGGTCCTGTACCAGCGACTAGGCCCTGTCAACTGAAGCAAAGGGGTGGAGTCTAACCTGTCGATCAGGTCATAGACAATAATGCCTCTGTGTGGGCATGGACTTCTCCTGAGGATTCTGGGGACTCCTGTCTTCCTCCCTGGAGCTGGACACACACTTTCTCTCTGCCTTCCCTTTCCTGTGGTTGATACACTCAGAGCGCTGGAGGAGCCACGTGGAGACCCATGCTAGCATTGAGATGCTTCCACTGACACTAGATCACAAGACCTTCTACCCACTGGCCTGTGATCTTTCTGCACTCACTGTCATTGTACGTGCTGCATGAGTCTAAAGAGGAATTTATGGACTAGTATCAGACATATGGGCTAATATCAGGCTTATGGATTTGATCTGGACTGGGCTGGAATGTTTTCTCAATCTACAAATTGATCTTTTATATAACGCTTTTTCTTATACACATATGAGTGTCTATGAATTTGTTTCTCTAGTCAACTCTGACTAACACAGGCCCAGATGTCTTCCATTTGTGGGCTGAGCCAACCAGCCACGAGAGCGTCATGCAAGCCATGGACTTCCATGTGTGGGCCCAGAAAGCTTCCGCATCAGACCAACCATTTCCATGTCTGCAGCTCTGCAGTTCTTCATTTGAAGACCAGGTCCTATGCCTTACCTTGAAATTGTTTCCCTCTTCATCAGTTTCATAAAGCTGGATGAACCAAACTCCATCCCTTCTACCTTTAGGACTAAGCTTAATTCTCCTTGATGGGTCCCAAACCTCCCAAACCTTAAATTCCTAGACAGAGGCCAGAGCTTGGGACTCAGATGCCTGGCATTTGACAGCAATTCTTTAACAGCAAAAAGGCCTAGCCAAAAGTTAGCTTCTCAGAAAATTCCCTTAAAAATATAAATCGTCTTTTAGCTCTTATAACAAAACCCTAAGATGTTACCACCACCATCATCTACTACTACTACTGCTGCTGCTATTACTATTGCAGCTGCTACAACTACTGCTACCGTTACTACTATTACTACTGCTGCTGCTACTACTGCTGCTACCGCTACTGTTACTACTGCTGCTGCTACTACTGCTGCTACCGCTACTGCTACTGCTGCTGCTGCTACTACTACTACTATTACTACTACTGCTGCTACTGCTACTGCTACTACTACTACTGCTACGATTACTTTCGACTCCTACGAACCCTATAGGGACGGGTAGAACTGCTCTGTGGTTTCTGAGACTGTGAGTCATTACAGGAGTGGAATGCTTTCTCTTTCTCTTGAGGAGTGACAAGTGATTTCCAATTGCTCCCCTGCGGTTAGCAGCCCAACTCCTATCCCACTATGCCACAGGTCTTCTCACAAGTGGGAAACAGACTCAGAAGAATTCAGCAATGGTCACGTGGTGAGTGAACAGGAAAACTCTGGGCTTGTTTCGGGATTTCAGAGCTCAAAGCCCATGCCTTAAGCCACATGCTAAGTTGTTGTTGTTGTCGTTAGCTGAAACAAGTCAGTCCTGGCTCATGGCTCCCTCATGCACAACAGAAGAAAGCGCTGCTCAGTCCTGCAACAACAGGTTGCAGATCAGACTGCTGGGGTCCATAGGTCTGATTTTTCAGAAGTAAATCCCAGGTCTTTTTCTTCATCTGTTTTAGTCTGGAAGCTCCCTTAAAACTTTCCCAGCTTGGGAAGCGGATGCCCCCTTCAATAAGTGGTGCTGAAATAAATGGATATCTACCTGCAGAAAAATGAAGCAAGACCCTTACCTCACTCCATGCACAAGAATAAACTCAAGGTGGATCACACACCTTGAGGTAAAACCCCAAACAATTAGGGCCATTAATGAGGGAATTGGGACAAACCTGAGAGCCTTGGCACAGGGAATACATAGGCTATTGGAAATAGGGAAGGATACAAATACAGAGGAGTTGCAAATAGACAAGTGGGATATACTGAAGATAAATCACCTGTGTACATTGAAAGAATTCACCAAGAAAATAATAAGAGAGCCCAGTGACTGGGTAAACATCTTTAGCAATGACGCATCAGAGAAAGGGGTTATTACTAAAATTTACAATACTTTGCAAGCTTACAATAAGAAAAAAACTAACTGCCCACTGAGGAGGAGGGTAAAGGACCTGAACAGAAGTTTCACAGGTGCAGAAATTCGAATGGCCAATATACATATGAGAAAATGTTCCTGATCATGAGCCATAAGAGAAATTCAAATTAAAACAACTATGAGACACCACCTAACACCCTCAAAGATAGCCCAATTCAAAAATTCAGAAAGCAACAAGTGTTGGAGGGGCTGTGGGGAGACAGGAACTTTCATCCAGTGCCGGTGGACCTGTAGGTATGTACAGCCACTATGGAAATCGACTTGGCGATAACTAAAACAGATGGAAATTGAGTTACCATACGACCCAGCAATCCCCTACTGGGCATATACCCAGAAGAGGCAAGAAACGAACCATGGCCAGATATATGTGCCCCAATGTTCATCGCAGCACAGTTCACAATTGCAAGGAGTTGGAAACAACCTAAATTTCCATCAACAGATGATTGGATTAAAAAACTGTGGCACATACATACAATGGAGTACTACACATCGCTGAAAAGCAGTAATGAATGCATGAAGCATATCACCACATGGGAAGAACTGGAGGAAATTATGCTAAGTGAAGTAAGCCAAGCACAACATGAGTCTGCTGAGGTAAGCTTGAAAAAAAAAAAAGTAAAAGGGGCACAGGGAAAAAGCTACTGTATACAACATTCCTAGGGTGAGATCCAGGTAGTATGACAGGGGCCACACCAAATCCAGGGGTACGTATGGTAGCCAACTAAAAAGGAGAGGGGGGGGGGAAAGGATAGAAATGTGTACCCGGGGAACAGGGCACTAACCCTCCCACAGGGAGGGTATTTTTTATATCCCCACAGGGAAAGAGGTAACAGACTTCAATGCGGTGTTCCAGGATGTGAATGCAGCATGCCAGCATGGAGCAGGGAGTCAGTGGAGGGGTCTGAGGGCCCAGCCCCAATCCCAACTACGTGGACAGCCGCCCTTCCCCCAGAAGAATTTATTTCAGAGGACAGCACTGAAGCTGAAGCTCAGGGACATATCTGAGAGCACAAGGGAGCAAATGAAAGGGGAGGAAGAGAGAGTGGAGCACATTCTGGCCCACCAAGCCTTGAGGAAGATATCCTTGCTAAGAACAGCCATTGCACAGAGAGGAACATATGGCTGTCCCCATTATGAGACAAGACATCCCTTGCTGACCCATGGCCCTACGGGGGACAACACTAGAGACAGCATCAGGATTGTGCCTGGTCTGACCCCACCACACGGAGGCAAACACTAAGGGGGGGTGGCAGAGCAGTGGAGGGGAGCAGAGCAGGGAGGTCCCAAGGGAGTGCCAAGGATAGACTTTGGAACCAGGGCATGATACCCCACCAGACTCGACTGGAGGACACTCCTAGAGGTCAACAAACAGACCTTGAACTATTTACAGGTTTTCCTTTTTTATAATTTTTATTTATTTATCTATTTATTTATTTATTGTCATTGGTTATTTTGTTGTTGTTGTTCTGTTTTATTTTGTCGCTTTGTTTAGCTATGTCTTGTTTTTTTGTGCATATTATTATCTCTGCAGGTCTATCTAGTTCAGATAGGCTGGATAAACAATCTGGAGGAGAAAACAATGGGACTGATGGTTCCAGAGGGAAAAGGGAGAAGGAGAGGTGGGGGAAAGGAGGTGGTGTTGACCAACCCAGGGACAAGGGAACAACAAGTGATCCAAAATCAGTGGCAAGGAGGTGTAAGAGGCCTGGTATTGATCAAGGGCAATGTAACCGAGAGGAATTGCTGAAACCCAAATGAAGGCTGAGCATGATACTGGGACAAGAGCAAAGTAAAAGGAAATAGAGGAAAGAAGTAGGAGGCAAAGGGCATTTATAGAGGTCTAAATACAGGCATATGTAAATATACACACATATATATATATGTACATACATAAATATATTTATATATGATGATGGGGAAATAGATCTATGTGTATACATTTATAGGTTTAGTGTTAAGGTAGCAGATGGATATTGGGCCTCCGCTCAAGTACTCCCT
>NW_022103912.1:1343978-1349926 GCF_000313985.2 Echinops telfairi
ACCAGCCTGTGTGACCACGAGGTGTCAAAGGGATCAAGGTATCAGGCATCAAAAAACAAAAAATCATGTCATTGTGAATGAGGAGTCATGCATATTGGGGACCCAAACCCTATCTGTAGGCAACTTACAGAAGGTTGCGGGGTGGAGACAAGCCAGTCAGGGTGCAGTGTAGCAATGATGAAACATACCACTTTCCTCTACTTCTTGAATGCTTCCTCCCCCACCACACCACGTCCCACCCCACTATCATGATCCCAAATCTACCTTACAAACCTGGTTAGACCAGAGGATGCACAGTGGTGCAGATAGGAAGTGGAAACACAGGAAATCCAGGAAGGGTGATCCCTTCAGGACCAGTGGTGAGAGTGGCGATACCAGGAGGGTGGAGGGAAGGTGTGGTAGAAAGGGGGAACCGATTATAAGGATCTACATATAACCTCCTCCCTAGGGGATGGACAACAGAAAAGTGGGTGAAGAGAGACATTGGACAGTGTAAGATATGCCAAAATAATCATAATTTATAAATTGTCAGGGGCTCATGAGGGAGGGAGAGAGGAGTGCGAAGGGAGGGGGGAAATGAGGAGCTGATACCAAGAGCTCAAGTTGAAGGCAAATGTTTTGAGAATGATGAGGGCAGAAAATGTACAAATGTGCTTGACATACAATGGATGTATGTGTGGAATATGATAAGAGTTGTATGAGCCCCTAATGAAATGATTTAAAAACAAAAACAAACTTGCTCAGCATCACAGTAGCATTCAAGCCTCCCCAGACAGATAGACACATGTGCTGCTTGTTGAAGGAAATCCATATGCCCACGTGGAAGGCCAGCGTTCTACTACTGGGCCACCCTTGCTCTCCTCCATGGAAGGGTGGTCCTTCAAGTAAGAATTACTACTGTGATGCTCCGTTTGCCCACTTGTAAGGTGGCAGGCCCTCTTAGCAGACAGCTCAGCTGCAAGACTCCCAGGCCTGTGTGCCCAGCACTCTCGCCAGCTGCTCAGCTCTGGCCGGCAGGTATAGGTTGCCCTGTAGGCATTTGACACATTTATGCTTGAGCTGTATGACAAGTGACCCTCTTCAGGAGGAGGCACCTTATCTTGGGGCTCTGTCAGTCATAAATAAGCCAACACACTCCCCAGCTCCCTGTCTGAAAGGTGGCTGAATAACTCTACCACAGCCGTATCAAAGGCAGCAAGTTAGTGACCCCAGGAAATAGCTCAACAACAGGACACAGAGATGATCCTCCAGGCACATCCCCCATGTCAGGCTGGCCTTGAGTGCCTCCTTCAAGGCTGTATGTCATTTTGAGTAGCTCCAACCTCCCCAGTCTGTTGCACTTTCTGAGAAAGGAAGCTTTGTGTCCCCCCCTCATCTGTGCTGTGTCCCAGGCCAGCACCTGGGACCTAGAAGAGGGTTCAACTTCTAAGCTGTAGCACCAAGATCAGCCCTGCCTTGTCTTCAGCTGACTGCCCTGCCCAGTAACTGCTCGCCATGCCACTGTGTTTGGCCCCAGGGGCATAAGGCATGAAAGGCATTCATGGAGTGGGCTGCCTGAGTCCATTTCCATTCTGCGGCGAGGACAGTGATGTAACCCTACTTGTCTGTTTCCACAGCCCAGCAGCACGGATAGCCCTGAGCAGACATCTGGAGTCAGTGGTTGACAAGTGGATTCCAGAGCTGTATACAGCCTCCCGCCCCGCTCAACCCAGCCCTGTCGCAGACATACACCGCCCTTCTGCACATGCCCATGTAGTCACACCCGCCCGCCCTTGCAGCTCATTCCTGCATCACCACAGTGTGAGCTCTGACAGCCCAGGCAGCGGGTGCCACTTCGCCGGTGCATTCCTCACTACAGTAAGCAGCTAAAGCACCTCACGGTTCTAGAACCTTCCACAGAGCGCCTGCAGCCCCCTGTTCTCACCCCCAGGCCCCCTCCACCTTACCCCTCACCTTCCACTGTGCTAAAGGTGCGAGAAAACTTCTAATCATGGTTATGTTTCTGATTGAGGAGGCTTGGCAAAATGGTACAATTTCCACACTCTTGCCTAATTTATTGAATTTTTGAACACATTCATTTACTGGGGCATCAACATCAAACATCTGGAGGAAAACTCGGGGTTGGGTTAGGGGGGAAGGGACCATTAGGAATTTAAATGTTTATTCTGCGTTGTAACTTTGAAACTTTACATCTTTAGCCAAGGGCTGGGTGGGGTGTAGACCGAAGCCAACACACAATTTGATAAAAGTTTCCCTTCTTGCTTTCTCTCTAGCCACGCAACTCCTTCACTGGCGGACCTATAAACCAGCTCCTCCTCTTTCTCCGAGGTACAGAGAGGCCGTTTGAGCCCAGTAGCAGCCCCCCAGAACTGAGCTCTAACAGAGAACCCAGGCTTCTCAGAGGTAAAGGGAACGCCAGGGTGCGGCAGGGCTTCTTGGGGCTGATAGGTTGCCTCCGATGATTTCTCTTCTGGGCTATAACCCATCCAGTTGCCCCTCAACCCCTCTCCAGATTGTGTCACTGGCCTAGTCGTGTGTGATTCCCGTAAAGCTTCCCAGGTGATGTATCATATAGCCCACCTGTTTCGTCATCACTCACCAGCCACTATTCTAAGACGGAGGAGCTCTGGTGGCATAGAGGCTACACACTGGGCTGCGATCCACAGGGTCGGCAGTTCAAAATCGCCAGCTGTTCTGTGGGGGAAAGACGTTCTGCTCTCAGAAAGAGTTAATCGCAGAAACTCACAGGGCAGCTCTCCCCGCCCCTATAGGGTCACTAAGGGTGGACACAGACTTGACGGCAGGGAGTCCGAGTTGAATATTCTGGAAGGGAGGCTTCTTTTTGTGCCAACGTGGGAGAGCTCCAGCCCTGGTCTGTCAGCTTGTCATACGATGCTGATACTTGTGATGCGACCTGTACTTCAGGTACAGTAGGGCCACCTCTGGCGGACAAGTTTCTGCAGTGCTTCCAGACTAACCCTGGTGATATCCTTCCAGAAATTACCCAAATGATCACAACTCACCTATGGCTCACAGCCGGACATGAGATGGTGGGATGGCCACGACTGGGCAGCGGTTTGTTCCACATCCCTGGTGCCACCACAGATCAGAGCAGGTCCGGTGGCAACTAACACCAAGGAGAAGCCCATCAAAAGCAACAGACAAGGACAAGACAATGACTTTAAAGATGAACTTGTAATACTTGTAAGGACTCAGCTACTTTAATTGAACACTAAGAAAGCCCAATTCCCAAGAAGTGACGTTAACATCCTTTCCCCATCACATTTTTTATTAAGTGTTAATGCCAGGCTCTAGAGGGATGCTTGGAAATGCAGAGTAACCCTCACCCTGCCCTTAGTGTGGAGTGGAGTGGGGTTGGCCCTCCATCAGGAATCATTGCCAACAGTTATGAGAAGTCCAGGCAAGGAGCAGTGCAGGAAGTCAGGAAGCAGCTCCTCTGGGTTTGCTTAAGATAACAACAACAGCTTGCCAGTAACACTGTTCCTAGTCCACAAATACATCAGGCCCTGTGCAAGGGATGCTTGATTATCAAGACCTTACACCTCTCTCAGGACCCAACCTGTTGGGTTTCTCAGTGTTCACGAGCAGGCTGAAGCTCCTCCATAACTAGGCTCTGGCATCCCAGTGGATACAAACTGCTGATAGAAGGTTAGAGGTTCGGATCCCCCCAGTGCTGCCTCGGAAGAAAGGGGTGACAATCTACTTGTAAGAAAATTAGCCACTGAAAGCTCTTTGATTGAATGGTGGATTGTTATAAGATTTGTCAGAGCCCCCCAATAAAATGATTATTAATTTTTAAAGGTTAAAAAATTAAAAGAGCACTCGTTGGGGTTTAGTTCTGTTCTGATAACATGAGATAACATGCCATGCGTCAGAATTGACCTAACGAAGCTGGTTTCGATAGGCTCTTTCCTCTCCCGAGTCACTCCCCCTCCTCCCGCCCCAGATATTCCAGGAACATTCCTATCTTTGTATCTTTTTCCAAGCCCTCCTTCTGCCCAGGATGCACACTATCACTTCTCAGTCTGCCCAGGGTAGGCTTCATGGCACTCTGCCTGGACCCACACGCAGAGGGCCCCTGGCTGGATTTAATATTCTGATGCCGTCCTTTATTCATACAAGCTGAATGAATGAAGGTTTCCAATTCCTGTCCTGTCTGACCATATAAGCCAGGTCCAAATCTCCCCTGGGAAAAGTGTGGAATGTAGCAGAAGCAGAGACAGATCAACAATGTCGCATGTCGCTTAGATGTTTGTGTATGCAAGCACTGCGTGCTAGAAATCCTGACAGCAATAGGCAAGTAGTGTCCACCCAGGCAGGGTGTCTGTGGGTGAGCACACCACTGGGAGGGGAACTAGAGGCTTCATGTGGACAAGCGTGGCTGTGTACCAAGGCTAACCAGGCAAGATCTCGATTCAACCAATGATGGACCATAATTGGCCACTACGAGCACGTCCCCTCCTAGCTAAGAATCACAATATAGTGGGGAACACCGGCTTTTAGTCTCCTAGAAGGATGTGAGATTAATAGGAATTCAGCTTGCATCTGGGCATGCTGAGGTGACAATGCCCCAAGCCACAGAGTCCCAAGACATTTGACCCACACAGCTCTGCTCATGACTAAACCACGGAGTCCCTATTTCCATCAGATTTCCTTTAGCTACTGAGGATCAAATGTCTTGGGTTTGGCAATCACCTTTGGAGATCAGGTACAGGGAGAGAAGTTTATCTGACTTCTCCAGGTCCCGAGAAGACAAGGTGGCCCCAAAAGGATGGGGAGCGAGCCAGGCACTATGCCAGAGGGTCAGGTCAGCACTTTGTCCTGGGCAATATTGGGCTGCAGCATTCCAGGAGAAAAAGCCAGGGAAGGCCTGGTGAGGAGACAGTGCTGAGATGAAGGGGCCCCATAAGGGTGGGCAGAGACTGTAGCTAAAGGGATGGTAGAGGCGTAGTGGTGCAGGTGAGAGCCCACAATGACCTAGATGATGGTGGCGGCAACCCCAAATCTGTCAGAGACTCAAAGCTCTGCATGGCAGGTTGGAAGGAGCCTGGACAGGCTGGTGAAGGGGTCTGTCACCCTCGGGTAGCTTGTGGAACTGAAAGCCCTGTGAGGAGGATCACATTTCTGATGACAGGAGGGCAGGGGAGCTGGCAGAGAGGGAGGAGTGACATGGAGACCCAGAGCAATGGCCTTGAAGGCCCTTCCCAATGGTAAAGGACAATTTCCCTACTTCTTTGGACTCATCCCTTGGATATATATATATATAATAAATATATATAATAAAGGAATATAAAAACTAACTAGTCCACACTGCAGTACAGAGGGCTCAGTTGGAGATATTTTATATATAGATATCATATATATATATATATACAGTACAGAGGGCTCAGTTCAACTCATGTCCATGGAACAGTTAATATACTGGAAGTCCTTCAACTCATGAGAGCTACTGGGTCCAAGGTCAAGGAAGCAGACAGCTGAGTCTTCCTTAGGGCAAGGTAGGCAGTTTGGTCACAAGCAACATACAGCAGGGTGGGTCACCAACAGTCAGCAGCTCAGGAGCTTGGTGAAGCAGGCCCAGATGGGATATCAAACTCAAGCAATGCCAGATGACAGGATCTGCCACCCTCAAGCGATATACACACCAGCAGGGTGGGGAAGCAGGTCTCAAAGGAACCTTAAGCTCTAGCGACATGATCCACAGGTTGCCTGTCCCACAGGTAGTGTAGCTCACAAGTTGAGGCAGAGAACTACCGTTTCCCCGAAAATAAGACAGTGTCTTATATTAATTATTGCTCCCAAAGATGTGCTAGGTCTTATTTTCAGAGGATGTCTTATTTTTCCATGAAGAAGAATATGGAACACATTTATTGTTTATTGTTTTATTGAAAGAGACCTCACACTTCCTGTCTGCTCCGGCTGTGCTG
>NW_022103912.1:1351252-1362166 GCF_000313985.2 Echinops telfairi
TAGAAAGGCGAGGCTCACCACCCATTTATCCCTCCTCAATTAGCCCCACATGTGATTATCGGCCAGGCTGGCACAATTAACTAACTCAATGAGTGTCCATCATGGCACCCTGCGTGCTGGCTCTGTGCTTTCCTCGCGGGCTGCTAGGTCAGAGGGCGCTGATTCCCAGGTCTGCACAGTGGTCTGGCACAGTGCCCAGCAGGGGTTGGTCACAGAGAACGGTTGGAATGACAGCTGAGTGTTGCTGCGCGCCCACCAGGTGAGACGAGCCTCCGCACACAGTCCTTTCTGCACAGGAGACCCAGCTTTGGAGGATCTGTGCCCACCCGACTACACTGCGGTGGGCGGGGCTGCCAGGAGTCGGACCTGGTTGCCTTTGAAGCCCTGGGTTTGGGGGCCTGTGTGTGGCTCAATTCAAAGCACACCTTCCCGGATCAAGAACAAAAGAATAATCCCACGTGTCCTGTCCTCTGGACACAAAGGGCGGCCCTTTAATCTGTGACAATCAGCTGGCCGAGATCAAAACGCCCAGGGAGAAAAGTCGCCTCTCCTTGATCCCTTTGTACAGCACCCTCTGCGGTGGAGCGCTTCCACCTGCGCCTTCCTTTTGCAGCCGCTTCTGAGCCTACAGGGGGATGAAAGTAGTCACTTACTTTCATTGGGAAATGAAATACCAAGAGATAGGGGTGGGTGGGTTTGGGGAAGCCCTTTAATCGACCACCCTGTTTGAGTTTTTCTTTTGCATTTTGAACAATCCCTTTATTCATTTTCCACCAATATTTATGGAGGCTGAACCCTGTTGAAGGTGTTGACGATTGGTATGTGTGTAAGGGTAGATTGTTTTATTCAGTTAAGTGAATCTCACACTTCTAGGCTCCACTTTAATCCTCGCCATCCCAATTCTGTGTGGGCTTAAAGCTCCTTTGCCCAGGAGAAGGAGGCAGAGGTAGATACGTGGCCAGCTGCCTTCGTGCCCACACCCTTGACCAGGGCAGCATGCACCAGGTGCCACTGGTCAGAGTCGAGGGTTGATTTCACCTCCCCCTTTGGGGAATGGATAGTCGGTGTGTGTTTTTATTTCCATTAGTAATGTTTATAGGATTTTGTATTTATATAATAATAATTTGAGTAGAAACCCCCCCAATTCACAGACCTCTGTCATCGAGTTGCTTGGACTCTGAGGAGTACACCCACCAGAGCCAACACATGGAGGAAGATGAAGCTGTCCACCATCGCTCAGACTGGACGCCTTGGAAACCCACAGGGCCAGTTCCACTCAGGCTCCGGTGTTGCTACGGGTCAGGCCTGTATTTAGAATCAAACCACAACCAGACTCACCACTATCCAGCCGACTCTGACTCATGGTGACCCTTAAGACAGGGTAGAACTGCCCCTGTGGGTTTCTGACGCCATAACTCTTACTGAAAGAGAAAGCCTTATTGTGCTTCCAAGGAGTTTTGAACTACTGACCTTGCAGTGAGCAGTCCAGTGTGTAGGTGCTAACTACCAGGACTCTCATATTTTGAACACAGGCTTAAATAAACAATAATATTGAAACTAATTATACTGTTTCTCTTTACTTTTTGAATTTGGCGATTAGAAAATATCACAAATATAATATTTTATTGTAGAAATGGTAGTGGCCCAGGGGTGACAATGGTCAGCTGCTACGTGACAGGTGGGCAGTTAGAACCTACCCATGATTCTGTGGGAGAAAGTTGTGAGAGCCTGCCTCTGCAGAGATGTGCAGCTTCAGAAGCTCTCTTTGTCTCTGTTCTGTAACTGTAGGGTGACCATGGGTCAGAATCAGCTGGCTAGTGACAAATTATGATTTTAAAAAGGCCGCATGCTTAAGGTGACAGTTTACACAGCTAGTTAGGTTTCCACTAAACGATTCCCACATACATGATTCAGTGACATTGCTTCTATTGTCCACAAGATATCGTTATCCTCATTCGTTCCTTTCTGATTAGACCGTCCCTAGTCCCCAAGTTCCCCAAGTCCCCAAGAAGGACACATACAGCTGATCTGAAGCTCAAAGGCCTCAAGAAAAAATGCAAGCCTCGAAGTGTAATTTTGAAAGGTTCTCCAGGCAGAATCTTGAATTATGCAGGGAGCAGCAAGAGAAGATGGAAAGGGTTCACAGTCACTGTACCGAAAAGAACTAGTCGACATGCCACCATTTCAAGAGGTAGCATATGAGCAAGAACAAACAGCACTGCAGAAAAGTTCCAGATGCTTGGAATGCATTAGGGAACAGCAAGGCTTCGGGAATTGAGGGAATGCTCACTGAAATGCTTCAACAAGCATTCAAGAAGCACTGGAAGCAATCACTCATCTATTCCAGGAAATATAAAAGACAGCTACTTGTCCAACTGACTGAAAGAGATCCATATTTGTTTCCACTCTGTGCTAGCAAAGGTTTATTGTGCCAACCTGGCCGATAAACACATGTGGGGTTAATTGAAGGGCGGAGAGATAAATGGCTCAGTGAGCCTCGCCTTTCTAGTTCTTGGGTCTCTTGCTTTCTGATGATCGGACCAGGGTGCAGCTGCCTTAGCCAGTTCCCTGCTTCAGCTGGCAAGGCTCACTTCCTGCAAGACATCCCTGAGGAGAAGCCACATGGACCTATCCTGATGCAGCCCTGGGTGCTGGAGAAGCTGCGTGGAGACCCCTGCCAGCGCTGAGATGCTTATACCTCCACTGGATTCAAAGACTTTCTGCCAACTGGCCTGTGATCGTCCTGCATTCGGTGTCATGGTGTGTGGTTTGTGAATTTGAGGAGGACTTTGTAGATAGGTGTGTGACATATGGGATTTATGGGCTTGGACTGGACTGGGTTGAGAGGATTAATTTATTAATGTACATTTAACCTTTATATAAAACTCTTTCTTATACACATATGAGTTTCTGTGGATTTGTTTCTATGTCTACCCAGACTAACACACACCCCAAAGAAAGATGACTCAAGAGAATGCTCAAACTATATACAGAATGATATCACTGGTATCACATACAAGTCACATACAAGTCGAAATTTGCTTAAGACCATCCAAGAACAGTTGCAGCAGTTCATTGACAGGGAGCTGCCAGAAGTTCAGGCTGGATTCAGAAGAGGACATGGAACAATATCATCGCTGTCAAATGGATCAGGGCTCTAACCAGAGGATGCGAGAAAGATGTTTACTTGCATTCCATCGACCATACCAAGGCATGTGACGGTGCTGACCGTAACAAATGGTGGATAACCTTGAGAAGAATGGAAATTTCAGAACCCTTTATTGGGCTCATGTGAAATTGGTTCATGGATCCAGAGGCAGTTAGTTGTCTGAACAGAATAAGGGCATACTGCATGGTTTAAAATCAGGAAACGCGTGTGCCAGGATTGTGTCCTTTCTCACCAGGCTTGTTCAATCTGCATGCTGAGAAAGTAATCAAAGAAACTGGATTACACGAAGAGGCGTGTGTCATCAGGAATGGAGGAAGGATTAGTAATAACCGGCGGTATGCAGATGACATAATCTTGCTTGCTGAAAGTGAGGAGGAACTGAAACATTTGCTGATGAAGATCAAGGATTGTAGCCTTCCGTATGGATGACAACTCAATGTAAGGAAGACCCAAATCCTCACAACTGAGCCAAAAGGTAGCATCATGATAATGGAGGGAAAGTTGACTGTGTCTTTTTGGAACCAAAATCAGTGCTCGTGGAAGCAGCAGTCAAGAAATCAAAAGACTCGTTGAACTGGGTAAATCTGCTGCATGAGACCTCGTTGGAGTAGTCAAGGGCAAGGACGGTACTTTGAGAACGAGAGTGAGCCTGACCCCAGCCAGTGTTCTCTGTTGCATCATACGCACGTGACAATGGGACACTGAACACGGAAGCTGAGAAAAGAATCAATGCCTTTGAGTTGTGGTGCTGGAGAAGAATACTAAAAGTACCATGGACTGCTAAGAAGATAACTAGTTCTGTATTGGGAGAACTAAGGTCCAAGTGCTCCTTAGAGGCAAGGATGGCAAGACTTTGGCATGCTTTGAACATGCTGTCTGGAGAGACCAGTCCCTGGAGAACAACAACAATAACAACAGCAGTTTCCCAGCAAAGAGCTCTGGGTAGTGCACTGATCACGCATTTAGCTTTTAACAAGATTGTTTGCTCAAATCTGCCAGGTGATCTATGGGAACAGATGTGGCAGTCTGCATCCGTGAGAAGCTATTGACTGATCAACCCTCTGCGGCTGTTTGACTCCGTCCTTGATAGTAGATATGAATAAGAGTGAACTCAATGGCAATGTCCTCTTTCTCTCTCCTCCATCCTTCCCTTCCTCCCTCCCTCTCCTTCTCTGAGTTTCCTTCCCTTTGGAGTAATTTCCAAGGTGATTTTTATTAAAACCTAATTACTCAAGGGTGATATTCTGTATTTCATGGGGCAAGCTGTTACTTAGATAAAAGGTGACCTCAAAAAAGAATTTTAGTTGAAGGTTTTGCAGGGCTCCTCAACCTTTTTAAACAGGCGGCCAGTTCACTGTCCCTCAGACCGTTGGAAGGCCGGACTATAGCTTAAAAAAAAACTATGAACAAATTCCTATGCACCCTGCACATATCTTATTTGGAAGTAAAAAAATAAAATGGGCAAAAACACCCAGCGGGCCGGATAACTGTCCTCGGCGGGCCACAGTTTGAGGACCCCTAGTTTAAAGAGTATCTCAAGGTGATAATCTCGGGCAGTCTTCTCGCCTCAATGACTCCAGTAAGTATGGGTTTGTGAGGGTCTGAGGTCTCGTCCACATTTTTCTCCAGTTCTACTAGGACAAATGGTCGGTAGTGGCCGCCAGGCCTAATGCAGTTCTTCTAGTCTCGGGGTAGATGAGACTGTGGGTCGTGTCGATGAGACGGCTTCCACATGACTGTCCTGGTTAGTCCACAGTTTCCTTCTTTCTCTGTTCCCAGCCCAGTGGGGCTAACACTTGCATCTCGGTCAGCTGCTTGCAAACGTGTAAGACCCCAGACAGTACTCATCACACCGGAATGTAGAACTTACACTTTATGATCTGTATGCTGCCATTTCACTGAGTTGTCCCACCAACTGTGGTCCTAATCTTCAAAACCCAGAAAACCAGCCTTGCAAGCTGATGGGTTATATATAAGAAGGAGCCACAACTGAATCTCCTATGTGGTTTATTACAGATATGACTATTCATTAATTCACACTCATAACTTTATGTACACATACTATAGTACATATGTGGCATACATATGTACCCCTATAGTCATACCCATACACATATATGATTATATACATAATGGTGTAATCATACAAATAGAGGGTCGGCACAAAGAAGACCCTCAAGGAGGTGGATTGACACAGGGGCTGCCTTGCTGAACTCCAGCATGGCGAGGATTGTGAAGCCGGCACAGGACAGGCAGTCTGGGTTTTGTTGTAAGTAAAGTCACTATGAGTTAGAATCAACTCAAGAACAACACTGGTTAATAATTGATAGCATCGTTCACATGTTTGTTCGTTGTTTAAATGTGTTCTTTGGTAAAGTATGTGTTTCTCATTTTTATGGGATCTTTTTATAGTTGAGTCGTTTCTATAAACTTTAATTTTAGAGATTAGACCCTGATTGGATATGTCATTCCCAAAGACCTACCCAGTTCTTCGGTTGTCTTCCAATGATCAAATTTATCTTCTGTTGTTTGTGTATGCATTTATGATTGTGCCCAATAATAAATTTTTAAAAAATAGGTCCCATAATGTTGTGCCTATGTCACCTTTCAGAAACTTTATAGTTTTAACTTTAATATTTAGGTCTCTGAGACATTTTGAATTCGTTTTTAGGTATGGTGTAACGTATGAGTCTTGTTTAGTTTTTCTGCAACTGATATCCAATTTTGCTGGCAAAATGAAAGATATTCTTTCTTCCGTATGAAACAGACATTTACTCTTTGTCAAAAATCAGCAACCCATGTGTTGCCATAAGGTGAACTTAGGTTCAAGGGAACAAACCTTGCCTGACCCTGCGCCCTTCTCTCAATCGTTGCTACATTTGGACACATTGTTCCAGACATTTGGTGGATCCATTTTCTTGAGGATCTTAATTTTTTTTTTCCTTACCGACCCTCTTCTTTACCAAACATGTTGTCCTTCCCCAAGGGGCAGGCACTTGGGGCAGGCACATCTTAGTCTCCAAAGTGATAGCTTTGCTTGGTTTTTTCAAATAACTTTTTATTTTGAGTTGTGTCAAGATTTACAGAGCAGAAAATGAGTTTCATATAAAAATGTACACATCATTTTCCTTCATGTCATTCATTGCAATTTCTTCCATGCAACACCATTCCTCCTGCCTCCTCCCTGAGTTTCCCCACCTCCACTCCTTCTCTCCTTGGGCAAATGCCGCCCCCTGGATCTCAAATGGTCGATTACTCTAAGGTGTGTCTGCCTCACAGTGTTATTGTTCGCCTTATAGATATGTCTGTTGTGTGGCTGAAAATTAAACTAGGGGGGGGTGCATACAGATCCACACTTGAAGGGTAACAAGGCCCCTACTCTTGGAAGTCGCCCCAATTTCCTTCTGACAAGGAAGCTTGGTCTCTTTTATAGTTTTGAGTTTGTGGTACATTTATATGTATTTTTCCCACTCTCCCTCCCACATGTGCTCAGCTTGCATGTCAATCCATGATTGCAGGGTGGTGTATTTAACAGTTTTTAACCTCTACTGCTTTTCATTCTTGCTCTCTTCCCAGTGTCTTCTGACTCCATCAGGTGTTTTGTTTTGTTTTACCAACATCTCTTCTGTTGTATATTGCCTTCTCAAAGAAATGCAGGGGAAGGCAACATCCATTCTTTTCAACACTTTCAGAGGTGTTCTGCAACATATTTGTCCAATGACATGCATTGTTTGGTTTTCTGACTGCTGCGTCCATGGCCATTGATTGTGGACCCAAGTAAAATGAAATCCTTGACACCCTCGATCTTTTTTCTGTTTATCATGCCGCTACTTATTGTTCCAACAACAATGTGAAGATTTTTTGTCTGGTTTTACGTTGAAATGCACCCATGCTGGTGTATTCTTGACGTTTGGCAAGCAAGCACATTGCAGGACTGAAATCTTCCTCCAATCCGAAAGCCACATTCTTCTTCAAACATCCCAGCTTCTTAGATCAGTTGTTTAGCATACAAATTAAACAGGTATCCCTTGTTCCATGGCCTCTTCTGAAACAAGCTCGAATGTGTTGACTTCCTATGGATGAGTTTTCACAAGGGTGCTTGAATGGTCTTCACTAACATTATACCTCGGCTTGGAGTAATGATATTGTCTCAGAGAGCCTCCAGTCTGTTCGACTCCTTCTTTGGAAAGGACAGGAATCTGATCTCCTCCTCTTGGTTTGCCAAATGTCTTGTTATAGACAAGTAAGCACCACCATCATTACATCACAGTGTGGAAACATTCCAATTGGTAGTCCATCAACTTTTGGAACCCTGTTTGCATCCATTGCCTGCAGTGCAGCTTGGATTTCTTTTTTCAACACCACTGGGTTTTGATCATGTGTCCTCTCCTGAAAAGAGTGACGATCAAGCAATTATTTTTGCTACTGTGATGGTGTAGATCCCTTCCAACTTCTTTTGATCCTTGAGTTGCCAAGCATGCTCTTCCATCTGGTTTTCTATAGAACATAAAAAAGTGAAAGGAAAAATGATTTCAAAGGACACCTAGAGAAGATAAAGTATTATGATGTAATGTGCCAAGGTCAAGTTGTAGAAGATGACCTTTAGGACTATGTTAAGCCAACTGGTCAAGATGCCTCCTTAGACTATGCCCCTAACTGCTCAAGTCCTCAAAACGTTTGATCGTGGCTAAGAAGGTTTCATATGTAACTTTGCCCCCTGCGTGTTCGTGGGTACATTTTCAGATTATGTGACTATGTATATAAAACATGGGCATATTCACAGCATATACAAATATGTATATAAAAAGGTTCACTGCCAAATCTAAATAGGTATCCTTTATATGCCACCCCACATGTATTCAATGTACAGATTTGCCTATCTGCTCATAGATGACTGTTATTACTATTGTTGTTGCAGGATTGTATATCTGTCATTGTATTTTCCATTGTGGCCTTTACTTTTATGTAGCTTCCAATGCCTTCCTTTGCCTTCTAAATGTTGTTCGGGCTTTCTTCAATTTGTGAGGCAGAACTGGGGTCATGATAGTGGGGGATGAGGAAGCATTAAAGAACTAGAGAGGAAGGGAAGATCAGTAACTACATAGTAGACGTGTTAACTTTGTGTGTTTCATTGGTGCTATTCTGAAGCCTGACTGGCTCATCTCTTCCTTGTGGCCCTTCTGACAGGGGGTGTCCAATTGACTATGGATGGGCTTTGAGTCTCCACTCTGCCTTCCCCCTCATTCACATCAATATGATTTTGTTTGTTTTCTTTTGGGTTTTTGATACCTGATCCCATCGACACCTCATAATCACACAGTGTGTTTATCGTTAAGCCTGTAAGACCCCCAGATACTATATCCATTGATAGCCGGGCACCATCAGCTTTCTTCACCACATTTGCTATGCACCCATTTTGTTTTCAGCAATTGTCAGAAAGCTGAGCATCACAGAATGCCAGGTTATTAGAGCAAAGTGTTCTTGAATTGAGGGAGCACTTGAGTAGAGACCCAATGTCCGTCTGCTACCTTGATACTTAACATATAAATATATGTACATAGATTTATTTCCCTATCACTGTATATAAATATATTTACATATGTACATGCCTGTTTTTAGACCTCTATAAATATCCTTTGCCTCCTAGTTCTTTCCTCTATTTCCTTTTACTTTCCTCTTGTCCCATGATCTGTTCGGCCTTCATTCAGGTTTCAGTAATTCCTCTTGGTTACATTGCCCTTGATCAAGCCCTACCAGGCCTCCTACACCCTCCTTGCCATCAACTTTAGATAATTTGTTGTTCCCTTGTCCCTGGATTTGTTAACACTCACTTCCTTTCACCCACCTCCCCTGCTCCCATGAACAAACAACAACAAAAGAAAATACGACCAAAAAAAAAAAAAAAAAAGCCTATGAATAGTTCCAGGTCTATTTGTTGACCTTTAGGAGTGTTTTCCAGTCCAGTCTGATGGGGTGCCACACCCTGGTCATAGTAGGGATATTTTTAAGTGAGAAAACTCCATGCTGCTGCTAATGGGATGAGGTAATTGTTGCGTGTGGTTGAATCAATTCCAACTTGTTGGAACACTAAATGGCAGAGTGGAACTACCCCGTGGGGTTCCCTGGGCTGAAATATTTGTTAAGCTGTGGAACCACGGGCAGGTTAAAGGCCACTGGCCTTTTAGTTAGCAGCCAAGTAGTTAACCACTGCAGCACCACAACCCCTTGTCATAAGGTTGGCATTCTGGGTATTATTGTTGTCGTTAGGACCAATTCGGTGTTCTTGTTGTTATTAGCTCTGATTCCTGAGACCTAATATCGATCAGGGCAAAGCACTGGCCAGTCTGGAGCCATGGTTGAGTCCATAGCTGTAGTCACCACGTCAATCCATGTGTTTGGCTGCATGGGTACAATTTTGTACCATTTTTCATTTTAGCGCTTTGGCTACTGATGAGGGCACCATAGAACTTCCTCGAAAGACGTTGAACTACCTTGCAAGATGTTGAGCCACCTCACAAGAAACAAACACAGGAAACTCCATTTTAGAGAAGAAATAAAGTGTGACATTAGGGCCTAGCCAAGAAGTTGAACCATCACCAAGTGTCAAACAGACGGTCCAAGGAGCCAGTGCAAAAAGTGTGGGGAACCCTGATAAGACTTGGCTGAACCTGGCTGATGCCAAAAAGCCAGCCAAGCCACCTAACGTGTGGGGAAACCCGATAAACTTGACTTGGACATTGGTGACGCCAAAAAAGCCAGCCAAGCTGTCCATTTAAACCCCAGGTAGAGACACTGACTTTTCAGAGAGCTCGGAACCAAGGAGACATCAACTCCTGCTCTCTCCAACTCTACCCGGGGTGAGCACACCGATGAGGCGATGCTTATTGGGACTATGGTGCTAGTATGATATGTGTGAAGAGTGCTGTTATGATGCCCGTATGCCCATCCTTGCCCTGATATTCGTAGCCTTAGTCGTTTGAGTGAATTTTAAGACTTTTAGATTGTTTGATGTGTGTTTGCAGTGAATAAACCGAGCATTTGAAAATGTCTAAGGGCGTTAATTAATTATTGATCATGACACTCATCACGGCTACATATATCAAGAGCTTAAAGAGGCTCATCTTTTATAATCCAGGAGTTCCCAGAGTACCTGATAGACAAAAGTAAACAAACGGCACTTTGGGCAGGATAACAAATCAATACAACCATTGTGGAAAGCATTACAGCACTTTTTAAAAGCATTAGAAATGGAGATTTCAAAGGATCCAGCATAGGCACTACTAGGTACATGCCCTAGGAAAATAAGAGTGGTCACACAAACAGAAGAATGCCATCTTCATCACAAATGCACGGTGTGTTAGTCTGGGGACTTTAGAGAAACAAAGTCACAGAAACTCGTGTGTAAGAGAGCGTTTCATATAAAGGGTGAGTGCACATCAAGAAAACATCCCAACCCAGTGCTGCCCAAGCCCACAAGTCCAACATTAACCCATATGTCCAACACCAGTCCATAAAATCCTCCTCCATCTCACAAAACAGACACAATGATGCAGGAGGAAAGCCGAGTCAGTGAGCGTGTAAGCATCTCAATGCTGGCAGGGGTCTCCACACGGCTGCTCCAGCACCCAGGGCTGCATCGGCGTAGGTCCGTGTGACTTCTCCTCAGGGATGTCTTGCAGGAAGTGAGCCTTGCAAGCTGAAGCAGGGAACTGGCTAAGGCAGCTGCACCCTGGTCTGACCATCAG
>NW_022103912.1:1362586-1389104 GCF_000313985.2 Echinops telfairi
AAATGTTTTGAGAATGATGAGGGCAATGAATGTAAAAATGCACTTTACACAATTGATGTGTGTATGGATTGTGATAAGAGTTGTATGAGCCCCTATTAAAAAGATTAAAAAATAATTATAATAAATAAATAAATAAAATCACACACACACACACACACACACACACACACAAAGAATCAAGCTATCATGTTTGGCCTTTAATCGGGTTTTGGTAATTCCTCTCAGCTACATCGGCCTTGATCAAGCTCCCCCAGGCATCCTATGGATGGTGCCTGGCTATCAAAAGACATAGCGTCTGGGGTCTTAAAGGCTTGAAGATACGCAAGCAGCCATCTAGCTGAGAAGCAACAAAGCCCACATGGGAGAAGCACACCAGCCTGTGTGATCCTGAGGTGTCAGTGGGATCAGGTGTCAGGCATCAAAGACCCCAAGCAAAAAATCATATCGATGTGAATGAGGGGGAGTGCAGAGTGGAGATCCAAAGTCCATCTGTAGACAATTGGACATCCCTTACAGAAATGTCACAAGGAAGAGGCCAGCCAGTCAGGGTGCAGTGTAGCACCCTCTAGTTCTTTAATGCTTCCTCCCCCATTATCATGACTCCAATTCTACCTTACAAGTCTGGCTAGACCAGAACATGTACATGGGTACAGATAAGAACTGGAAACACAGGGAATCCAGGACAGATAAACCCCTTGGGACCAGTAGTGGGAATGGTGATACCGGGAGGGTAGTGGGGTGGTAGGGGGAGAGAGGGGGAACCAATCACAATGATCTACATATAGTACCCTCCCAGGGGAGGGGGCAGTGGAAAAGTAGGTGAAGGGAAACATCGTTCAGTGTGGGACATGAAAAAATAATAATAAGTTATGAATTATCAAGGGTTCATGAGGGAGGGAGGGACGGAAGGATGAGGGGTGAGGCGGGGAAATGTGGAGTTGATACCAGGGGCTCAGGTGGATGAAGAATGTTTTGAAGGTGACGATGACAATAAATGTACAAATGTGCTTGACACAATGGATATATATACATGGATTGTGATAAGAGCTGTATGAACCACCAATGATTTTTTTTTAAAAAGGAAAAAATATCCCTACTACTTTGAAACAGAAAACTATTGATTACCTTTCTTTGATTGGTAACAAGATTGGTCATTTTCTCTTCTATTTGGGTTTATTGTCTCTTCTTGTTATTCGTTTTTCAAGACCCAGTAGAGAGATAGCTTGGTCCACAAGATTCTCATCCCCCTGTCTCCCCATGCTGATTTTATGTCTCAAGTGAGTTCACACACTTCCTCAACCTGAATTCCAACATTTCTACAAAGTCCAGCCTGAGTCCCACCACCAGAGTGAGGGGTGGAAGCTGCTTCACTTTCTGTGCCAGCTCTAACCATCGGGTGGGATTGCCGGAGGCACTGGCTGGAGAAGGATTCTGGGGGCCTTTCTCTGCCCCTTGGGGGAAAGATCCCATGTGATCAGTGACCATGAGATGGCTTTGGGAAAGGGAGTGGCTGCATGTCTGCTACATGCGTCTTCCTTCACAGGGTCTGACTCTCAGCTTACTCACCAAACAAATCGCCAGTCAGCATTACAGACTGTCAGAGCTCAAGCAGACTTGCAAAGAGAGGTGACCCCTGGCAATTGTTGGCTGCACATCCTCTATGCTCAAGCCCCAGGGCACGGGGGAAAGAACCCAGCACAGTTCCCCAGGCCCAGCGGGAGGGGGTCTGACTCAATGGAAGGCAGTCCCTTTGAAGTTTTCAGTCAGGTTACCCGTGGGATCCTCTGGTTTCCAGGGTTTTAAAGAAAGGGCTGGCCCTGGGGACACTCGGGTTCGGCGTGCGGCCTTGGCTGCACCCACTGCAGGGTGTCTGTCCACAGACAGCAGCGGGTGCTCCTGAACTTTCCAGATGGGCCACGGCAACAGCCTATTCTCCAGAGGCCGACTCCCCAGGAAGGCTTCCCAATCTCTCCTCTGATGGAGACAGGCTTCATTTGAGGGCAGGGTAGGGGGAAACTGGGAAGCAGTGGAGACAGATGGACCCTAAGAAGAGGGGAACCCTCAGCAGAAGCCTGTTTGAAGACTGGACCAATCCACTTCTTCCAGGAAGACTTCCTGAATGCAGACCCTTCTACCCTACGTCTGGATCCATGTGCCCATCCGAAGATTATGGGTGCTTACCTGGATGCATTCTGGTCTCCCCACAAGTGCAGCAGTAAGGAGGTGCTAGAGGAGTGCAACATTGTAAATTGAATATCCCAGGCTGAGACAATGGTTCATCCACTCTGCAGCCCAGCCAAACCTTGGGCCAGTAGCTTTACTTCACTTTGTGAAACTCTGGGGCGAGTTCACAGAGTTCACCCTGGATTTGTGAATCTTCTTACCATAAATAAGGCCTCCACAGTAGCCCTGAAACTCAAATCTACCAAATGGATGAATCATTTAGGAAATGACAAGGGTCCATGGAGAGGAGCATGGGCTCACTTGAACTTCTGACAATGGGACAGACAGCTTAGATGTGGACCTCTCTACAATACAGAGAAACAGGTACACCAGTTACCAAGTCATTTAAACCTGTGTTCCAACCAGAGCTAATCTGTAAGGAAAGGAATTCTCAGGCCCAATAGCAAAGAGAGAGCAGAAACCCCAAGTGCTGGCTCGCTCGACATGAGGCTGCAGGTGTCCAAGGCCTTTTCCACCCCGCTAGAGGCAAGCGGACTCTAAGAGGCAAGTGCCCGGACTTGTGTGTGTGTGTGTGTGTGTGTGTGTGTGTGTGTGTGTGTGTGTTGGAGGATGGGAGCGGGAGAGAAGGCGGTGTAGAGAGAAAACCCTTGGAGAAAGCTAATAAGCCACAATTATGGGACCAGAAAACTCCACATCTGGGCTAGACAAGAGGTGTGCCCCTCTGCTCAGGGCTTTCTGTGGGAATCCAAGTGCTTCGTGCTTCGCTCTGGGGAGGCCTGGACCTAATCGTGTCCCAGCAGCCAAAGCCAGATTCCTAAACTGAGGAATGAGCAGTAAAACCCACTGCAGACCAGGGAAGCCCCTTGGCCAGTAGGATGGACAGTCACACACTCAGCAGACTCATCCCAACATCCAGGAAACTACCTTGGCCCCAACACCCCGCCAGAAGTGAGCTCCCAACAAGCAGGTCTGCCCCTCTGGGGAAAGCATCCTTCAGAAATGTCACTCAGCCGCTGCATGGAGGAAGGATTGGTGCCCAAGAGCAGAAACCAGAGCGCTACACAAAGGAGACTACGGCAGAATGTGCGGAGAAGAGTGACAGATGGAAGAGTAAGGACAGGGGACTGCACAAAGAAAAGAGACAAAGGTTGTGTTAGTCTGGGTACTTTAGAGAAACAAATCCACAGAAACGCATGTCTAAGAGAGAGTTTTATATAAAGGTTAAGTGCGCATCAAGAAAACATCCCAACCCAGTGCTGCCCAAGCCCACAAGTCCAACACAACGCATATGTCCAACACCAATCCACAAAGTCCTCCTCCATCTCACAAAACAGAGGCAATGACGCCGACTGCAGGAGGAAAGCCAAGTCAGTGAGTGTGTAAGCATCTCAGCTCTGGCAGGGGTCTCCACATGGCTGCGCTGCATCAGGGTAGGTCCATGAGGCTTCTCCTCAGGGATGCATTGCAGGAAGTCAGCCTTGCCAGCTGAAGCAGGGAACTGGCTAAGGCAGCTGCACCCTGGTCCACCATCACAAAGCAAGAGACCCGAGAACTAGAAAAGTGAGGCTCACTGAGCCATTTATCCCTCTGCCCTTCAATTAACCCCACATGTGTTTTATCGGCCAGGTTAGCACAATAAATTAACTACCTCAAAGGTCAACTTCCAAAAGCACAGAACTTTTGCAAATGAAAGACACATTTTTATTGTAGCCTGGTCAGATGTGAGGAATCTGTATGTGTCTGAATTACAGTGAACCCTCGTTTATCACGGTTAATCAGTTCTAGACCCTACCGTGATAAATGAAATTGCGTGAAGTAGGATTCCTTATTTGTAAATCAAATATTTTTGTAGTTAGAGCATAGAGGACATGAAAAAACACCCTTTAGTCACCATTACCCTCGTATTCCCAATTTATTAAACGAAAAAGGGAAAATACAGTAAAACATTTTGGACGTTACAATTATCATTTATTATTTATTATATTATTTATGGCACCAAGCGTGTACAGTATGAGCCAATCAGTGGCAGTAATGACAGAGCATGCGCTGTTACGCAAAAACCGCAATAGAGTGAAGCCGCGGAAGTCGAAGCGCGAAGTGGCGAGGGTTCACTGTATAGGCTTGATAAAAAGGGTGGCGGTGGGGAGGGAAGGGGGGCAGAGTGCTGAGTGTGTGTGAGTGTGGGTGTAGATGTTGGAGGAGGAGGCAGTTATGTGTGAGTGTGTGTGTGTGTGTGTGAGAGAGAGAGAGAGAGAGAGAGAGGAGTCTGTGTGCTGGGAGAGGAGACCTGTGTGTATATGCCTGTGTGTATATGTATGTGAATACATGTGGGCACAGACATTCTGGGAGAGGAGGAACAGAAAACTCAGACACCATAGTGGGGGACCGTTAAGAGCGAAACTTCCTGACCCTATTTTGAGATGAATATCTGTGGTGGAACATTTTCAGCACATGTCACCTTTTAAGTGTCTATCTTCATATATTTTTGACAATTCTATTATTCCAGCAATCACAATTCCCCCTTCTGGGATATCAAGACCCAATGTCAGAATATTGGGAGGCCATAGGGCCCCACTAATGGCTTATTCTGCACCTCACATCTGAAGGAGGGGGTCTGAAGCTGGGGCTGAATGGAGACACTAGGAAAGGAAATACATCAGAAAGACCCCCTCTGGCTCTTTGCATTACACATATCCTGGCTGGTCATTGATGTTCCGATCCTGCATTCCACACACTATCTCTTTCATCTTCTTCTCATTGTCTGAGCAACCATGGACAAAGCACCACTTTGGGAGACTACTGAAGGTGGTCCCTGTATCCCCTGGCCCCTCACCCGGTTTTCTGTCCAGTCCCGGAGAGCACTCAAACAATTTTATTAAATCCACATTTTTTTAGGAACTAAGCAAATGTTTTAGCAAAGTTATAGTGTCTTTTTAAAATGTCCAAGAACCAGCTTGGTGAACCATTAAGGGAAGTTGTTTTCACCAGGAGCAAAGAACAAGCCCTTTCAGGAGAGTCAGCACAACAGGAGCCCTGCCCTCAGCTCAGCAACGGTGTGGGGGCTAACAGGGGGGTTGGTCAGAGCACACCAGTATTTGGTCTCCTAGGTCTACAGGGCCTTGAGCAAGTTACCCGATTGCTCCAAGTCTCCGTGTTGTGCTGGTCAAAGGGGGGTACCAGCGCCTGTTCCCCCAGAGGCGTGAAGACCAAGTGAGAGACGCGGTGAAACCGTGGTGCTGACACTAGAAGCTGCAACGCTGCAATCATTAGATGGGTGGCAACGTGGCTGGGTCTTGCTCTGCAGCATCACACGGGAGAAGAACTGAACGGAGGCTCGTGAGGATGTCGTCTTTGCCCAAGCAGTGCTCACATGGAGCAACACACTGGCCACCTTCCTGCTTCCTGGTTCCTCTCTTGCACCTCGAGACGCCAGTGGGCTCTTTAAAATCATGTTCTGTGCCACCGTCCCTACCCGACCCGAACTTTCACAGACCTCTCAGTCCACTTAAAGAGAATCCAAACTGCGTCCCATGGCCTACAAGGGGTAGGTGGGCACCTTCTTCCTCACTCACTGGAATCGGATCAGTTTCATCCTTTGCTCCGTTTCCATCTCAGGGCCTTTGAATGTGCTACCCATTGTCCCAGAGATCTTTTCTCCCAGTTTTGCCCCCTGACCCTCAACCTTCAGATTTCTCCTTGGAGAAGCCTGCGTTACATACTCTGTCTAAACCGTTTGTCCCCCAGCTCCCTGTCCCCTCCCTGTCACTCCCCGCAGTGCAATGATGCACTAAGCACCAGTTTGTTTGCTTGCTGCCCTCTTCCCTCCCTGGACATTTCAGGACACAGGGGCTACGTCTGTTTTCTCTGACAAGCTGTCCCCAGCCTGGCACAAAATGGACATCGATAATGCAAGATTAGAGGACACCAGATGAAACCACAGCAAAATATTGTTTTAGTTCAAGTTTGCCACTAATTGGAAGAATCGAAAATTTTGACAGATGGAGTGAAAATACCAATTTTAATATGAGAAGGCTGTGGCTAGTGTGTAGCAGTGACTCAATGAACCCCACATTGGGTCAGCCCCTGAATCAGCCATGTGCTAACGATGTGCTTTCTGTGGTGAGCTGCCGGCTTTCGGAGAGGCAGGTGGCTCCCTCTCCCTCTGTGGTGAGACTTACAGGTGGCACAGCAGCCCAGGGATGCTCAGGCCCTGAGGGATAGGAGCAAAGCAGCTTGCCCTCGCAGTTCGGATCAGAGGGGTACCGAATGAGCTCAAGGGCAGCAAGGAAACAGTCCAGTAGACGTGAAAGACAGGTGGGCCAGCCGGCCGCGAGGAAGACCAGCACCGTCGTGTGGCAGGTTGGGTGAGGGCAGCCTGAATAGGGCGGTCAGCGAGACTGCCTGGAGGAGGTGGTAGGTTGGAGGTGGCCCAGGCCAGAGCTGTCCAATTGAACCTCTTGTTCGCTGAGACCTCCTTCGGATGCAGGTGTCCAGTGTGATGGCGGCCAGGATAAGAAGTGCTCTGGCCCAGGCTGGAGCGGAGAGCATGATCCTGTGGCTTGTGATTCCCTTCTGGAGAGGGTGCCTAGCAGTGTGTGAACCCCCCGGGTCAGGTGCAGAACTCGGTCTCCACCTGTTGATGTCCAAGGGAAGTGGAGGGGGAGGAAGCAGCAGCTGGTGGGAACATATGTCCCCTCCCAACCCCCAACAGCCGAAGGACCGGCATATCCTCTCGCCTTTCCAAGAAGCTATTACAGAGAGATCAGGCTCGGTGATTAGGGGATTGAACCATGGAGGATTATAAGCGCTAAAGGTGCGATCTCTGACTAAGCTGTGACTGGGGGATAGCCTCAGGGCTGTTTGCAAACCCTGGAAGGAGGAAATGCAAGTGGAGGAGGGGCAGCGGGGAGGTGGGAAAGACTCAGAAAGTCAGCAGTGGGCACACTGTTGTCCACATATAAACACACACACGTGTCTGTATGCCCATGTCCCTGGAGATGCATGTTTACAGAATGATTTATAGTGTGGGCACGGAATTTTTGTGGGAACTCACATGCACACAGGCGTGGCTCATGAATGCTTGTTTTTAGTTCATTGTTACCAGTCAATTCCAACTCATGACAACCTCATGTGTGATGTCAAAGTACAGCTGTGTGCTGTAAGATTTCCAGTGACTGCGTTTGGGGACCTAGCGCCTCATGGGGAACTCAACTCTGCAGCCTTCTGTTAGTGACCAAACACGCTACCCATCTGCCCCACTCAGATCCTCCCAAACATGTAGCTCATGTTCCTACACAGGAACACATAGCACAGACTCATCGGTGTGTATGCAGTACATATAGGCACATACGTCCAAAGACAATAGGCTTCCACATATGTACGATACATGAATGCTCTGCGCATGTGTGTTTAAATAGTCAGATCCATATAGACTTTGAATGTGCAAATATGTGATATTTAGATGTCAATTTCATATTCAGATACACCTGGCACATACATCCCTGTATAAGAAGCTGGGATGTGCTGTTTTACACAGGTCACACAATGTATACACGTGAGAGTAAATCAAAGTGTCACTACAATCATAGAGACCTCTGTGAAGACAAGCCTGGAAAGGTGACGCTATGTTTCTCACCATATGCTCCACGCAAGTCTATCCAGCCCTGAAGGCAGCATTTGCATCGCTGCAACTCTTCTCTGAAAAATGCTCTGCTCACTGATTTACACTCCATCAAAATGGCAGGCTGGGCAGCTCTTCAAATGTAAAATTCTTATTTATTTATTTTCCCCAGCAGCTTTATCGGCATGTAATTCCTATAGCATACAACTTTGAGGGGTGCACATTGTGTTCCTTTATCATGTACTTTGAGTTTGGAGAACAAAAAGAAGTTCTAGAGAGCAAGATCAGGATGCATGGACTAAGGTTTCCCAAAGGAATTCTCATAAGACAGTTCTTGCTACCAGGAAAAAAATGAATGAATGCATTGTTATCCTGGGGAAAAATTCCTCAGGGCAACTTCCTTGACTTTTTTTTTCTTACCAAATCAATTTTTCATTAAAAAAAAATCCTTCCTAATAAGCCCCAATGATCATACTATGTCTTTCAAGAAAATCTATTCAGATCACCCCCTTGGGAATCTTATAAAACAGTCACCACAGCTTTCTAAGCTGATCTCCCTGCTTTGGGTTGAATTGGCCAACAGATCCCCTCAAAAGTGACCGTGGTATTTGGTCCTTGCTCTCTGGATCATATTAATAAATCCAAGACTCATGCTAGTTATTATTTACTCCATACAATCATCTCCCTTTGCTTCAGTCTCAGTTAAGAGGCTGGTGGGAAGAGTAACTCTTTGAGGGATTGATCTCCGTTCAACATGGTTGCTGCCCATCAAGGTGAGTGCTTGCTGCGGCCAAGACGTTGCTGCTGATTGGAAATGTTGGACCAGCTGCGTGAGATTCTAACTTCAACAGCAAGTGCCCCAGGGGTAATTCTACAGGTTTCTTCTCCCTGTTTCTGGACTTTAGCCACAGTGGTTTCTTCCACTGGGGTGGACAGTGTTTTCCCTCTTGGCTCATCTTCCTTAAATGCTTGATCCTTAAAAAGTGTTCTTTTATGTGAAGCGGCATTTCTGAAAACATGTGGGAAATCTTCAATTGGGGAAGATGACTACTTGAATTTTGTTAAAATTTTGATATTAGTCCAGACTTCAAAATTGTTCCTCTCCCCACCGTCCAGGGCACAAAAAGTATCTACATTTTTTAAGGCACCCTATGAGATTGCCAAGTGTATTCCTTACATAACTGCTCTGCAGCCACCCACTGATTGCAGACACATGTTTCGGCATGCTTCCTTTGGAGTAAACTTGCGTGTTGATGAGCTGGAACTCCGGTAGCAATACTTTTCTACTTACCCTCGTGTATCAGGTGTATGTGTGTGGATTTACTCTAATGTGTCATCGGTGTTTGCTGGCTGCAATCAAGCCAGAAAGGAACATCAACCAGAATAAGCTCTGTGCATGGAGCAGCATTATAGGAAGTTCCTCCTGCTAGAAGTGCACACGTTCTTTAGTTCAGCAGTTTGTAAATGAATCTCTCCTCTTCAACAGTGGCCTACCTGAATGGGCAGGTTCCCTTCTAGAAGCAGGTGATAGCATCATTGCAGAAGGAACAATGCATCCCAAATGGGACCCTGGACAACACAGAAGTGCATATCTACAGTAGGAAGCAGCCTTTGGCTGGAGGAGTATTTGCTCTGGGGCACATTTGAATCACACCCAGCAGGGAATAAAGGACCCCAGGCCAGGAGGCCAGGGAAATGTGTGCTTTTCCCATTCTCTGTGCCTGCCCCCAAAGCCAAACCTGCCAAGTTGATTGCAAATCACAGTGAGTCCATGTGGTTAGAATACAACGATGCTCCCTAGGGTTTTCAAGGATGTGAAGTTGCAGCAGTAGATTGCCAGGCCTTCCTTCTGATGTGCCTTTGGGGGGGGGTGGTGTCAAACCATCAATCTTGAGGTTTATTTAGCACAAACTGTTGTGCTAAACATGAGCTGACCCCCAGAAGCCCCTTATTCAATAGTTCCTTGGATTGTTTCATGTGAAGGGCTGTGGACTGTCCGTTGGGGTGGTCCTTGGAAGCATGTCTGCTTCGCCTGTGCAAGACACCAGTTCACTTCCCTTCCAGGCCTCAGGACAGCTGGGGACACTGGCAGCCAGTGGGGCTCTCACCCGGGGAGAGACCGCAGCTGTGGGAGCTGAGTCCTGCTCGCTGGGCGGGACCTGAGGACAATGTTTGCTCCAGAGGGATAGAGGCAACCAGCTTTAGTCTGGGTAGACTAGAGAAACAAATCCAGAGACACTCATGTGGGTGTAATAACAAGTTTTATATCAAAAAGCAATTATATATTGAGAAAGCATCCCAGCCCAGTCCAGATCCAGTCCATAAGTCTGGTATTAGCCCATAAATCTAATACTTACCCACAAATTCCTGTTCAGACTCACACAGCACATGCAACGATGCTGCAGGTAGGATGAGCACAGGCCGGCGGGTGAAAGTCTGGTGAGTGGGCTCAGTGCTGGCTGCCATTAGCATGGCTCCACGGGACTTGTCATTGGGAAAGTGAAGCAGAGAGAGAGAGAGAGAGGCCTCTTCGGATGGCAGAATCAAGAGAGAGAGTTCCCAGAATCCTCATGAGGAGGCCACGCCCACAAAGAGGCATCCTCCTGATTGACAGGCAAGACTCACCCCTTATTCTTATTTATCTAGTTGACATGAAACTGTGTGTCTCTCATCGAGTAAGTCACCTGATTGTAAGCTGACACCTGTCCCAGAGTTGGTGGAACTTTAAAACAGCATTGTCCTGTCGGAAGTCACATATTCATAAACTGTGAAACCCTTTATGAATTCTGTTTCACACAAAAGATATCAAAAGACATATTGTGGGGTTTCCCTTCTCTTTTTAATGCAGTGGTTCTCAACCTGTGGGTCGCGACCCCTTTGGAGGTCGACTGACCCTTTCACAGGGGTCGCCCAACTCATAACAGTAACAAAATTACAGTTATGAAGTAGCAATAAAAATAATTTTATGGTTGGGGGTCACCACACATGAGGAAGTGTATTAAAGGGTCGCGGCATTAGGAAGGTTGAGAACCACTATTTTAATGCTTAATTTGAAACCTACAGAGTGTGTTAAATTATTAAATAAATGTTCCCTATCAATCCCATCTTTTCATATAACGTATCCCTGTAGAATCTCCTTCTACATTAGTTTTTCATCACTTGTCTCACGTTGACTGGCCACTCTTTGGTCAAAGCCCCACAGTGGGTCTTGTCCTCTTCAAATGATGCTGCCCCCGTACTAGAAGCTTGAGATATCCTGATGGACAGCCCATTGGGAAGGGAGCCAAGCCTCCAACTAACAGCCTTAGCTAACTGACAGACACACGTGTGAGGTCGTCTTCGATGACGTGTTCAATAATGACTGAAGCTGCATGAATGAGCCTCGTTGAGAACTTCTACAATTACAGAACCATAAACAAATAAATGCGATTAAGTCACTAAGGTTCAATCAGTTTGTTACTTGGCACAAGATTATAGACACACAGCATCAGCAGAGGTGGATTACCCGATAAGCAAAGTAAGCATGGATTTAGTTGTGCTTACGTGCTAATCTGTGGCAAATAATTTCATGAGTTTATAAGGAAGGTTTGCTAACTAATTTGTAGTGAACAATTTCACATGAACAATTTCATATGGATTAATAAGTAAACACAAGTAAGCCAATGCTTACTTTACTTGCTGGGTACTCTGTCTCTATCAGAAATTGTAAAATTTGAAATGATGTTGATTCTGTGCAAAAGGGGTGGTGGGGCTGTGCCATATCTAAAGAGAGAATCGTTCATGTGGTGAAAAGGTGAAATTGTTCAACTACAGCTTAGGATGCAAGCACAGGTCAGCCAGGTTGTCCTTGTGCCTTGGGCAATCCATCCTTGGCCATCCGAGCACAAGAAGGCCCTGTGTCCTACACACAATTACAGAGCAAGTTAATGGCTGGTCTGAGTGTGGGATTCCATCTTCCTGTCTTTCCCAGTCTCTGAGCCAATTCCTTCCGTAGCTCGTGTTCTTTCAAGGGAAGCATTGACTTGTTTAGGAGAAATTCCTCTAAGGAATACAGCTACAGCATCCGAGAATTCCCGAATGAAGGCTTACAAGATAGGTGGAGATATCTGCTAAGTCCCTCCTCGGAAAGACACACAGCACGCAGAGTGCTCCATCTTTGTGGTCCTAGAGAGCTGGGTCAAAGCCGATCTCTGCCATTTGCCTTTGGTCCAATCGCTGTGCTTGTGGTCCTGTGAGCAGAAGCAGCTCTGCCGTCTGCTGGGGTAGAAGGGCAGCCTGTGTGCAATGCCCCATTCTTGGCCTGAGAAGCCAAAGGAATACACCTTCTCTTCTGGGGTCAGGACCCCACCCTGACATGAAGGGAGTCCTGAATGGACAGGCATGGCAGGCACCAGGCTGGGCTATTTACAAAGACTCCAGGTCTTTGAGCCACATAGGTGTCAAAGTTGACCAAGGGTTTCCATAAAGGAGGGGGGAGGGGTACTTAGTCAGCAGGGGGTGCGGGGGCGAGGGGGAGGGGAGACCCTATCCTGGCGTCTGTTTTCTGTTTCTCAGTCCAGAGTGTCTGGTTCAAAGGTGGCCTCATTTTCTCAGAGATGTTGCTGATCCTGAGACCCTTGATTTTCAGCAAGACCCTGTCAGCCCCACCCACCTCATCTTTGATAGCTGATCTCTGCTCCAGAGGTCAGACAAGCGCACCAAATAGTCATGATTCCCATGCATTGTCATTCCTGAGGTCCCTGTCAGCTATAGCAGAGCCCATGGCAGGCTGGGAAGAGGGGGAGCAGATGCCCAGACCCCTCCTCGAAATTTTCACACCAGCTGCAGTGGGTCAGCCAACCCATTCATAGTTCATAGTTATTCACTGGGTTATTGGGAAAAGAACACGTTGAATATTGTATTAACGACGTGTATCTACTTAGTTCCAGGGACCCTTCTGAGATATTTACACATACTAATTTATTTAACACCTTACAACAACACTAGATAGTAGATATGGTTACCAACCACATTTTATAGTTGAAAAGAAGGTACAGAGAAGTTAAGTGAATGGTCCAAGAAGATACAGTTAGTAAATGGCATGGCTGGATCGAGCTAACCAGCCCCCAGGCATGAGTCATTCAGTGAAGGATGGTGATTGGTGGAATACCAATAAAGGTAAATATGTTCCCAAAGATAAAGTTGTTCCCATCCTTCTTGGCATCCTTGGGAGGTGCAAAGTTTGCTGAGCTTGGTGCTAACTGGAAAGTTGGAAGTGACGGTCCATGTCGGAAGCCAGACTCGATGTCGTTTTGAGAAATCAGCCATGGAAAACCACGTGGAGCAGCATCCCATTCCACCACCCTTGGGAAAGTTGTTAGTCAAAATCGACTTGACAGGAACTGTTTTCTTTTCTCTTTCTTTCTTTCTGGTCTGTTCCTCATGGGATCTGGTCACAGATTCTCAAGGCAATGGTTAAGCAGATTGACCTTTGCTTTTGTCCATGGTCTTTCTTAATAACTCTCAGGTTTCCTTAAAACAGTTTGCTGGGAACCTGGACCTGTTTATTGAAGACTGTACCTAGTAGGGGTGGCTGAGCCCCCACCATGTTTCTGTGACACCCCTGGAGGCTGGGGGCGCTCCAAGGTGTACAATCCCTCACCCCTGACCTCAGGGCTAAGTATATGGCTGAGAGCAAAAGGGAGGTTTCCCTCTCCCTAGCCACACTGTCCGGCGTGCAGTCATGTGGCCCTGGACCAGGGCCTCCTCCCAGACCTCCCACACCCCAGCAGCAAGTTCTTTATACAGCCCCTCACCCACACCCCGTGCCACTTGCTCATGGTGCCATTTGCTTAGAAAGGACAGTCACCAATGGCCCATGGGTGCCATTTCCTTAGTTTCTTGGATAGGGGCAGTTTGGGGCAGCCAGGGCCATGTTTGGGGTAGCATTGCCCAAGTTTTGCCCAGCCCTACCTGCTACTGCCCCAATTTGCCATCCCAAATGTCAGCCTCAAGGCCAGGGCGGGAGCGAGCTGCTGCCCTCCCCCAACAGGGATTTCACACCCAGGAACATAATTTCCTGGTAAGGAGATTAGAGGGCACCCGCATGCTCAGAAACAGGATGGGGCTGAGGTCAGCCAGGAGAGAAACAGCAGGGGCGGCCGGGGGCAGGCGGGGGCGCCGGAGGAAGTGTCACTGTCAATCAGAGCGCTGACCCATCTAATCCAGCCTCGCGGTTTTCCTGATCCCAGGGACAGATGCCGGGTAAAAAGGTGCAAACTGGGCGGGCCTGGCTCTCCCTACAGGCCTGAAATATGGGCCCCTCTGCGGAGCCAGCTTAATCTCGCCAAGAAGCAAGCTGTCCAAAAGGCACGCTAGCAGCACCCAGGCCCTCCCACTCCGCAGGAGGTGCGGAGGGAGCGCAGTGCAGTGGCAGGCAGGGCATGTTCTGCTTCAGGGTGAGTGATGAGGTTGGTTAAGGCTGCCATGGGGTTAAGGAGCAGGCATGCAAGGAACTCGCTGGCATTGATGATGAGGGCTGCCTCAGGTCCTGGACTAGTCTCTGGCCTTGCTCCTTCACTCTTTACACTGGTAGTTACTGAGCTTCCCGTTTGTCCCAGGCTCAGAGAAACTGGTGGTCCGGCCCACACTGCCAGCACCCACCTATTCATCCACCACCCATTAGGCTCCCAGGTTGGCTAAATACTGACTTTAAAAGAACTGGTAGTAAGGCTCACTCCCCTACCTGTCCAGTCTCTAGTAAGCAGCTAACCCTAAATGAAATGGACATCTTTAGGAGCAACTATCTCTTCTGCGCCCAGTCCTTCAGCTCTGCCCCACTCAAGCTGTGATTGCATTCACTCACACTGAACAAGTGGTTTGCGCCCCGGAAGGTGCTGACAAAAGAGCTTCCCAGGCTGACCTTGGGCACTGAAGTTTTCTCCATAATCAGAAACCAACCTATGCTTGTAGGGTGTCGAGGGGAGCAAAGGCAAGCCACGCTGCAAGGGACTTCATCCTTCGAATATGCATTTGGAGCTGTAGCAGGCTCATGGATTAAAGAACATTGTTTGGGATCTCAAGGGCAGGGAGGGCAGGCAGAATTTTCTGTCTCACGCAGTGAAACAGGTGCTCCGGGAGAATACGCTCTTGCTTTAAGTCGTTGATATTTGGGGATTTTTTGTCACAGCATCACAACCTAGACTACCCTGACTGATACTGAGGTGCTTTCCCGTGAGGTTGGTGCCGTGATCAAATAGGTGAGGTACCAAGGGCTTAGAACTGTGCTTGGCACATGCAAAGAACCATGTAAGCATTTAATAGTTTTATTTTCTTTCAGGCATTAGAATGAGAACAGTTCTGCACAAAACTGGAGTGAAGTCGAGGTGGAGTTTTTTTTAGCTTTTTCTGAACATTTACCACGCCTATTTCATGACCACTTCCTTCCCTTGTCTTCTCAGGCCTTCCGGTCAGCAGTTGCTAAAAGCCCAAGAACATTGCTCTCTCACATGGCAAACATTTCCTGAGCCCCAAGGCTTGTTGACCCTGGTACCAGCTCCCGAGGTGCTCACAGTGGGGGCAGCACCCAGATGAGACATGCTGACCTTGCTTCGATGGGCCTGCAAGAGACTGGTGAAGGCTGTCTAGTCCTGCAGGGGTAAGAAACTCCCTGGAGGAGGGGTAGTACTTGGTCTACACCAGCAAGACAAGTAAAGCTGCTCTGGACAGCAGCAGTCACAAGGGCGTTCCCAGGACAGGGGTGAACAAAGGCCAGGAGGCCTAACTTGTCTAGGCCCTGCGCACATTGATGTTCAGAGTGGACCCAACTATCCAGGAGCATCCCCAGCAGGGTCCTGGTGGGAGAAAGGCCCTCTTCTGACATTTGACCTCTCACATCTCCTAGCCCAGGGACAGTGCTCTGTTTGTACCTGTGTCCGCCCGTCCCAGTCATGTCCATGCGAGATCAGGGTGTCAGCAAGCCAACCAGAGACCATTTCTATCTGCTGGGAGGAATTCGGGAGGGAGTAAGCAGGCAAAGTGGCCTTTCAAGGAAACTTGCAGGCATGTTACAGGGATGAGGGAAGGTGACAAAACCCCCAAGACCACTCATAGGCATGCCCTTAGAAGGTGTGGGAAAAGAGGAAATGGTGTCCACCTCTCTGCTGCGGCCTCATTTGCTCTTCCATAGGCCTGCTAGGCCGGTGTTATTGTCCCCGTTTTGTAGATGGGACACTGAGCCCAGAGAGGTACGCATCCCAAGTCCTATGGCATATAAGCCTGGAATATTCCGTCCCTGACTGGTTGAACAGACAGGAACACTGGGCCCTGAACACAGCCAGCCTCCCTGTAGTTCTGCCTGGTTTTTGCCACCTTTCCGTGGGCGCTTTCTCCGCAGATGGTTTACTTCTCCAGGGCTGCTGTAACGGAGATGCCCCTCGTGGGTGGCTTTGCCAAGGCAGACTGCGTTGATCCCAATTCTGGGGGCTAGAAGCCCCATTTCAGAAAGCCAACTTTAGCAGAAAGCTTTCTCTCAGTGTCCGCCCTGCTCTCTTCCGCGCCTGCTTCCTGGTCTCTTGGCGGTCTCCATGCATCCTATCTCGGCTGGCTCTTTGGTGTATTTAATTTCTTGTATGTCTCAGAAGAGGCTGGTTTAAGATGCGCCTGATCGGAATCCTGCCTCACTAACATATCGAATACAACCCATTGCCCAGGGGACCATACCAGAGGCAGAGACGACAGGATTTGGGCAACATAATTGACTCCATCACATTGGCTGTATTGTTTCACCGATTCTTAGAAAATCCACCTCCTGACATGTGAGAGAAGAGGCACACACTTAGAAGCAGGAAAGGAGCAAACAGTCAGGTGCGGGGTGTACGAGTGGGTGAGAAGCTCGGGAGGCATACTGGGGACACAGACGAGATGTAGGAAAGAAATACCCCGAAGGCAGATGACCAACTTGTTGTTGTTGTTGTTGTCGTTATTGTTAGGTGCCTTTGAGCCGGTTCGGCTCACAGCAACCCTACGTCAAATAGATGGGGGGCCCCGCCCAGGGCCTGCGCCAACCTCACAATTGTTCTTATTTTTGAGCCGTTGTTGCAGCCACTGGGTCAATCCATCTCATCGAGGGCCCGCCTCTTTTCTACCCTGCCATTACATGCATGATGTCTTTCTCCGCCGACCGGTCTCTCCTGACAACATGCCCAAAGTTTGGGAGGTGGAGTCACAATCGACTCTGAAGGATACCATCCTTGACCTTCATCAGGAAGAGTGTCTTCCTAAAAGGTCTTCCCACTTTCAGCAGGCAAGGTTGTGTCATCTGCATATTGCTATGCCCAACTCTGGGATGACACGTTTCCTTCCTGTGGGCGGTGCCAGAGGTACCCACGTTCGGGGCAAGGTGGCTTCGGGGAACAGTAGCTCCAGTTTTGTCCAGGTCTCCATCCCTCAGCAGCCATGATCTTAGCGAAATCTCTGCCTTCTATTCACTCTGGTGATTATACTCTTTTATTGAGGGACAAAGACGGATGCTCTACTCCTGTAAAGAGTTACAGTCTTGGAAACACAAAGAGAAGTTCTACCTTGTCCTCCATAGTCGGGATGGACTAGATAGCAGAGTTTGGCTTTGAGCTTATATATGCTTCTATAGGGTCCCTATGGGTTGGCATGGATATGATGGCAGTGAGAGAGAGGGTTGTTCCATCACTGATTGGTCTGTCAGCTTGTCATATGATGGTAGCACATGCTTTGCTATGCGGATGGGAGTTAGGACACTAGCATTTCAAATACCAATCCCCCTGGTGGATGCATTTCAGCAGAGATCTCTGTCCGAGTCGAAAGAAAGACCTGACAATCCAGTTCTGAAAAGCAGTCATCGAAAGTCCTATAGGCTACAGCAGAGCACTGTTCAGCATATGAGATGAGTCCCCTAGGTTCAAAGACATTCAAAATGCACAGTGGCCATAAAAATGGCCTGGAACACACTAACAATTGTGATGGTAACAACTAGGCGATGCTTTGTTCTGCTTTACGTGGTGTCTGTGAGTCAGAGTTGACACGACAGCAACTGACGATGCCAATAGGGTTGTTGCGATTTTAAATAAGCCAGTGTGTATTAAATGCTCCAACCTAGCATCTAGCCCCTGGAAGGTTCTCAAGAACAACTTCTGGTTATTGTTGTTGCTCTTCTTCTTCCACAGTTTTATATGCATATAATTCACAAATCATGAAATTCAATAGTTAATCATATTAAGAAGAGTTACACAATAAATTTTTACAGCCTCTTGGGTTTTTTTGTTGTTGATGTTAATGTTGTTAAATTGCTTTTAAAATGAGTTATGTGATCACAATCAGTTCAAGTGCCTCCTGCCCCATCTGTTGCTTGCTCCTCAAATCCCCTCACCCTCCCTATCTTCCACCCCCCACCCCAATATTCTCTAAATAACCGTCCATCAGTTATTATCTTTATGCATACTCTTTCTGGGCTTCACAAACTGGGAGATCCAACAGAAACAATAAAAAACAAAATAAAGTGGTAAGGATAAAATAATAGTATTATAAAGATAAAATACAAATAATGAGTAAGAAAGGAAATATCAATATTTTAAAATTTTTATCATGAAATAAGCAAGAAATACTTGCACTTAGAACAAATTCAGATTGAGTTACGAGGGAGGTCAACTGACCAAGCATCACGTTTGATCCAGCATAATCAAGATCACAATGATCGCTATCTGATAGTAAAGCTGTCTGAGACCTTGACGGTGGCTAGAGGGAATCCGTCAATGGCTTAATCTGACTAGATATTTTGCAGATCTCCCCTGGTCTTGGCTTGATTTTCCCCGCAAGGTGCTCTTTCCCTTCCGGCATGGGGCCCATTGAATTGTCCTAGGTTTGTCTCGATGTTGTATAGTGTCAACTGGATGGTCTTCCCCATTTTCCCCCTTTTGAAGTAGTGACCCCAGACAGTGTTAGTCTCCTTCCTCAAGGTGGCTCTTGTGAAGTGTGCATAAAGGAAGTGATGCATGGTTCACGGCCAGTGCGTAGACTTCTCCCCTTTTGTTCAGAAATTGTTCCCTAAGATTTGTTTAATCGGTGCTTCTCCTTATAGTTGAGGACTTACACAATACTTGTCCTTTGCTGGTTGATTTACTACACTCAGCATAATGGTCTCCAGATCATTCCATGTTATGTGGTCTTTCATGCTTTCTTCATTATTTTTTAGGGGTGTATAGTATTCCATTGTATGTATGTACCATAGTTTCTTTATCCATTCTTCCACTGTTAGGCATTTGGGCTGCTTCCAGTTTCTTGCTATTGTGAACTGTGCTGCTATGAATATGGGGAAGCATATATATACTTGTGTTGTGTCTCTTACTTCTTTAGGGCATATGCCTAATAGTGGTATTGCTGGATCATATGGGATTTGAATTCCCAGTTGCTTCAAGTATCGCCACATCATTTTCTACAGTGGCTGCATGTATTTACAAGTCCACCAACAATGTCTATGAGATGCAATCCCTCCACATCCTCTCCAGCATTTGTTGGTTTTTTTTTAAATTTGGGCTAGCATTGTGAGTGCAAAGTGGTATCTCATGTTGATTTTAATTTGCATCTCCCTGATGGCCAATGATCATGAGCATGTCTTCATGTGTTTGTTAGCCATTTGTACTTCGTTTTTGGTGAACTGTCTGTTCATGTGTTTTTCCCATTTCTTAATTGTGTCTCTTGTTTTTTTCTAATTGGATTGTTATAGAGTTCTGTATATTTTGGTAATTAGCCCTATGTCTATCGTGATGTTGAGAAAAAATTTCCCCCAATCTGTGGACTTTCATTTTACTCTCCCGATGAAGGCTTTTAATGTACATAAGTGATGTAATGTCAGCGTGTCCCAGCCATCGGTCATGCCTTCTGCTGTGCGTGCCTCTTCCATTATACTTGGTAGCCTATGGACGCCCTGCAATAGGGCCCTACGTTTGTTCCAGCCTTCTCATTGATGATCCTGAGAGCTTTGGGGTTTACATTTAGATCTAATATTCTTCTGCATATGGAAATCCAGTTTGTCCAACACCATTTGCTGAACAGGCTGGATATTTCTAGGTCCTTTGTGAAAGATTAGTTGTCTGTAGGCTGATGCATTTATATCCGGGGGCTTTGTTCTGATCCATCGGCCTGAGTAGCTCTCCTTGTACCAGTACCAGGATGTTTTGACTACTGTGGCCACGTAGTAGATTTTTAGGTCAGCTCCTACTTGGTTCTTTTAAAAAAGTCCTTTGCTTATCTTGGGTCTTTTGCCTTCCCATATGAAATTGGTAGTCTGTGTTTCCATTTCTTTAAAAATTTATTTGGGAATCGAATTGGTATTGCATTGTATCTGTAGATGGTTTTAGGTAGTATTGTCATTTTCACAAGGTTAAGTTTGCCTATCCATGAGGACAGGATATTCTTCCATTTATGTAGATTCTTTTTAGTTTCTTGTAGTAATGTTCTGTAGTTTTATCTGTATATTTCATTCGTGTTTTTTTTTTAGGTAGGTTTATTCCTTAGTATTTCATCTGTGTTAGGCTGGGTTGTTGACTAGAGAAACAAATCCAGAAACATTCATGTATGTATAAGACAGAGCTTTATATCAAAGAGTAATTTTATATTAAGAAAACATCCCAACCCTGTCTAGATCAAGTCCATAAATCTGATATTAGCCCATATGCCGATCCTGGTCTATAAATTCCTCTTCCAACTCACACAGCACATTCAATGATGCCGAATGCAGGAAGATCACAGGCCAGTGGGTGGAAATTCCTGTGGGTCCTATGGCAGCGGACACATCTCCAGGGCTCTGGCTGCCATCAGCATGGCTCCATGTGGCTTGTCAACAGGAAAGTGAAACACAGAGAAAATGTGTGTCCCACTTCCAGGGAGGAAGAGAGGAAAACTCCCAGCATCCTCATGAGAAGGCCACACCCACAAGGAGGCTTCAATCAGACTGCGGCCTGATTGACAGGCTAAACTCCACCCCATATAACCTGTTTATCAAGCTGATGAGAAATGATGTAACTACCACATCACCTTTTGTGTGTTTATTATAAATGGTATTGCTTTCTTAATGTCCTTTTCACAGTTCTCTTTGCTGGCATACAGGAATCCAACTGATTCCTAGTTATTAACTTTGTACTCTGCCACCTTGCCGAATTCCTTGATTGTTTTTAGCAGGAACTTTGTGGAAGCTTTGGGGTTTGTTATTTTTGGGGGTTGTTTTATCTGGGTTTCACTTCTTCTTTGTCGATTTGTACTTCCTGGATGTCTTTTAGCTGCCTGATGACTCTAGTTAAAAGCTCCAGCATGGTGCTGAATAAGAATGGTGATAGGGACATCCTTGCCTGGTCCTTATTTTCAGTGGGAATGTTTCTAGCATGAGCATGAAGTTGGCTATGTATATGGCTTTTATGATGTTGAGGATTTTTCCTTCTATTCCTATTTTATTGAGTGCCTTGAGCAGAACTGGGTGTGGACTATTGTCAAATACCTTTTCTGCATCTATTGATATGATCATGTGGATTTTATTTCTTGCCTTGCCTACGTGGTGGATTACATTGATTGTTTTTCAAATATTGAACCATCCCTGCATACCTGAAACGAATCCCTCATGGTCACGGTGAATTTTTTTTTTACATAGCTGTATTCTATTGGCCAGGATTTTGTTGAGGATTTTAGCATCTGTGTTTATGAGGGATATTGGTCTGTAATTTTCCGTCTTTGTGGGTCTTTCCCTGGTTTCGGTATCAGTTCTATGCTGGTTTCATAGAATGAGTTTGGGAGGTTTTAAAAATATTTTTCTATGTTCTAGGAAAAAATGTAATATTGGTTTCAGATCTTTGAGTATTTGGTAGAATCCCCCTGTGAAAACATCTGATCCTGGGCTTTTCTTAATTGGTAGTTTCTTAATGACTTACACTATTTCTTTCTTTCTTTCTTTTAATTAATCATTTTATTAGGGACTCTTACAGATTTTTTTTAAACTCTTACAACTCTCGTCACAATCCATAGATTGCTTGCATCAGGTGAATTTTTACATATATTGCCTTCATTCTTTTCTAGACATTTACTTTCCATTGGGCCTTTGGTATCAGCTACTCTTTTCTCCCCCTCCCTCCCTTCACACTCATAACTCCTTGATAGATTGTACATTGTTATTATTTTCATCTCTCACATGTATGGTTATATGTCGATCATTGCAACCAGTTCCCCCTTTCTACCTTCCTCTCCCCCTCTTCCCCCTACCCTTCTGGTATCACTATTGCCACTCCTGTTCCCAGAATCTGTGTGTCTTGAGCTCCCATCGCTTACATATACCTGTGTACATGTTCTGGTCTAGGCTGAATTGAGAAGCAGCACTGGGTCATGGTAGTGGGAGGTGAGGAAGCCTCAAGGAACCAGAGGAATATAGTGGGTTTCATCCTTGCTTTACAGCAGCCTCATGACGCATCCCTTCCCTGCTGTGATCTCTCTGTGGGGGGATTGTTCCATTGTCTACAGATGGGCTTTGGATCTCTGACCGCCCCCCGCCGCACCCGCCACCTCGTTCTCAAAAAAATATTTTTGTTTGTTTGTTATGTGTCTGCTGATGCCTGTTACCCGGTCTCTATGACTCCTCATGATCGCGCTGGCAGTGTGCTTCTCCCATGTGAACTTGTTGCTTCTCTGCTGAATGGCGGTTGTGTAACTTCAAGTCTTTAAGACCCCAGATTCTGTATCTTTCAATAGCCGGCACCATCCGCCTTCTTCACCCGTTTTGTCTTCAGCAATTTTGTCAGGAGGGTGAACATCTCAGACTGCCAATTTGTTAGAACAAAGCCTTATTGTATTGAGGGCAAGTATGAGCCCTTACCTCAGTGTATTGTCGCATAAATATACGTACATAGGCCAATACCTTTATTTTTGTGGGTTAATGTATTTACACATGTACACTTTGATGTTTATACCTCTATGCATTGTTTTGCTTCCTATATCCTTCCTCTGTTTCCTTTCACCTTCCTCCTGCCCCACCATCACTTTCCCTTTATTTGTACCTCTTGGTACCTCCTCTTAGCTAGTTTGTTGTTGCTCCAACACGCACTACCCCCCACCTGGATCCCTATCTCCTCCTTCTTATTGACTCCAACACACCAGTTGTTCCCTGTCCATGGCACTGCCTAGTCACCTTCCCCACTACCCTCACCCCCCATGTCTTCCCAGGGCCATTGGTCCTGCTGCTCTCTCCTCGGGCATGCTTGTCTTACATAGGTAGGCACACCAACTATGACATAGCCCCAACTGATTAAAAAAAAAAAAGATTGAAAAGAGAAAAGGAGAGGAAATAAGAAGAGAAAAAGGAAGAGAAAAAAGAGCAGAAATATACAAAAATCCCAGGTCTGTTCGCTGGCCTTCATGACTGTCCAGGAGCTGCCCCTCCTGGCCTGGAGTCACATCCCCACCCCTTAGGGGCTCTCCGGAGGCTTCGTATCTCTGTCTTGCTCCAGCAGCTGGTCTGGTATGCTCCCTTCCTGGTCCACTCCATTTTGGAATGTTCAGACCGCACTGCCTCCCCACCATGTGACCCCAGAAATGTCCTCTGTTGCAGTCTGCTCCATTAAGGGGACAGCGTGACACATGCTGTTGTCGGTTGCCCAGTCCCCTCTGTGTCCCCGTAGCTCCCCGCAGGGATGTCATCCTTCTGGCCTGGTGTGCCAGCGTGAGATCCAGTCTGGCTCTCTCCTTCTCTTCCTCTCTCCCAGTCTGCTTCCATGTGGGTGTGGCATGCTGGCTCCTCTCCCCAACCTGTAGGTTCAGTGCCGCTCTCCACCACACCCACTTCCAGGGAAGGCATCAGTTTGGCTCTGGTTGGGGCCAACCCTGTAGCTCTCTCTTTTCATGCATTCTTCCATGTGGCCACATTGTCCTCATGGTTTGGTGAACCATTGTAGGGTCTGCATGCCCACTCCCGATTCTGTGGAGACAAGACCAGTACTCTCCCCCTGGGTGGGCTAGTGCCCTACTCCCCCCATCATCATTTCACTTTAGCCCCTACCCTTTTCTCCCTCCCTGCTCCCTCCTTTCCCCATTTTTGTGTTGGATCAATGTGTACCTCCTTGGGTTTGTTCCAACCTCCTCCCAACTCCCTGTATCTCAACTCAAATGTTGTGATATAGGTGACTTCTCTTCTATGCCTACCGTGCTGATTACACTTACCTCAGGGGACTCATGCTGTACTTCTTTTGTGATTGGCTGACTTCTCTCAGCATAATTTCCTCCAACTCTTCCCATAAAAAGACATGTTTCATGTGCTCATCAGTCCTTTTTAGTGATGCATAGTACACCATTGTATGTATGTGCCAGAGTTTACTGATCCACTCATCTTACGATGGAAATTTAGGTTGTTTCCAACTCTGCAATCGTGAATTCCGCTGCCATAAACATTGGAGCACATACGACTGGTTGTGGTTTATTTCTTACCTCATCTGGGTATATGCCCAGTAGAGGGATGGTTGGCTCATATGGTAGGTCAATTTCCATTTTTTATTTAAGTATTGCCAGATCGCTTCGCATCATGGCTGGACATATCTACAATACCACCAACAATTTAGAAGAGCTCCTATTCTCGCCACATGCCCGCCAACATTTGTTGCTCTCTGATTTGGGCTAGCCTCAAAGGTGTTAGATCCTATCTCATGGTTGTTTTGATTTGCATTTCTCTGATGGCTAATGAACGGGAGTATTTTCTCATATGTTTATTGGCCATACGGGTCTCCTCCTTGGTGAAACTTTTCAGTTCTTTTACCCACTTCTTCAAGGGGTTAACTGTTTTCCTCTTTTTGCAGGCAAGGAGAGTATTGTAGATTTTCGCAATAAGCCCTTTGTCTGCTGTGTCGTTGCTAAAAATCCTTTCCCAGTCTGTGGGTTGCCTTGTTACCCTCTTGGTAAAGTCTTTTGATGCGCACAGTTGTTTTATCCTTAGTAAATCCCACTTGTTGATTTCAGGTTTGCCTGTGTATGTACCCTGTCCTACTGCCTTTGTATTTCCTGGGCCAAGGTTCTTAGGTTTGTCCCAATTCTTTTGCTAATGGTTCTGATGATTTGGGGTTTTACTTCTAGGTCCGTGATCCACCTTGAGTTTGTTCTTGGGCATGGGGTAAGGTAGACATCTCGTTTCATTTTTCTACATGTGGATTTCCATTGTTTCCAGCACCACTTGTTAAACAGGGCATCTGCCTCCCACTTGATGCTTTTGGGGCCCTTGTCGAAGATCAGTTGTCTATATGCTGATAGTTTTATTTCTGGGTTTTCTGTTCTTTTACATTGGTCTGTGTATCTGTCATTATGCCAGTACCTCGCTGTTTTGACCACTGTGGCTGTGTAGTAGGTGTGAAAGTCGGGTAAAGCAAGCCCTCAAACTTTGGCCTTCTTCTTAAGGAGTTCTCTGCTAATTCTGGGATTCTTCCCTCTCCATATGAAATGGGTGGTCAATTTTCCCAGTTCTTTGGAGAAGGTTGTTGGTATTTGAGTGAGGATAGTGTTAAACATACAGTGTCTTGGGTAGGATAGACATCTTTACTATATTGAGTCTTCCAATCCATGAGCATGGGATATTCCTCCATTTGTATAAGTTGCTTTTGGTTTCCTGTAGTAGAGTCTTATAGTTTTCTGTACATACGTTTTTCACTTTTTTGGTTAAATAAATCCCTACATATTTCAAGTTGTTCTTGGCTATTTTGAGGGTACTGCCTTCTTGATCTCCTCTTCTATGGTCTTGTCCAATGTATATATCAATCCATTAGACTTCTGTTTGTTGACCTTATATCATGCCACGCTTCCATATTCCTCTATCGCTGTCAGTATTCGGCTGTGGAGCTTTTGGGATTTTCAATGTAAAGAATCATGCCATCTGTAAATAGCGATCATTTCACCTCCTCCTCTCCCAGTTGGATACCTTTGATGTCCTTCCGTTGTTTTATGTTATTAGTAGGACCTCCAGCACAATATGGAACAGAAGTGGGGACAAGGACATCCTTATCTGCTCCCCTTTCAGTGGTATTGATTTCGTCTTTTCTCCATTGACTATGATGTTAGCTGTCGGCCTTTTTTGGATAGCTTGTATTAACTTGAGGAAATTACCTTCCATTACTATCTTCTTGAGTGTCTTAATTAGGAATGCATGTTGGATGTTTTCAAATGCATTTTTTGCATCTGTGGTTATTATCATGGGGTTCTTATACTTTTTCTTATCAATGTGGTATATAATATTGATGGGTTTTAAGATGTTAAACCATCCCTGCATCCCTGGGATGAATCCTACCTGATCCTGATGGATGATGCATTTTTTGTGTGGGGGGGACTCACATAGTTTATTTGGTAACTTTTAAAACATCTTCCAGAAACAAAAAACACCCCCTCTAATTTCTATCTTTTGAAGAAAGCCTGCTTCAGCCATGCATGGGCCAAGAACTCTTGCAATAAGGAAAACATCGTATTTTTATTTGAAAATTAGACAGTATATGTTTCTGTGAGTTAGACCTACACCCCTGAAAAGAAGGGAAGATCAAATTATAATTTACCTGGATTCCACCTTAAACATGTCATAGATTGTTAATCTGAGGGGTTTTTTAATCATATTATTGGGGGCTTGTACAACTCTTATCACAATCCATACATCCACCCATTGTGTCAAGCACATTTGTACATTTGTTGCCATCATCATTCTCA
>NW_022103912.1:1389881-1460310 GCF_000313985.2 Echinops telfairi
GGGCACCATCAGCTTTCTTCGCCACATTTGAGAGTAAGTCCATCATAAATCTGATGCGCACATTTGTCTTCAGCGATCGTGTCAGGAAGGTGAGCATCATGGAATGTCAATTTAATAGAACAAAGTCTGCTTGCATTGAGGGAGTTCTTGAGTGGAGGTGCAATGTCTGGATGATGGATTTTAAATACTTTTGCATTCTATTGGTCAGTATCTTGTTAAAGATTTTTGCATCTATATTCATTAGAGATATCGGTCTATAGTTCTCTATTCCTGTAGGATCCTTGCCGTGTTTGGGTATCAAAGTTCTACTGGCTTCATAAAATGATTTTGGGAGATTTCCATCCTTTTCTACAGGAATACTTTGTGGAGTATAGATGTCAGCTCTACTTTAAGTGCTTGGTAGAATTCTCCTGTGTGGCCGTCTGGTCTGGGAGATTTTTTGTTGGTAGCTTCTTGATAACTGTGTTTTGTTCTTCTTTTGCTATGGGTTTGTTCAGGTTCTTGACCTCTATCTGGGATAGTCTAGGGATGGATTGTTTTTCCAAGTGTTTGTCCATGTCTTCCACACTGTTGAATTCATTAGAGTACAGACTTTCATAGTACTTTTAATCTCATTAGGGTCTGTTGTGATTCCCCCTGTTTCAATCCTCATCCTGGCTATTGTTTGCTCTTTATTTTCTTTGGTTTGATTTGTCGGTTCTATTAATCCTTTCAAAGAACCAGCCTTTTTTTCTGTATTAATCTTCTGCATAGTTCTTTTGTTTTCCCAGTGATTCAACTCTGCCCTGATTTTTATTAGTTCTTTTCTTTTGATATTGGAGGGATTGTTCTGTTGACTCTGTTCTAGTTGCTGAAGGTTTTGTGAGAGTATGTCCATCATAAATCTCTCTTCTTTTTTTAATATATGCCTTTATTTCTATCAAACTAGCTCTGATGACTGTTTTCACCGTATCACATATGTTTTGATACATTGTATTCTTATTAGCTTCTAGGAAGTTTCTGATCTCCTCTCTAATCTGGGTCAGTACCCACTCATGTCGCAGAAGGTCATTATTCATCCTCCAATTGTTTGCCCTTGTTTTCTGGTCATCCTTTAATTGATCTCCAGCTTTTTGGCATGATGATCTGAGAAGGATGTCTGCGTAATCTCTTTGTGCTTGAATTGACTCAGGCTTGACTTGTGTTCCAGCATGTGGTCTATTTTTGAGGATGAACCATGCATGCTTGAGAAGAATGTGATTTTCTTTTTTGCATTTGGATGGTAAGCTCTAAATATGTCTATTAGATCTAGTTGCCTAATTGTAGTGTTTAGCTCTATGGTCTCTTTGCTGAGTTAACTTCCCAATGATCTCTCTGAAAGTGTTGTATTAAAGTCACCTACTACCCTGTTTCCCCGAAAATAAGACAGTGTCTTATATTAATTTTTGCTCCCAAAGATGCGCTAGATTTTATTTTCAGAGGATGTCTTATTTTTCCATGAAGAAGAATATGGTACACATTTATTGTTGAACAACAAAAAATGAAATGTATTACCTGTATACAGTACAGTAGTAGTTGTCATCACAAACCAGCATAACCAGACAAACTGTGACTCCTACAGTATCAAGAATTTCTTGTTACTACCATTATTTCCATGTACAACAATCTATGGTGCATTTACTCATTTATTCAATGACAATCATGTCATCATCTTCTGGAACATCATCATAACAATCCAAACCCTGAATTTCCTGATGAATATCTTGTGTATCCATTTCTTTCAGAATCAGTGGACCAAATCTCTCATGTTTAGCATTAGCACTTCCTTAAATGAGTACTTCTTGTCAAGGCAGTCTGCTCGTAGTGCATTTGCAATGCAACTCTCAGTGGTTTTCTCCCATGAATTCTTCACCCAAGTCACAACCTCGTGCAGTTGAGGTTTCACAAAATTTCCACGCTGATTTCTCTCCATTCTATTTTCAATGTAGTCATTAATTTCCATGCGCAAATTGTCCTTGAATGGCTTGTTTATTGCAATATCAAGAGTCTGGAGATAGGCTGTCATTCCTGCAGGAATCATTATTTGATCTATGTTTCTTTTGTGAAGGAATGTCTTTAGTGCAGTGAGTGCTGGCGGTGTTGCAGACTAGCAGACCTCTTTGGCTCCCTCGCATAATAAGCAGCAGCCTTGAATCGACCCACTTTCTTATAACTGCTTGTGTGGCCCTAGCTTTTTCGTTTCAAGAATAAAAATGCCCAAAACATATTTAATCTTTTCCTTCTTGCCCTTAGAAGTGATTAAAGGTGAGATTTTAGTGCCATCCAGATGAATTGCCAAAATACAGGAAACATGTGCACTTTCGTAAGCAGTGGAGGGAATGTACACTGAGGAGGCACGCCGCTGTTCAATTGTTGTTTGAGATGATTGGTCCATAAACACTGCAGGTTCATCTATAGCAATCATGTTGGAAAGACTGTATTTAGAGAAGTCAGCACCATCAATAAAGGACTTGAATGCAAGTGCTCGCTTAATAACTCGAGCATCTTCCAGCCTAAACAATGTTGTCGATCTTCCCAAAGACGGTTCACTTCACTGAAGGAAATTATCCAGCCAGTGTTGTGATGCTTTGAAGTCTTCAGGGTCTACGTCAAACTGTGGTGCCATTGCAAGGGCAAATTCCTGAATCTGAGCCCTGTTCACAACCAAAGCCTTTGCTCTCCTGTCAACAACCCATTCACAGATCAGGTCTTCCAGCTCGGAAAATAATGTTGCCACCTGATCCAACTTGTGCTTTTCAGCATTTCCCTTGTCCACGTGTTCAATGAGGTTACCATACTCTGCTCGCCATTTTCAGACCAATCGGATACTCAACATCTTCTCTTTACATAAAGCAGTAAGATTCTGGCCCCAAGAGTCTTCCACAATTCCTTTCTTGTACTCCATGGAGTAGCTTTTTCTTTTTGCGCTCATGTCTAGGGGCAAAAAAACCCCAAAAACATTGGGGTATCAGGGTGGGGGAAGGGGATCACTTAAAATGACACAGGAGGATCGGGGGGGGGGGGGGAAAAAAAATGACACAGGAGAATCAGAGAGGGGAATTACCATTTTATAACCCCTTCTGATCCTCCTGTGTCATTTTATGTGATGCCCCTCCTCCCGCCGCTGTGCGAGTGGACACCTTCACCAGACATGCCCCCCAACCCTTTATCAGACATTTCCCCCTACCTCAGTCACTCCTGTGTGTCCACACAATGTGCCCAACTCCTGCCCTGCATGACTCACTGTCTAATTGTGAGTCAGCCAGACTCTGTCAGGGCAGAGCAAGCAGCAGGCGGCAGCTTGTCCTGGCAGTGGTGCGGGCTCTCTGATTAAAAGAGACCTTGTACTCTCTGTCTGCTCTGGCTGCGCTGCAGCCAACGTGGCAGTGCCCGCCACTACAGTCCAGAGTTACAGTAGCTTCGGGGGGCATTATCCTCGGGGATGTCTTATTTTTGGGGGATGCCTTATATTTCAGTGAGAGGCAAACCTGTAAGTAGGTCTTACTTTCGGGGAAACATGGCATAATTGTTGAATCTGTGATATCTATTCTCATGTTTTGAATAGTTTGTTTGATAAATTTTGCGGGTCTCTCATTTAGCGCACATATATTTATTATGCTTACTGGTTCCTGGTAAAGTGATACTTTCAGCTTTATTTAGTGCTCTTCCTTATCTCTTTTTATGGTTTCAACCTTAAAATCAATTTTGTCTTAAATTAGGATTGCGACTCATGCTTTTTATGAGCTACCGTTTGCCTGTTATATCTTCTGCCAGTCTTTTATTCTTAGTTTATTCTTATCTGTGAGCTTAAGATGTGTTTCCTGCAGGCAGCAGATCGATAGGTAATGTTTTCCAAGCCAGTCTGCAAACCTTTTTATTTTAGTGTAGGAGTTAAGGCTGTTGACATTTAGAGTTATTATCATGATCTATGGATTCGTTGCTGACATCTCATGCCTTTTGATTTGGATGTTTTCCTATCACCCTTCTTATCAATGTGCTGTCTTTGTGGGGGACTACTTTATTGCCATCTTTTCCCTCTGAGGGCATGTTATCTTAGTGATTGTTATAGATTCATTGGCTTCTGATTGGAGTTGGGCTATATGATGTTCTCCTGTTTGTATTTGGTAGATGTTGGCCACTGGCCATAGTGAGTCAGCAAGGATCTTCTCCAGGGTTGGGTATCTTGCAGTGTATTCTTTAAGTTTTTCCTTGTCCTGGAAGTCTCTTATATTTTCTTTTATCTTAATAGATAATTTGGCATGGCAAGGGAATCTAGGGGAGGCGGTTTTTTCTTAGAGCCTTTGGAAGATGTTACTCCACTATCTCCTTCTCTTCATGATTTCTGTTGATGTGTCTGAGCATATTCTTACCTGAGAGCCACTAAATGTAACTACCTTTCTCTTTCTGCTCTTCAGATTTTCTATTTTTCCTAGAATTTGGATAGTTTATTACATGCCTTGTGGAGTTCTTCGTGAGGTTTAGTCTAATTGGTACCCTCTCTGCTTCTTGTATGAGCAACTGATTCTCATTCATTAAGGTGAGGAAGCTTTCTTCTAGAAATGCTCTTGTCAGTTTAGCTGTCGACTTCTTTGCTGTGTCTTGCTTTGGTAGCCAATCATTCCGATGTTGTTCCTATTCATAGCATCTGTTGTTGATTTCAGGTTTTCTTCCGCCTCTTTGTTATCTTGTTTAATTGCCTTTCTCCATTGCCGAGGTCTGCCTATTGTCTTAGAGATAACTGATATGGTTACAGCTTCCTTTAGTCTGTTTGTGAGATCCATGCTCTTGTGTGCAGCTTCTGCTACTCCGTCCATTAGCTCCTGTATTTCCCTTTGGTGCATGGACTCCATCCCCTCTATCGTAGAATTCATCCCCTCTGTCATTGCATCCTTAGTCTGTGTAGCTTCCTTCATCTCCTGTATTACTCCAAGCAGCCTTCTGATAATTTCTTTTTGTGGTAGATCCACGTCAGATTCTTCTCCGAGTGTTGTTAGCTCTGCTCTTGTGGTTTGTCTTTCTTGGTTTTTTGTTGGTAGTGGTGTGGTATGCTGTTGTTTACATGATGATTTTGAAGAGCTGGGCACCATATTTCTTGGAGACCAAGAGGCCTGCATTCTTTCTTTGTGTGACTGGCAACAGTGCTTCAAGGGCTGCCTGTGGCCTATTATGAAGGTGGGTCAGATGGCTGTGTAGGCAGGTGCTGTGGTGACTCAGTGGTCAACAGTGATGATAGGTTGTGAGCACTGCCAAGGACAGCTGTAGGGAGCTAAATTTGACTTTTGGGTAGCTCCTGGTACAGTGATAGGGCAGTAAGGGGCCAATGGGCTGGTGGTGGCCCTGTTGGGGTCTGTGTTAGTCTGGGTAAACTAGGGAAACAAATCTATAGGAACTTATATGCATAAGAGAGACTTTCTATAAAGGGTAAGTGTACATTAAGAAAGCATCCCAACCCAGTACTGTCAAAGTCGAAAAGTCCAACATTATCCCTTATATCCAACAGCCATCTAAAAAGTACTCCTCAATTTCACAAAACACATGCAATGATGCCAACTGCAGGAGGAAAGCTGAATCAGTGAGTTTGTAAGCAGCTCAGCACTGGCAGGGGTCTCCACACAGCTGTTCCAGCACCCAGGGCTGCATCAGGGTAGGTACATGCAGCTTCTCCTCAGGGATGTCTTACAGGAGTGCGCCTTGCCAGCTGAAGCAGGCAACTGGCCAAGGCAGCTGCAGCCTGCTCTGACCATCATAAAGCAAGAGACCCAAGAACTAGAAAGTCGAGGCTCACCCAGCCATATATCTTTCCATCCTTCAATTAACCCCACATGTGTTTACGGACCAGTTGGCAAAATAAACTGTAACTATCTCCGGGTCTAAGGACGTGTGACCGGCATGACCTGGGAAGCTCCCCAAACCGGATCACTGGTTCCCTGTGTTCTGGACCTAGGCTAGATTTTGGGAAAGGATACCCCTGAACCAAGGATATAGACTCCACTGTTCCACTCACTGTGTGGGGTAGGCGGGGACAGGGCAGCCATGATTCCCGAGCTGTGATAGACTTAGGTCGCACCCATCCGAGACCCAGAGGCTGGACACTCACTGGTGGGCCTGCAAGGGCCCAGTCCGCAACTCCCCATGGCTCTGGGCTAGGCAGCATGCAACAGGCACGCAAGGCCTCAGTCCACGACTCTGACTCTCCAATGCTCAGGCTGAGGTAGGGGGTGGTGCTGTGCACCAGACTGTGAGGCAGGGGTGCCACCAGGAGCCACAGTGCTGGGGACATGGTCAGGGAAGTGTGGGTGCCACTCCATGTGGACAGGGAGAGGCCCAGACTGAGATGGGCTGAGGTGCCTTAGAAGTGGTGGGGCTGTGCCCTGTTGACATGGCAGATACAACTTCATGGTGGGTGGAGGCGACCCAGGCTCTGCTGGGTGCCCCCAGCTATAGGCGATCAAACTTGCTGTGAGTTAGGCCCTGGGGCCTGGGTGGCCCCTGGGAGGGACCAGAGCTTACAGGCAGAACTGCTGCCTAGCCTCATGGAGGGAGCAGAACTGTGGGAGACGGGTGCAACTCCCTTGGGTGGGAGCTGCATGTGGACAGTTGCTATGTGGTGGTCAGGTCTGACTTTGGGGAGCTCTACTTGGTAGCCAACCAGGCCAGGGATTTGGGGTGGGGGGCACTGGCTGGTGGTGACCAAGGTGCACAGAGGTCACACAGCCGGAAGGAAACCCCAGGTATACGGACCCAGATTTCAGGGCTTGGAACACAACAGATGCGGGACACAGCCACCTCCCGGACAGGGAGGGCCCTTCATGGGGATTTTTCCACTCACCTGAACACGTCCCCTTGACCTCCTGGGCACCAGACTTCCGGAGCTCCTGTATGGGCTGCTTACCTGGACAACATCTTGAAGCCTTTCTCACTATTTCTTCTGTTGTTATGGGTCTGTTGAGTTTTTCGATATTTATCTGCATTAACTTGAGTGGCTGATGTATTTCTAGGTATCTGTCCAATTTTTCTAAGTTGTTGAATATGTTTGAATACAGTTTCTCATAGTAGGGTGTTATTCTTCTTATTTCATTTGGAGCTGTTGTAATGTCATGGTTTTCATTTCTTATTCTCGGTAGATGCACCTTTTCTTTCCCCTTGGTTAAGTTGCTGGTGGTCTGTCTATTTTGTTAATCTTTTCAAAGGACCAACTTCTTGTCTTGTCTATTTTTCCCATTGTTTGTTTGCTTTTCATATCATTTATTTCTGCTTTAACTATATGATTTATTTCCTTGCTTTATTGGAGGGTTAGTGTTGTTGTTCTTGTCCTAGTTCTTGGAAGTGCTGTGTGAAGATGTTGATTTTAGATTTCTCCTATTTTTTCATGTGTGTGTTGATAGCTATTAATTGGCCTCTGATTACTACTTTCACTGTGTCCCAAGAGTTTTGATATGTTGTGTTATCCTTCTCATTTGTCTCAAGAAATTTAAATTTTTCATCCTTTGCTTTATTACCCAGTGATTTTTTAACATTGTGTAGTTCAATCCCTGTGTTTTCAGCTTTATGTTTCTGCTCATTTAATTGTTGAATTTGAATTTTATGGCTTTGTGGTCTGTAAAGGTTGATTGTAGGATCTCAGTTTTTAAAAAAATTTTGAGACATGATTTGGGGCATACGATGTGGCCTACTCTTGAGAGTGTTCCATGTGTGCTGGAGAGGAACATACACTGTGTTTTGTTGGATGGAGGAGGAGCTTCTTTCCTTATTCCTCACCAATTCTTCATCTTCTTCTGTTGATCTCCCTTCTCGATCCCAAACAACCTGCACCCGGCAGTGTGGGAAGCTTGAGCGCATCCAGTGATATCCAGGCGGGAACATGGAGAAGGCTGTATGCAGATGGCCGCACGTGAATTATGAGGGTCTCTGCCCCTTTCCTGGCCTCAGTTTTATTATTTGTATGGTGGGCATGAAGAGAGTTGAAACAGTCAGTTCCTGGAGTCTCCTGATTTAAAAGACAGAAATAATGGTTTGAGGTCCTCAAAAAGACCTCGTTCCACATGCTCTCACTCATGGCCATTAAGCCCATTCCAGTGGATAGCAGCCCTGCAATACAGAGTGGAACTTCTTCAGTGGGCTTCTGAGACTAAATCTTGATGGGAATAGATAACTTCATCTTTGCCCTATGGAGCAGGTGATGGCTCTGAACTGCTGACCCTGTGGTTTTTAGCCCAATGTGTAACCCACTACACCACCCTGGCTTCTATTCCATATGCTGGAAACCTAGGGAACCCTTATTCATCCAAATATCCACTCTTCCTCCTCTCTTAGTAATGGACCAGTGTCTAACTGAAGACAAAGTCTCCCAGCTTCTCTCATGGCCACGTATCCCATGTAACTCATTTCTGCCTACTGCAGAGTGCTATGTGCAACTTCTGAGAATTTACCTTAATGGATAACTGGGTAGCTTTACCCACTTTAGCATTCCTTCATACCTCCCTTTTTCCAGTGGGCAGGAATGTGAGCATGATGATTTAAATAGCCAGCTACCCTGAGCTGTTGTTCAGCATGGAAGCTACACATGCATGGCAGAGCAAGAAGCTCCAAAAGGTCTGCGTCTCTGAAGGCCTCACGGAGAAGTTATCACCTCAGCACTGGATAATCTACTTCTCCATTTTTATGTGAGAGAGAAATCAAATTCTAACTTCAGCACTGTTGTTTTGGGTTCTCCTACATACAGCCCCAAATTTAAAAGTTACCTAGCAAAGGCTGCATAGATAATTTGTATACAAAGCACATGGTGGATGTATTAGGGTGAATTGTCTAGAGAAACAAAACCAGTGACAATCACATATGTATAAGAAAGAGTTTTATATCAAGTAGTAATTTTACATCAAGGCATCCAAGCGCAGTCCAACTCAAGTCCACAAGTCTGGTGCAAGCCAAAGCCCTCTTCAGACTCACATAGGTGCAGTTAATGCTGCAGAAAGATGAGGTGAGATACAGGAGTAGTAGAGGCCAGTGAGTGCAGCCTCACGGCTCCAAAGTTGGTGGAAACATGGCGGATGCCAACAGCTCTAAGGGTCAGGTGGTACACATGAGACCACCTCTGCAGGCAGGCAGAGTTCCAGCAAGCAGGAAGGCTAAAGAGGAGAGAAAGAGGGGTGAGAGAGAGAAAGTTCCCAGATCTGCCTTATAAGAAGGCAACATCCCTAAGGAAGCATCATCAAGCTTTGACCTGATTGACAGTTTGGAAGCCCCCCTTACACTTTTATACACATTCAAATAGATATAAGATCTAACTATCATTTGAAAACAGACAAAGAAAGAAAAACAAAACAAAAACCTCAGGACGTAGTTATCATCTCGATATTAAGCAGGCTGATTTGCAACCTGGGTGACACTAAGGGTTAAGTGCTCAACTATTAATCCAAAGGCTGTGGATTGGCACCTATTCCAGCATACGAAACCTGGTCTAGCAATCTGTTTCCGAGCAGCCACCACCTTGGCAATCCTGGGAAGCGGTTCTCAGCCCAAACATGTGGCATCGTTCTGGGTTGAGATAGACTCAAAAGCAAGTAGCAGCAGCAGCAATGTCTTCATGCAGCAGGATGGAGTCCCTGGAAAAATCGGAGCCATCCTCATGCAAGCGTGAGAGTGTTTACGTAAGTGTGAGTACAGCTGTACGTGTGTGTTTGTGTGAGATGGGTTGATCTCCTATGGTCCCATCTGATTTGACTATACAGAGAAAGTGTTCTCCCAGAGTTCAGATTTCTTGACTGCTACTCCCCTGAACCACTTAATAAGTTGACAGTCATCCTGTAAAATGGAAAGGTATGGGGGGTGGGGGCATAAAAAATCCATACCCCTTTCCTTTGACCTAGATTTTAATGACCCTGAACATAGCTGGCCCTCCCAGAGAACACTGTTTCCCTTTATGCACATTAGTATTGAGGCATGTGTGCAGAGCATTGATTAGCAGGGATGGTGGTTAGCACTTCATGTATCATGGTCATGTTTAAGGTCATGTTTATACTTCCAGTGTCAACAGTAGCCATTATTTATTTTAAATGAAGCTTTCTTATTTGCTGGAACTCACTGCTATGGGTAAGAGCATGTTGAAGGCTTAATAGTTTTCATATGGTAGGAACTGAATGTAGAAAGCAAAGATAAGGGACCTCTACTTGGGGTGCTGGTCCCACATCACAGAGAGGGAAGGGTAGCCACAAAATAGGAGCATTGAACACCAGGGAGCACCTGGTGTCCTCAAATGAGTGTCACTTGGCCCCCCAGGACACCAGGAAACTTTGAAGATTTGAGCTCAAAGCTTCTGTCAGGAATCTTGGAGAAATTATGAGGCACTAGAGGCTGGACACATGCCAAATTTTCCATCTTCCAAATAGGAAGCTACTGCAGCTGGTAGAAAGCTGTGTGCAGTCTTAGGGAAGGAGAACATGGTTCAGAACTAGACAGAGCTGAGGCAGAGGCTCAGCTTCATGGCCTCTGGGTTTATGGTTATGGGACGTGGGGAAAATCATTGAGTCTGGCTTTTCTAATCTGTGAAATTAGGATAATAAAGTACATCCTTCAGGCTGATGCCTAGAATTGGATTTTTTTTCTTTCTTTCTTTCTTTCTTTCTTTCTTTCTTTCTTTCTTTCTTTCTTTCTTTCTTTCTTTCTTTCTTTCTTAGCAGTTAGCTGGAAGAGTCTCTGCAAAGAAGCCACAGTGACCACTCTAGGGCAATGATGGCAGACTATTGGACCGGGCCTCCAACTTCCTCAGGCTCAGCTGGTGGAGGAGGAGTCAGCAATGATGTCAAAGATGTGCTGCAGAGACCCTGACAGATTGCATAACAATTGGAGGTGATGCTGGTACATCACTGAATTCAAATGTCTATGGTTAGGAGGGACCAAAATGACCTTTGGAAAATGGGGATCAACCAGATGCTAAGAAAGGTTCTCCTCAAAATGACTCTTTTGGAGCACAGTTACCACCAACGCCCCAGCAGCAAAGCAGGTTTGTAGTGACTGAAGAATGAAAGTTCCAGATGGAATGGTTGGTTTCCTAATTGGCCACGGAGGTGAACAGACCTCAGGCATACAACAAGAGTCTGGATGCAAAATACAGATAGGTCCTGACAGCGGTGGCCTTCCAGAAAGATCTTGTATCTTAACCAGGACACTGGAATCTGTCCAATCAGATGGTTGAAAAAGGAAGACCAGACCCTAGCTTCCATCATGGTGATCAAGAACTCATGGTTCCAGCTAGCAAGGCAGGATTCATTGTTGGGAATGGAGGAGAACCTTTTAAATAACTTCAGGAACAGGCTGGAGTTAAAATGGTTACAATTCAAGACCGGCCTCAGAACACTGGTGCTGACAAACCAATTAGAATTACAGGAGATCCATATAAAGTTGAACAAGCCAAGGAAACGGTGTGAGAGTTAATTCATGATCAAGGTGGTTTTACAGAAGTTAGAAATGAGTATGGGTCAAGAATAGAAGGCGGTGAAGGGATAGATGTCCCCCTTGTCAAGATTTGTTGGCCTTGTAATAGGATGAAATGGAGAGATGATTTTTAAAAATACAAAATGATGCTGATGGAGAGGGAGGGAAAAAAGAGGAGCTGATACCAAGGACTCAAATATCAAGTAAATGTTTAGAAAAATATGGTGGCAACATATGTACAAATATGCTTGATACAATTGATGTATGGAATGTTATAAGAGCTGTTAGAGGCCCCAACAAAGTGTTTTAAAATTATGCTGCTGTTCTAATTCAGTTTAAACCAGCTGATGGGGAAACACCTGCCAGAACAGCACAAATAACAGGACCTCCAGACTGATGTCTGCATGTGGCAGAAATTATTACAGACTTCCTTCAAAGAGTTCAGGCTGGTAATCCCAGTGGACCTGGACCTGGTGGTGGAGGCCAAAGCAACTGGGACACGGGACCACCTGGTGACTACCAGAAACCATAAGTCAACAATCTGGGGCAAGAATAGAAATCCTCCACCAAATTCAGACCCTGATATGAAATTATTTACAATTCATGGCACTCTGCAGCAAATAGACTATGCTTAGCAACTCATAGAAGAAAAGATCTGTGGTCCAGTAAATCCATTAGAACTATATGTACCCCATGGGCCACACGGTGTCCCAGGTCCCTATGAGCCTCCTGGGCCTCCAGGACCTGGGCCAATGGGGCCATACAACCCTGACCCTATCATCCAGGACCACCTGGCCCTGCTCCTCATGGCCCTCCATGCGCTCCCTAGAGGTAGGGAAATCCCTATCCACACTGAAAACAGAGGCCCTTCCTGATCCAGCTACAGCAGGGACAGATCCAAACTCAGCTCCCACAGGTGCACCAACCACAACTCAAACTAATGGGCAAGGAGATCAGCAAATCCAGCTCCAGCGGGAGAGGTTGACTATAGCAAGGCTTGGGGAGAATACTGCTCAAAAATGAGTCCAGCAGTTCCCATTCCTCCTGGAGCCCCACCAGGTGGCAGCCAGTTACAGTGCAGCTTGGGCTGAGTACTGTAGACTATGCCCAGACAAATGCCCAGGGAATTCCTCAGCATCCTCCAGCACCTCAGGGCCAATAATAAGCAGTGGACAATATAGTCATTGTGTAAGGGGAAAAAAAACCTTTGTTAAATATATGGAAGTAGATGACTTGATGGAGATATTAATTTTGTTTTTGATTGAAAAAAGTGTTTATTTTTCTTACAAAAGCACAAAATATCTGTCACTACTGGTAGAAGGTCAATATTTCTGTGTAAACCTGGGCCCTGAACAGGTTTGCCTTGCACCTGTCTCTTACCTTCAGCACCCAGGGTGAGCGGGAACTGCAGGTTCCAGGCTACAAAGCCTGGACTCAATTAGTCCCAACCAGGGCTCAGTACCTCTCTCTGCCTGCACTCCAGGGCTCAGTACCTCTCAATTAGCCTGCACTCCGTTAGTCCCATCCAGGGCTCAGTACCTCTCTCTGTCTCCCTTTCCTAGCTGATCCATGTGTGCCCCAAAGGGGGCTGAACAGCCCAATTGAAAACAGAGTGCCGCCAAAGGGGGCTCGCAGCAGGGCATGTGGGTGCACCACTGGTTTCTGTACCAGCTCCCCAGGACCTGGAGGCCCTCAGCGGACCTCAGCAGGCCTCTGGCAGACCCACACCAGCCGTCCAGCAAAGCTCTGGCCAGGCCATCACCCAGGCAGTGCCGCCGTCAGCTTAAGTTAGTTTGGGGGTGGCTGGAGAAAGTAGGCTTGTCAGATGAGTCCCCAACCTTCCCGAAAGCAGGGCTCTGAATGGAAACATTATCACAATGCAATTATCTTCACAATCACAGCCCGAGAAAACCCACTCCTTGGCCAGCCTCAATCAGAGCCAGGGGTAAGCGGAAGTTGAGGTTCCTTGGGAGTGAGGGGAGCTCCCCTGAGGAGCTGCATGCAGTGCACTGAAGCTGAGAAGTAGTCCCTAGTCTTGGCCCACATGGGAGTTACAAGGGTCCCTTCCCGGCTAGCAGTCAGGCCGGGCCTGGACACTGCACCCCAGAGCTGAGCACATCAGTTTTGTTTGGAATGTCACACGTTTTTTTCTTCCTTTTTTAATAAAATGGGTGATAAAGGGTCCTGCCAGGAGCCATTGTCTTCCAGAGTATAAAGTGCTTGAAATTAATTTATCCGCTTAGGATGGTGTATAAATTTCTCATTATGAGTGTCAGTGATGAACAAGAAACCATTCCAAGAAATGTCTTGGGGTCCTTGCCAAGCCCCTGGCCCTGGGTCCCTGGTGGAGTCGGTGCCCGCTACAAAGGGTTTCACACAGGCAGGAGCGTTAACTATGCATGCTTTCGCGTTGCCGGGGCTCAGCCAAATGCCCCGGGAGAGAGACACGTCCACACCCCGTGTTATTATTCCACACAGATGCCGGCTCGTTGCGGGTCTCCAGCTTTGTGAGGTGCTGGGAGTCTTGTTGTTGTCGGGCATGTGCCTTTTCCATTTCCCTCACCCGTTCTTTGAGTGAACCCCTTTCTGCCCACCTCCCCAAAGAGCTGGGGCAAAAAAAAAGGGGGCTTGGGGCAGCTCGGGAAGATTCTTGGAAGGACTGGCAATAGGGTGGGGGAGGGAAATGAATGAATTGAGTCTCTTTGAGGTAGGTGTGTGTATGTGTGTGTGTGTGTGTGTGTGTGTGTTGTGAGTTGGGGGGAGGGGTTGTGCAAAGCAAAGGAAAGAGGGGGGGGAGGATGAGCTCTGGGGAAAAAATGGCCCCCCCACGGCCCAAGCTGACCAGACTGCCAGCTATACCAGAGGCAAGCCTCGGGCAGCGAGAGCAGAAGCTTGGCTATGCTGCCCTGACCCCTGTCCTCTGGGCTCACCTCCTGGGTTATGCCTGGTGGTGAACTTGGGTGCACCTGTCACGTGTCACACTGCAATGTCAGAGGCAAACGAAACCAGAGACACCCAACGTTGAAGAGCTGACTGAGCTAGAATACAGCCGAGTGAGGGCCATTCCATTCTGCCTGCTCTGGTCTTCCGGTCTATGGGCTTTCCCCTGCACTCCAGGATCAGCTTCTCGCACTGAGAGAGACTGTAAGGCCCAGAGGAAAACAGGGAGCCCGCCCTAAGGAGTTCAGTCGGAGCCTCTAGTCAAGAGACTCCTCTTGAGTCTTGCTTTTGTGTCTATCTCCCCAGGTGGCCAGGCCTGGTCACCACATCTCTGAACCTTTTTGCCCTTGTCTCTCATGAAGGGTTGTCCAGTGATCACTAGGCAACCTAAGCTCTGGGCTCTGGGGAGGAGGATGGAGATGGTGCCAGTTGTAAAAGCCATCCACATCTACTGCAGACTGGGTTGTGCAGGATGGCCAGGGCCAACCCCTTTGGTTGATGTAGCCTGCACACCCCGAGACATTCCTGCCTCTTTTTTGAACCCAGGCCCTTTTTGCTTGGATGTCCTGGCCGGAGGGCCAGGCAAGCATGGATCCAAGTGCTGCCTCCCAAGACTGCCAGACTCATGTTGTCCTCTGTGTGCCCACCGTGAGGGCAGGGCCTATCCAGAGGAGCTGATTGGGATGCCTGGCAAGCCGTCGGCCCTGGGCGGTAGGCCAGCCTAAAACCCCCCCGGAGGTGGCCTCATTAAAGGTCTCATGGTCCAGTGGGCAGGGCGTCAGATTGGACATCTGGAGGCTTGGGGCCTGGTCCAGCTCTACTGCTGCTCTCCTGAGTGACCCTAAGCAGATTACTTGGCCTCTCTGCCCCACCTGCCCCCTGCCTCCTCCCTGTCTAGCAAGGCTTTCGGTGGCCGGGGGAGGGAGGGGTATGAATGGGGCAGCTTGCAAAAGCCTGCTTCTATAGCACCTCAGTCTCAGTGAGTTCAGTCATGGGGCGGGGGTGACAGGGACACATGGGAACATGCCCCCCGAGACTCTGTGGGAACCTCATCGACTGTCTTCCTCGGCAGCCACAGGCCCATCGGGGGACGAAGTGGCATGACAACCCAAGGAGGATTCCTGCGGGGCCTCATAGCTGGAAGGACCCGACTCTGTTTTGGCAGACGTGGTCATGGAAGCCAGGAGTTGGGTGTGACTGATCAGGATGATGGTACTGTTAACCTGGGAGACCAGCAGCCACATCCCAGGCTATATCCCCCTGGAGCTGACTCCTCAGGCTTCCGGTTCCTAGCATGACCCCACGGAGACACTTCTGACATGAGGTTCTAAGCACATCAGTCCCTTCAGCTCATTCCTGGGCTCCCTGTTCTCCGCAGCCTTTGTCGTGCCCGTCCAGGTGAGATGGCAACCAAGCATGAGTGCCATCACCACGCTCACACAGGACTTCCAACCCTGCATTTGCTCTTCCTGCCGCTTGGAAGGCCTCTCACCGGGTCCTGGGAGAATTCCACTCAGCACTCAGCATGTTTGCAGTAAAGATTCCTCCCGTGTAATGCCTGCTCCCAGAATGTGTTGAGGCCACTTAGGACGGTCACCATCAGAGCACTCACCATCCAATTTCAGAGGCTAGAGCTGCCTCTTGGCCGTCTTAGGAAGGGGCAAGGATTTGACTAGCGGTAGGTGGTGCTCAGCTGATGCACATTGAATGAAGGCATACGAGATCAGAGCCCTTTGTTCCCTTCCCCACTTTCTCTCCTCTCTTCAAGATCCTTTGAACCAAATATTTAAAAGATTCTTCCAGGGAGCTCTAACCTCCCCACATTCCTCGGGTGCTTCCTCACAGCAGCCTGCGAGGACCAGTCTAGACACATCCACCCCAAGCCCTTCTCTGCTTGTTACCTGGTCCTAGTCCTTCAGTAATAACAGTTCTAGCTTATTGAGGAATTGCTCCGTACAATAAGTACATATATATATTGTTAAATATTATATATAACATATAATAGATAATGTATTTATTCTATTTGTTAATTATATAATGTAATATCATATATGTGTTACATGTGTGTTTTGTGTGTATGTGTGCATCTTCCCAGCAGTTGATAGCAGAACACGTTTTGGAGCCATAGTGAACAGCTGAGACAACTTGGGTTCAGAGATTAAGTGGCTTGCACAGGTGCACTGCAGGGGGATTTCTCTTCATCTAGGGCCTTTGTGGTTGGTGATTCTGCCAAAGAACCATCAAAAGTGCGAGCCTGCACCTTGCCCTGTGGCGGGCCTATTGTGCACATCTTGCAGTCATGGATTATTACACCATGCAAATTAAGTGAGTGACCTAGTGAGAGGATTCATCAGTCTGCTATGCAAATACAGTATCATAGTAGGTAGGTGCCCTGAGTCAGGGTCAATTCCAAGTGTGACCCTATGTACAAGGTAAGGAAGCACTCTCCTGTCCTGGGCAAGCCTCACAATTGTTGTATGGGAGCACTTTAGTTCTACACCGTGAACATCTTTTCTCTTTAACACTTCGAAGAGGCGTTTTGCAGCAGGTTTTTCCAATGTCATCTGCCATTCGATTTCTTGACTGCTGTTTCCATGAGCATTGATTGTGGATCCAATGAAATCGAAATCCTTAACAGCTTTAATATTTTCTTTGATTATCATGATTTTGTTGATTGGTCCAGTTGTGGGCACATCTGTTTTCTTTATATTGCGTTATAATCCATCTCAAAGGCTGTAATATTTTATCTTCATAAGTTCTCCAAGGCCTGTTGCCTTTCAACAAGCAAGGCTGTGAATCTGCATATCACAGCTGTTCATGGGCTTCTCTCCAATCCTGATGATGCATTCTTTCTCACATAGTCCAGCCTCTCAGACGATTTCTCAGCATGTGGCGGAATGGATTATGGTGCAAAATACAACCCTAGCCCACATCCTACCTGATTTTAGCCTGTGGTTCTTTCCAAATGAATGCCTCTTGGTCTATGTATAGGTTCCTCATGCGCACAATTAAGTGTTCTGGAATTTCTATTCTTTGCAATGTTACCCATAATTTGTTATGATTCATATAGTCAAATGTCTTTGTATAGTCAATAAAACACAGGCAAACCTCTTTCTGGTATGCTCTCCTTTTAGCCAAGATCCATTTGACATCAGCAATGATAGCTATCCCTCGTTCTTCAATTTTGAGAAGAGCTCTGTTGACATTCGGCTGCAGTAACTTTAAAGTTATCTCTAGCAAATGTTTACTTGCAAACAATATTAATGTTATTGTTTGATAATTTTCATATTCTGTTGGGTCACCTTTTTGGAATGGGTATAAATCTTTTGCACATTTCATTATAATATTTTATTTTGTCTTCTCCACCACCCTTTGAGATTTTCTACTCAGTTCTTTTATGTCATCATTTCTTTCATTCACATTAGCTATGCTTAGAACAAGAGCAAATTGTAGAGCGTGTTTTCCTGACATCTGCTCTGGTTTTTTTCTTTATTTTATTTAAATTATGTTTTGCCTTCTTCATGTATGATCTCTTGATGGCATCCCACAACTCATCTAGTTTTTGCTCATTGGTGTTCAACGTGCCAAAGCTGTTCTTGAAATGGTCTCTGAGTAAGTTCATTGTGCCAGCCTGGCCGATAATCACATGTGGGGCTAATTGAAAGGCGGAGGGATAAATGGGTGGTGAGCCTCGTCTCTCTAGTTCTCGGGTCTCTTGCTTTGAGATGGTCACACCAGGGTGCAGCTGCCTTAGCAGTTCCCTGCTTCAGCTTGCAAGATTGACTTCCTACAAGACATCCCTAAGGAGAAGCCGCATGGACCTATCCTGATGCAGCCCTGGGTGCTGGAGCAGCCGTGTGGAGACCCCTGCTAGTGCTGAGATGCTTAGTCATTCACAGACTCAGCTTTCCTCCTGCAGTCGGCATCATTGCCTCTGTTTTGTGAGGTGGAGGACTTTGTGGACTGGACTTGGGTTAATGGGTTAATGTTGGACTTGTGGGCTTGGGCAGCATTGGGTTGGGATGTTTTCATGATGCACATTTTCTTTACATAAAACTCTCTCTTATCCATGAGTTGCTGTGGATTTGTTTCTCCAAAGTGCCCAGACTAATACAGTCTATAAATTCAGGTGGGATATACTCAAGGTTTTATTTAGCTCTTGTGGACGTGTTTAATTTTATTCACTTTCAACTTGTGCTTACCTATGAACAATGGATATGTTCCACAGTTAGCCTCTAGCCTTGTTTTGGTTGATGGTATCGAGCTTTTCCATCTTCTTTTTCCAAAGATTCCATAGACTTGATTCTCATATATCACACCCTGTGTGGTCTACATGGTTACTCACGGAGTGCTTGAAAAGCAATATTTGTAGTGGATAAATGATTGGTCTTCCAGATTCTACCATGTTTTTATCCTCATTTCTGTCACCCAGGCCACTTTTTCCAACTGCCAATTCTTACTCATAGTTTTTAATTTTTTAATTTCAATCATCAGTAATTGTAATTGCATCTTAATTGCATGTTTAATCAATTCCAGACTTCAGAAGTTGATAGAATTCTTCACTTTCTTCATCATTGGATTTAGTAGTTGGTGCTTAAATTTGAATAATAGTTATATTAAGAGGCCTTCTTTATAAGTGTATGGATATTATCCTATCACAGACAGCATTCTACTTCAAGATCAATTTGAAATATTCTTTTATTTTTCATTTTCTTAATTTTAATCTTAGTGTTTCAAATACAGAGAGATTTTTTTTTAAAGTAGTAGATTGACTATCTGTATATATGCCACATAAAGTCAATAACTTTAATGTTTTACCATACTCTCTTTATCACTATTCAAATATTATTTTTGATAATGATTCAACACAATTCCTCTTGAATTGGTCATTCCTGGCACAGTAAAACATATGATGGTCTGACTCCCAATGGCCAATACCAGTCCATTCCAGCTCACTAATGTCTGGGATACCAATCTATACACATTTGATTTCATTTTTTTAAGATTTCTAATTTTCCTAAATGCATACTTCCTACATTCTACAATCCATTTATTAATAGATGTTTGTAGCTGTTTCTTCTTATTTAAAATCATGCTCTATCAGCAAATAAAGGATCCCAAAGTTTTATTCCACCACTTGTCTGTCCACCATTTCAAGAGGTAGTATATGAGCAAGAATCAATGGTGCTGATGGAAGAATTAGCCAAAAACAAGGATCCAGGAATTGACAGAATATCCATTGAAATATTTCAGAAAGCTGAAGAGGCACGGGAAGCACACACTCCTCTCTTCCAAGAAGTTGGGAAGATGCTATTTGACAAATTGACTGGAAAAGGTCTTCATTTGTGCCCATTCCAAAGAAAGGTGACCCAACAGAATGCTCAAACTATAGAATGACATCATATACAAGTAAAATTTTGCTTAAGATCATCCGACAATTGTTGCAAATGCCAGAATTTCAGGCCAAATTCACAAGAGGACATGTAACAAGGGATATTATTCCTGATGTCAGATGGATCTTGAATAAATTTTCAAATCAGAAAATACTAGAAAGATGTTTACTTGTGTTTCGTTGACTGTGCAAAGGCATTCAACGGTGTGGACCATAATAAATTATGGATAACCTTGAGAAGAATGGGAATTCCAGAACCCTCCATTGTGCTCACACGGAACCTACCCAGGGATCAAGAAGCAGTTCTGTGACAGAACCAGGGAACACTGCATGGTTTAAACCAGGAAAAGTGTGCATCAGGGTTGTATCTTCTCCTAATATACGCTCAATCTATATGCTGACCAAATCATCAGAGCAGTTGGATTATATGTAGAAGAATATGTCACCAGGATTAGAGGAAGGCTTTTTTAACAACCTGAGGTATGCAGATGACACATCTTGCTTGCTGAAAGTGAGGAGGAATTGAAACCCTTGCTGATGAATATCAAGGATTCAGTATGGATTACAACTCCATGTAAGGAAGACCAAAATCTTCACAACTGGACCACTAGGAGAAAAAGTTGAAGTAGTCAAGGATTTTGTCTTACTTGGATCCACAAAAAATATCCATGGAAGCATCAGTCAAGAGATAAAAAGGCATTAGGTAAATCTGCTGCACAAGACCTCTTTAGAGTATTGAAGAGCAAGGGTGTTACTTTAAGGACGAAGGTGTACCTGACCCAAGCCCTGGTATTTGCCTTTGCATCATATGCATGTGAAAGTTGGACAATGAATAAGGAAGACTATAGAATACTCGATGCATATCGATTGCAATGTTGAAAAAGAATGTCTGCCATGAACTGCTACAAGGACAAACTGATCTGTGTTGGAAGAAGTACAGCTAGAGTTCTCCTTAGAGGCAGATAGTAAGACTTCATCTTACATGCGTTGGACATATTGTCAGGAGAGACCAGTCCTTGGAGAATGACATCATGTTTGATAAAGTGGAGGGTTGGCAAAAAAAGAGGAAAGCCCTTGATGTGATGGATTGACACAGTGACTGCATCTATGGGCTCTGGCACAGGAGCAATTGTGAGGGTAGCGAACGACAGTGCAGGGTTTTGTTCTGTTGCACATAGGGTCACTGTGGGTTGAAGCTGACTTGGCACCTAACAACAACAACAACAAAGTTTTATTCCATCTATGTCCTTAAGGTTGACTCTACTTTGAGGAGGCAGCTCTTCCTTAGCTGTATTTTGGTATTTGGTTGAAAGACCTGCGGGATTCTTCTTCTGGAACTACATAGGCAAGGTTCTATGGATTTTCTAAAAGTTTTTCATGACTAATCCTTCAGAGGTAGACCACCTATTTCTTTACCGTGTCTATATTAACCCGGAAACTCCATTGAAACCTGTCCCCAATAAATGAACCTGCTGGTATTTGAAATACTGGTCACACAACTTCTAGCATCACAAAGGCAAGCAAATCATCACAGTACCACAAACTGACAGACAAGTGGTAGACTATGCAAATAGGGTATATAAAACCACTCAATAAGATTGAGTGACTTGTTTATATAAGCAGCCAACCTGGCAGAGATTTTGAGAGAAAGGCCAGGAGAGAGAAAGAAGGAGGAATTGTAACGCCAAAGACCGTGAGAGACAGTATGAGATGGCACAAGACAGAGCAATGGCAAGAACAGGGGGCTCCAGGCAGTCCTCAGGGCAAAGCAATCTTGTGGGCTAGCCAGCTCATGGAGCAAGGCCGCGCACGGTGCTCCTAGGCAAGAGGCTTGCTGAAAGAGACGGAAAGGGGTATCTAGAGCATAGCAAGTATGACACCTGGTCTGTGTGCCACTTTGGGGGTGGGGAGTGGTGCCAGTGAACAGCTTCTATTCACCAACACAGCTTCGACTGCCAGCTGTGAGCGATCACTCAACAATTCAAAACCAATTGCCACACCGTTATTTTCCACAGATGAACCTCTGCCCTCAGGGTACTTGTCATCAGGGCTGAAAGAACTTTACCTCTTAGGATGAGAGGGTTGGCAGCTGAGGATGACCGTGACTGCATGAACACGGGGCACCCAATGGAATGACTGAGAGAGGGCTAACAAGGGTGATTCTGATCCTAAGTCATCGCCAGTATTTCCAAGTTGATTCTGACCTCGACTCGCATCTAGTTATGTCCAGATTGACCCTGAACCTGAATTGTAGCCTGTTACTTCCCCCAATAAACCATTTTACTTCAAGTAATGTATAGTTCATGAGATCTTTGAGAGGTTGTAGGGAATTACTGAACTCAAGTACAAAAGGGGACTCCTGTGGTGGGAAGGGTAGTAGTTGTTAGAGATGATGGAGTGATACAGCAGCTCGGGGGCTTTGGGCCGTTGAGACATATTTAAATACATGGCATAGCTGATTTTTCTTAGAGGTTATCTGTTTACCAGGTCACATGACTCATACGGTGCACAGTTGGGATTTGAGCCCAGATCTTCTGGACTCTAAAGCTCCGGCTCCTCTACCAACATATGCTCCCTTCTGAGCCCTGCCAAAGGGCTTCTGAGAAGCTTGGATCAAGCTGAGTTGCTAACAGTCCATAAGGAATATCCTACATGACCTTTCTCCATGACTGTGGTATTTTAAGAGAAGTGTTTAGGGCTTACCCCAAAGTGTGCCTGATGGTGGGATTTTAGACATCCAAAAAGTCTAGTGTTAAGAGTATTTCTATCTGTGTTTATATTCAGATTGTATGCAGTGGATTTGTGAGGGTTAACCTGTATTTCCCTATGTATCCACCATGTCTCTATTTATTTGTATTTTTAATTGATTGTTTTGACAACTTTAGCTTAGGGAAAGATCCAGAACTGGAATGTCTCAAAGGCTATGAAATATCATTTTCCTCCCATCATCCTATAGATTATACTCCATCTCCCAATCACATTCCACACAGAATTTTAAGATAGAAATTTATAAGCCAACTCGTTAAAATTTACATAGAAAAGTAAAGGAACCAGAAAAGGACAAAGTTAAAGGCCAATAAAACCAAATCAAATGCATTGCTGTTGAATTGGTTTTGCCTCATGGCAACTTTACAGAACAGAGTGGAACTGTCTTGTAGGCTCCCAGGGCTATAACCTTAATGTCACATATTTTTCCCATGGAGTGGCTGCTGGGTTCAGACTGCCGGTCTTTCAGCTACCAGATGAATGCGTAGCTACTACACCATCAGGGCTCATTTGAAGGCCTATCTCCCATTTGATTTCAACACTTAAGACGAAGTGGCAATAATCGAGATTGTGTTGTAGTGACAAAAGGATCGACCTACAGAAAATTGAGAGAAACAGTTCGGAAAGAGAAACTTTTACGGTCAATTAATTTTTTGACAAAGACACACAGCAAAATCAATGGGAAAATGTTCTTTTCAATAATAAATGGTGTTAAGCCAATAGGCAAAGAAATTTATTTGGATTCTTATTTCATATTTTATAAAAAGTTAACTCACAAATGAATTAACTGTAAAACCTAAACCCTTACAGCTCCTAGAAAAAGTATTGGGGGGCGGGGGAAATCCATGAGTTAAGCATTCTTGAGTTAAGCAAGATATTCTAGCTACATTAACAAAGCATCAGCCACAAAAGAAAAAAAAAAAGGTCTACCTTGTATTTTGCCCATTTTAAAATCTCCACTGTTGAAGAACCCTAAAACTGGAATGATAACAGCCAAAGGGTGTACTTCTTCACCCCTACTCCAGTTGGAAGGAGCTGGGGCGCTCAATGAGTTGGTGAGACAGCAGTGGAAGGTTGCAAAGATGGCACGCTCTACAGTGGGCTGGCTGGGAGCACCTGCAACGCCTTTCCAATGACAACGCACCGGAAAGCTCACCCCCAGTGTGGCCCTTCATCGTCTGAGACTGGGCATTCTGATCTGTAAAATGGGGGAAGACCCGCAACTGGAAGTATTGCCTTGAGAACTCCATGCAATAGGCAAGTACACTCTCATTCTTATGGATTCCCTTCTCTTTTCCTTCACTCCTCAAGGAATGTACACAAAATAGGAAAACAGAAAACATAGATGTCAGAGCACTAAAGAAGTTTCTACGAAATAAATTACCAAGAGAGCAAACTGAGCCTGGCTCTCAGCCAATTAATGTCCTCTCATGAAAGCCTTGGTCAAACCCAAAAGAGGGATTTGGTAAAAGAGATGCAGGTTGATTGGCTTCTTTCCAAGTTGTTGATAATTCTAGAAACCAAGACTGAGAAATGTGTAAAGGAAGTAGGGGAGAAGAACAGAGGAGACGGTGTCCAAGAGAGTAGTAGCAACATTAAAACCCAACCATGGCAGGAGGAGAGGGAAAGGTGCAAATAACGACAGAGGGGCTGAGAGGACTGCAAAGAAGACTCGAAAATAGTAGCGTGAATGACGAATACATCAATCTGAAATATCAGTGCTCTTGCTGCTAATTGCCACCGAGTTGGCTTTAACTTACGGTGATCCCACAAACAGCACAACACAGTGTTGCCCGGTCCTGTGCCATCCCCACGCTTCTTGGCGTGCTTGAATTCAGTATTGTGCTCACTGTGTATTGCCAATAACTCCCAGCTAGGAAGCTCAGCTTCCAACACTCTATCAGACAATCTTCTGTTGTGATCCACAAGATTGTTGGCTTCCCTTTATTTTTATTGTGATATATATTACGTAACAAAACATTTGCCATTTCTACACTCTTCCCATGTACCATCCATTAATTATGTTCATCATGTTGAATTATCCACTAACCATTTCTAAAATTTTACATCCATAAGGTTTTCTTTGCCTAATTTCTGGACGTAGGCCACCATAGTACAAAAAGCTGACAGCTTGACAGACATATATACCCAAGAGTTAGTCGTGGCTGGCTAGAATGTAGTGTTGAGGTCTGTTGAGCTGAGTCTAGATTTAGCAGAAAGGATACTGTAACCAATTAGCAATGTCAGCTTCAGGTGAGGAAGCAAGGAATGGTTATGCCATATGCTGTATGTTTGCTAAATTGAACAGAAACTGTGCGGTTGTAAGGAGCTCATGCATTTTAGTGATATCTTCTCTTTGACTCCCAACACTGGAGCCTTTGCTCAACTCAAGAATTGGCATTAAATATCAGCTAATAGATGCAACTGAATTATGCTTGGTCAGAGAACTGTATATTTTAGAAGGTGTCTGATTGTAAAATAGAAGAAAAGATGACCTTAGGAGGCATGTTGTTTTTGTCAGGTGGTTCTGACTCAGACACCCATTGCACAATAACAAAGCATTGCCCAGTCCTGCGCATCTTCACCATTGTTTTATTTGCACCCAGTATTGTAGCTGCTGCAACCATCCTTGAGGGTACACATTTTTCACTGTCCTTCTACTTTACCAAGGATAATGTCTTTTTCTTCAGGCTGGTCTGTTCAAAGTAGGTGAGACAAAACCTCCAAGGAGCTTTCTGGCTGTCTTCTTCCAAGATGGATCTGTTCATTCTTTTTGCCGGCACCACAATTCAAATGCATTGAGTCTGCTTTGGTCTTCCTTATTCAACATCCAACTCCTGCAAGAATACGAGACAATGTAAAATTCCATGGCTTGGGTCAGGCCACACTAGTCTTCAAAGCGACCTCCTTGCTCTTCAGCGCTTTAAGGAGAAAGAGGTCTTGGGAAGCTGATCTGCCCAATGGAATACATTGTTTGAGTCTTTGACTGCTACTTCAATGAGCTCTGATTGTGAACCCAAGCAAAAGAAACCCCGTGACAACTCCATCTCTTCTTCACGATGCTCTCTATTGATTCAGTTGAGAGGATTTTGGTTTTCTTTACATTAAGTTGCAATCCATACTGAAGGCTGCATTCCTTGATCTTCATCAGCAAGTGTTTCAAGTCCTTCTCCCTTTCAGCAAGCAAGGTTGTGTCGTCTTGTTCATATATTCCTGCTTCTTGGATTATGTTCTCATCACATAGATTGAATAAGTGTGACAAAATGATACAACCCTGATCTACACCTTTCCTGATTTTGAGCCACAAATGTTCACTTGTTCTTTCGGATGACTGCCTCTTGGTCCATGTACAAGTTTTGTATACGCACAATGGAATGTCCTATAATTCCCATTCTTCTTAATGTTATCCATCATTTGTTATGACTCACACAAATCTTTGTATGGCCAATAAAACACATGTAAATATCTATCTAGTATTCTCTGTTTGTTTGTTTTTTAACCAAGATTCACCTGACCTTAGTAACGATATCCCTTGCTCCATAGCCTCTTTTAAATTCAGCTGGAATATCTGGAAGCCCCCTGTTACTACAATTGTTATTGAATGATCTTTAGCAAAGCTTTTGTGCTTTTAATGATATTGTTAGATAGTTTCCCCTTTTGTTGGAACACTTTTGTTTGGACTGGGTGCAAATACAGATCCCTTCTGCTTGCTCGGTTAGAGAGCTGCCGTCCAAAATGTTTGGCATAGAGTAGTGAATGCTTCCAGGGATTCGTCAACTTGTTAAAACATTTCTATTGGAAGCCTCTCAATTCCTGGGGCCTTATTTCTCACTAATGCCTTCAGTTCAGATTGAATATCTTCCTTCAATACTATTAGTTCTTGATCACGGTGACCTCTTGAAATAATTGGGTGCTAGCATAGTAACACTGGGTGTTCCTCCCACTTTCTTTTGATTTTTCCAGCATCATTAAATACTTTGCTTATAGAATCTTTCAATAGTACAAATCAAGACTTGAATTTCTTTCTTCATTTTTCAGCTTGACATATTCTGAGTGTGTTCATCTCTTTTGCTTTTCTAAGTCCAGGTCTTTGCATTGTGCACTGTGATATTTTACTTTGTGTTCTTGAGGTTCCCTTTGAAATTGTCTGTTCAATTCTTTTAGTTCATGATTCCTTCCATTTGCTGTAGCTACTCTACATTCCAAAGAAAGTTTCAGAGTCTCTTCTAACAGTTTGAAATTTTCTTTCGCCCTCTTCTTTTTAATGAGGTTTTTATGCTTTTCTCATGTATGATGTTCTTGATGTCATTCCTCAACTCCTAAGGTCTTCTATCATTAGGGTTCAACGTGCCACATTTATTCTTGAAATGTTCTTGAAATTCAGGTCATATTTTAGCTCTTGTAGATTTATTTCAATTTTCTTTAACTTCAACCTGAACTTATATATGAGCAATTGATGATCCGTTCTACAATCAGCCGTATGGCCTCATTTTGACTGCTAATTGTTGAGCTTCTCCACCTCTTTTCCCAAAGATGTAGTCATTTTTATTCTCCTGTGTATTCCATCTGGCAAAGTTCATGTCACCATTTATGTTGTGGAAAAAAAGATATTTGCAATGAAGAAGTTGTTGGTCTTGAAAAATTCTACATTAGCTCCAGTTTCATTTCTATCACCAGTACCATATTTTCAAACTAGTCCTTCCTCTTTGTTTCCAAATTTTCCATTCCAATCATCAATAATTATCAATGCATCGTGATTATATGTTTGATCAGTTTCATACAGAAGTTGATAGAAGTTTTCAAGTTCTTCACTAGCTTTAGTGATAGATATGTAACTTTGAACAATAGTTGTATTAACTGGATTTTTTATGAGTATAAATACTAACCTATCTCAGATAGCATTATACTTCAAGATAGACCTTGAAATATTTTTTTTGGGGGGGGTATATCTTTTTTTTTTAACATTTTATTAGGGGCTCATAAATATTTTTAATGATGAATGTGACACCATTTCTCTTGAATTTTTCAATACATATAATTATACAGTTTATTTCAGCTCACTATTCCCTAGAATGATGAAGTTTCATTTTTTATGACTTCCCAATTTTCCTAGATTCCTATTTCTTGAATTCCATTTTTTAATTATTAATACATGTTTGCAGTTGTTTTTTTTCTTATTTTGAGTCTTCCACCAACAGCAAGTCAAGTTTTACCCCATCTCTGTTGTATAACCAACTCTACTTTGGGAAGGAAGCTCTTCCTCGGTCTTATTTTTAGGGTTTTCTGAAAAGTGGGGCTCGTCTTCGGGTACAATGCCTGACAGTGTCATGCTGCTATCCATGAGGTTTGAAGTGGCTAATCCCTCCGAAGTGGACAGTCTACTTCTTCAATGTGCTCTTTTCTTACTCTGGACACTCCACTGAAACTTGTTCCCTTGGGAGATCCTGCTGATATTTGAAATCCTCATAACAGGGCTTTCTGCATCTCAGTTACATGCAAGCAATTACAGTAAAACAATCTGACAAGTGGTGGTTAGGAGGCAGGCACTCTGTGTGCCAATTGCTTATATTGCACTTCTAACCAGAGTCTTTGTCACCTCCAGTAAATGACTGGGTAGAAAAATGCAGATATGGTGTATGAGACTCTATTGAGGGTAATTAGTAAGTTTTTCAACCCCACTAGGGATGAGCCATCTCAGAAACAAGGACAGGGCTATCATGACCATCAAGGAAGTAGAGACCAGAATGAAACACATCCTTTGGACTCTAAGATCCCTGGATTGAACTTTTTCCATTCACTGGACAGAGCTGTGACACCAGAGAAGCAGAAAGGAGTGGTAGTGGAGCAGTAACAGTAGAACCAAGAGCCAGAATGTAAGGTAGCCGTGGGAGTCCTGGCCATGGAACAAGGAAAACTAAGTACTTTTAGACAGTGCTAAAGAAGCTTTTAAAACCTTTCCCTGAACAGGGCAGAGACCAAGGGACTATGTGGTTGAGAGTCTGAGATTAGAGAAACATGACTGAAAAGAGGCACTGTGCAAAAAATAAACTGTATCCTGAACATTTCTGATCCTGAATTGTAACCTGATAACTTCCCGAATAAACCCCCAAATTGTGAACATTGTCTGTGTGTACTTCTGTGTGACCATTGCGATGGAGTATTGAACCCAGCAGAGAAATCGAGTACTGTGGGAGAGATATTTGGCTTCAGAGTTTGTAGCACGGAGGTCAGTCTGCCCTCGGCCTTAAAGGAATCATCCTTGAGCAGATGTGGAGTTGGATTCCTTTTCCTCCTTGGAAAGTCGGAGGACATGAATCAGACACTGCTTCCATGCCACTTTTAGAGACGATAAATTATCCATTATCCACAGGGGTTCCAAAGAAAACCAGAATTTCCCCCAAAAAACTATGTATTAAAATTTTTTTTTACAAAACAACCTTATCACCTTCAAAGTACTCTCCATTACACTCAATACATTTATCAAATATGTTATTCCATTCTTGGAAACATTTTTCAAACACATCTCTTTGGATGGCTGAGAGCACCTTTAGCTTTTTTCCCCTTCACTTCTTCTATGTCACCAAATCACTGTCCTTTCATGTCCCTCTACATTTGCAGAAACAAAAAGAAGTCACATGGAGTTAAGTCAGGTGAGTAAGGTGTGTAGAGCAAGAGAGGCATGCTATTTTTTTTTGCCAAAAATTGGCACACTGAGATGGCTGCATGAGCAGGTGCATCATCGTGATGGAAAACCAGTTCCCCATCTGCCAAAAATAGGGCCTTTTTTGGTCACACACCCTTATGCAATCTTTTCAGAACCTCTAAATAGAAAGCTTGATTAACAGTCTGACCTAGTGAAATGAACTCCAAATGCACTATCCCCCTCAAAAGAAAGAGCATCATTTTGATCTTTGATTTCACTTGACCAGATTTTGGGGGAAAGGTGAGATGGTGTCTCCTACAGACTTAATTGATGTTTGCTTTCAGGGTCCTAAGAATAGCACCATGTCTCATCACAAGTAATGACCTTGGGCTAAAAAAGTCTGGGTCAATTTGGAGCTGTTCTTCCAAAGCATGGCATGTTTCCACTCGACACTCTTTTTCCTGGTCAGTCAGAACCCGTGGCACAAATTTCAGTAACCCTTCTCACTTCCAAATCTTCCGTTAAAATCAAGTGAACCAACTCCAAGATAATTCAGATAACTCACCCACCTCTTCGATGGTCCATCTTTGGTCTTCGAGCACAAGTGCATGAATTTTGTAGACATTTTCATCTTTTGGGAAGTTAACAGACTTCCAGAGCAAGGTTTGTAATCAATCGACATTTCACCTTTTTGAAATGAGAAATTCACTTGTACACTTGAGTTTTCCCCCATAGCACTGTCCTTGTAAGCTGTGATCAACATCACAACAGTTTCTGTGGCATTTTTCCCAAACAGGAAACAAAATTTTACAGCCACATGCTGTTCTCTTAAACTGGACATCACAAAAAACGGAGTTTGAGCAAAAGTGCTTTGACGAAAAAATTCACTGACCAGAGAGACCCTTCCCAGGTGACGCCACTGGGTGCACTATCTTTCTGGGGGATTTCGGTACCCCCTTGTTATGTAAATAGTAAATTACACATACATTTACTCTCCAACCACCCTGAAAGAGTCGGGATCCGCTCAAGTGTAGAGCAGTTAAGAATTCCATGGAAAGCTCCCAGGGGAGAGAGTTTAGCTAATTTTGACAGGTCAGGAGCATAGCTTATCAGAGATCACTGGGGAGAGCAATAGCCTCAGATGTGTTTTTCATAATAATGCAATTAAAATGCAGGAGTCTCCCAGAAAGTTCACCTCAGGAACTGAAAAAGCCCCAAAACTTATAATGAGTTCTTTTCTACTCCAGGTCCTAAACTAGACACTGGAAATAAAGGCCAAAGCAAGGACAGAGTTTCCCCAAAATAAGCTGCGTGGAAAGAGCATCTCACCCAGGCTGCCTCTTGTGGCTGTAATCAAACACATTCATGCATATAAAATATCATGTCAGGGAGTTCCAGCAAGATAGAAACTAAGTAACAGACACCAGGGGGACTCTGCAGAAATCAGTGCAGGAAAGCCACTGACAGGGAAACACCACTCTTCCGGGTCATAGGAGGAATGACAAAGGTAAGTAGACACAGATCCCCTAGGTTTTAAAGATCTGTGGGATTTGGGCTTACCACTGGGGAGGCGTACTGGGGCTTAGCCTTATCTCCATCATAGTCTCGCTGGGGCTGGGTTTCTTAGGGTGGCCCAAGGGCTTTACTTCAACACAACCACAGCCTCAGCGGGCTTAGTTTCCCCGTCTTCCTGGCTTTTTTTCCCTTCTCTTTCCTTTCACATGCACTGCCAGCTTCCAGGCCACTCCCTTCCGCCAAGGGCAACTCTGCCTGCCCTTCACCAAGCTGTGAGAGCTCCTGCTTCCCCCTCCCCCCTCCCTTCCCCCAGACACTCTTCGGCCTTACGTGTAGCTGGGGAAATCCTGCCCACCTTCTGACGCACATTGAAAGACTGAGGGGTCTGCCTTTCAAATGGCTGGGGGAACTCTCACCTACCCTCCAAGGCCCTTTAAACAACAGGGGAACTCCTGCCCGACCTTTGTGGGTCTCCAGTCGACTAGCGGAACCTCTACCCATCTTCCACGGTGCTCCATATGGTTGGAGGAAGCCCTGCCAATCCTCCGCGGCCCTACACAAGGCTGAAGGAACTTCTTCCTGCCTGTCGCAGTGCTTCATACGGGCTAAGGCAGCTCCACCAGCCCTCTCCAGCACTATTGTGGGAATCTCCACCCACCAGAGTTACATTGAAATCTCACCAACTAGGGCAATTCCACCACCACCTTTGCTGCTCTACACCAAATCACCCACACCCACCCACCCTCGGAGGCATAGCCATTGCAGCAGACACCCACACACACACCCTCAGAGGTGCTCCACACCGCTGTGGACCACATCACCATATCTTCCTGTGAGATCACCCACTGCAGTGCCACCCTTGTGGGCCCACAGCCACCAAACCAGCATCCCCTGAGAGGACTATCTAACTTTCCCTCCAAATAACAGAATACTGGTTGGCTAGCAAATGAGTGACACCACAGGAGAATAAAGCAGTAGCCCAACCCCCAACCCCAACCCCAGAGCAGTTAGTTGCAGGCAGTTCAAAGTAGCATTCTTACAAGTCTCCCAAAGAGAGAGTCCAGTGATCTTTGCTTTCTGGAAAATGGTGCCAGGCTCCTCTAAAACAAAATGCAAACAGCAACTGGCCCCAAAAACCTCAACGAAAAAACAGGAGAAACAAAAGGCAATGTTGAAAGATTTCCCGGGCATAATGACGTGCATAGAAGAAGCAGAAGTTGATCTACCACAAAAAGACATCTTCAGAATTCTGTTTGGATTCCTACGGGATATGAGGAAAAAATACAGAAAAAAAAGATGGAATGATAGAGAAGATAAAGGCCATGCACCAAAAGGAAATACAACACCTAAAAGATAAGATAACAAAAGCCAGTAGCAAATTCAGCCTTTTCCAACAGACTTGAGGAGGCAAAGAATTACACCAGTGACCTAGAGGATAGCCAGGAAAACTTCAACAAATGGGAAAGGCAGTCAAATAAGATAATCAGAGAAGTTGGAGAAAACTTGAGGGCCATGTCTGATGCTATGAAAAGGAACAACATAAGAATAATTGGACTTCCAGGACAAGACACAATGAAGAAGTCAACGACTAAATTACAAAAATAGTGAGGGAATTCTTGGAGGAAAACTTCCCCATCTTAATGAATGAACTCTAGGCAACCATTAAAGATGCCGAAAGAACACCAGCTAGAGGGATACCAAGAAGTGGCAAACACATATAATAGTTAAACTATACAACTTCGAGGAAAAGGAAAAAAATCATAAGAACAGCTAGGGAAAACAGGTAGTCACCTATAAAAGCACCCAGACAAGAATATGTTCAGACCTATCAGCAGACACTATGAAGAAGAGGAAAGAGTGGAGTAACATATTCCGAAAATTGAAGGAAAAAAAATGCAAACCCAAGAATAATCTATCCAGCTAAATTATCTATCAAGATAGATGGAGAAGAAAGACTCTTCCCAGACAAGGACAAACTCAAAGAATATGTTCAAAGAAACCCAGCCCTACAAGAGATCCTTGCCAACCCAGTATGGGCAGAAGAACAATACTCACTGAGCACAAATAAGAGACCGCCACCTAGAACAACTCCATCCAGAGGGCAACAAAGAGAGAACAGTCCCCAAGATAGCATTGGCTCCAAGGTGGAAGAAGGCTAGAATGAAGCACGCAAGCGCGCGCGCACATACACACACGCGCGCACACAACACACTGATAAGAAAGGGAGGTAGGAAAAAAACCCAACACAAAAGGTACAAGATGGCATCGCAGAGTCCACAGATGGATGTAATAACCCTGAATGACAATGGAATGAACTCAGACATTAAAGGGCAGAGGCTATCAGACTGGCTTAGAAAACACAACCCATCTATCTGCTGCCTACAGGAGACACAGCTCAAGATTACAGACAAAAATAGGCTGAGAATCCAAGGCTGGAGAAATATATACCAAGCAAATGGCAATTAAAAAAAAGAGCAAGGGTTGCAATCCTAATCTCAGGCAAAATTGATCTCAAGGTGCAAGTCATAACAAGAGATAAGGAGGGACACTATATAATGTGCAAGGGAAAAGTAGACCAAGGACCAGTGAGCATATAAATACATGCCCATCTAGAGAACTGTGAAATTCATCAATCAAACGATCCAAAAGACGAAAAAAGAAATCACAGGCTCAACAATTACAGTAGGTGACCTTAATACACGACTCTTTGAGAAAGATTGCAGGGAAAGAAGCATCACAAGGAGGCTACAGATCTAAATGTTACACTTACACGGCTTGACCTGATAGATATTTTCTGAGCTTTCCACCGAAATGCAAAAAAAACATTCTCTTTTTAAGCCCACATGATACATACTCGACGATAGACCACATGCCATGACAAAGTGGGATTCATACCAGAGATGCAGGGATGATTCAACATATGAAAGACTATTAGTATTATTTGACACAGATGCAGGGATGATTCAACATACGAAAGACTATTAGTATTATTTGACACATTGAAATGAAAAATAATAAGAATCACATGATAATATAGGTGGATGCGGCAAAAACATTCACAAACATCCAACACCAATTCCTGTTTAAGACACTTAAGAAGATAGGATTGGAAGAAAATTCCTCAATATAATATGAGCTATATATGAAAAACTAACAGCCAATGTAGTAGGCAATGGAGAAAAGACCAAAACAATACAACTGATAAAGGAGAGGATGCCCCTTGTCTCCATTCTTATTTAACATTGTATTGGAGGTCTTAGCTAACAACATAAGGCAAAGAAAAGACCTCAAAGGTCTTCACTTGGGGAGGAAGAGGTGAAACTATCATTATTTGCAGATGATATGATTTTATATTTGGAAAATCCCAAAAGCTGCACAAGGGGAGTCCTGGAAACAATAAAGGAATATGGCAGAGTGGCAGGATACAAGATCAACAAACAGAAGTCTATCAGACTGCTATACACATGGGACAAGACCACGCAAGAGGGGATAATAAAGGTAGTACCCTTCACAATGGCCAAGCACAAATAGAAATATGTAGGGATATACCTGACTAAAAAAAACCCAAAAGGTTTATATAAGGAAAACTACAGAACACTATTACAAGAAACCAAGAGTGACCTCAACAAATGGAAGAATGTCCCATGCTCCTAGATCAGAATACTGAATATAATAAACATGTTAGTTCTGCCCAAGGTGCTATATAAGTTTAATGCTATCCGGATACTAATACCACCATCCTTCTTCGAATAATTGGAAAAATTGGTTAGCATACAGAGAAGGAAGAAGCCCAGAATTAGCACAGAACTCCTCAAGGAGAACAAAGTGGGAGGGCTTGTTTTACCTGACTTTAGTACCGATTATATAGCCACAATGGTCAAAACAGTGTAGTTTTGCTATAATGATCGATACTCAGATCAATAGAAAGGAACTGAAAACTGATATAAAATCATCAGCATACAGACAACTGATCCTTGATACGGGCTCAAAACATGTCAAATGGGAATCAGATGGCCTCTTCAACAAATGGTGCTGGAAAAAATGGATATCTACCTGCAGAAAAATGAAGCAAGACCCTTATCTCACTCCGTGCACAAGAATCACAGACCTTGAGGTAAAGCCCCAAACTATTAGGGTCATCAAGGAGGGAATTGGGACAAACCTGAGAACTTTGGCACAAGGAATACATAGACTATCAGAAATAGGGAAGAGCATAAATACAGAAGGCACAAATTAAGAAGTGGGATATACTGAAGATAAAACACCTATGTTAATTGAAGGAATTCACCAAAAAAGTAATAAGAGAACCCACAGACTGGGAAGACATCTTTAGCAATGACACATCAGACAAAGGCCTTACTACTAAAATCTATAATACTCTGCTAGCTTACAATAAGAAAAAAAAAACTAACTGCCCACTGAGAAGGTGGGCAGAGGACCTGAACAGAAGTTTCACAGGGGCAGAAATCTGAATGGCCAATAAATACATGACAAAATGTTCCCAATACTTAGCCATGAGAGAAATGCAAATTAAAACAACTATGAAATACCACCTAACACCCTCAAGGATAGCCCAATTAAAAAAATTAGAAGGTAACAAGTGTTGGAGGGACTGTGGGGAGATGGGAACTCTCATCCACTGCTGATGGACCTGTAGGTACATACAGTCACTATGGAAATCGATTTGGCGATATCTAAAACAGATGGAAATCAAGCTACCATACCACCCAGCAATCCCCCTACTGGGCATATACCCAGAAGAGGCGAGAAACAACCACAGCCAGACATCTGTGCTCCAATGTTCATCACAGCAGCAGTTCACAATTGCAAGGACTTGGAAACAAGCCAAATTTCCATCAACAGACAAATGGATGAAAAAGCTGTGATACATACATACAATGGAGTACTACACATCCCTAAAAGCGGTGATGAACACATGAAGCACATGGCCACGTGGGAACAATCGAAGGAACTGATGATAAGTGCGGTAAGCCAAGCACAAAAGGACAAGTACAACATGAGTCTGCTGTAGTAAGCTTTAAAATGCAAACGGGACATAGGAGAAAAGCTACTGTACACATTCCTGGCAGGGGCCAGACCCAACCCAGGGATACATATGGCAGCCAACTAAAAGATACGGGAAAAGGGAGAAGGAAAAAAAACATGGGTAGTGGAGGAACAGGGCACTAACCCACCCAAGGGAAGGGTATTGTTTATATCTCCACAGGAGAAGGAGAGAGGGACAGACTTCAACCCAGTACATCAAGATATGAATGCAACATACCAGCATGAAGCAGGGAACCAATATAGAGGGAGGTGTGAGGGCCAGCCCCAATCTCAACTACGTGGACACCCTCCCCACCCCCCTCCACCCAGAAGAATTCACTTCAGAGGACAGCACTGAAGCCACAGCTCAGGGAGAAGGGATTGTCTGATGAGAGCACACAGGAGAACACAAAGAAGGAAGGAGAGAGTGGAGCACATCCTGGCCCACCAAGCCCCAAGGACAATATTCCTGCTCAGAGCAGCCAATGCCCAGAGAGGACCATAAGGCTGGCCCCACCACGAGACATCATGTCTCGCACTGACCCATAGCTCTACGGAGGACAATACTGGAGACACAGTGTGGGAATTGTGCCCATTCTGACCCCACCACACCAGGGTGAAACACTAAAAGCGTGTAACAGAGCAGCAAGGGCAGCAAAGCAATGAAGTACCTGGGGAATATCAAAAATAGACTTTGGAGCACAAGTCTGGCACCCCATCAGACATGACTGGGAAAACAGTCCTAAAGGTCAACAAACAAATTATTTATAGGCTTTTCTCCTTTTTTTGTCTTTGGGTTTTGTTGTTGTTTTGTTTTTGCTCTGTCTTGTTTTTGTGCTTAGGATTGTCCCTGCATGTCTATCTAGATAAGGTAGCTGGGATAAACAATCTGGAGGATAAAACAATGAGACTGATGGTTCGTGGGAGTTTGGGGGGGGGGGCGGACAGGAGAGCGAGTGGCAGGGAAAGGAAGGGGGTGTCAACAAGCCCAGGGACAAGGGAACAACAAGTGATCTAAAATCAATGGCAAGGAGGGCATAGGATGCCCGGTAGGTCTTTGTCAAGGGCAACGTAGTCAAGAGGAATTATTGAAACCTGAATGAAGGCCAAACAAGATTGTGGGACAGGAGGAAAGTAAAAGGAAATAGAGGAAAGAACTAGGAGGCAAAGGACATTTATAGAAGTATAAATACAGGCATGTACATATGTAAATATATTTATATATAATGATAGGGAATTAGATCTAAGTACATATACTTACATGTTAAGTATTAAGGCAGCAGATGGACATTGGGCCTCTACTCAAGTACTCCCTCAAAGCAAGTACACCGTGTCTAATAATCCGGCATTCTGTGATGCTCACCTTCCCAACATGATCGCTGAAGACAAAATGGGTGCATAAGAAAATGTGGTGAAGAAAGATGATGGTGACCCGCTATCAAGGGTTATAGCATCTGGGGTCTTACAGGCTTGAGGATAAATCAAGTGGCCATCTAACTGAGAAGCAACAAAGCCCACATGGAAGAAGCACACCATCCTGTGTGATTATGATGTGTTGATGGGATCATGTATCAGGCATCAAAGACCCAGAACAAAAAATCCTATCAATGTAAATGAGGGGGAGTGTGGAGTGGAAACTCAAAGCCCATTTGTAGAAAATTGGACATCCCCTTACAAAAAGGTCACAAGGATGAGTCAAGCCAGTCAGGGTGCAATATAGCACCAATGAAGCACACAACTTTCCTCTAGTTCTTCAACACTTCCTCCCATCCCCACTAGCATGACCCTAACTCTACCTTACAAATCCATCTAGACCAGAGCATGTACACTGGTACATATAAGAGCTTGCAATCTGTCCTGTCGGAATCCAGGACAGATAAACCTCTCAGGAACAATAATGAGAGTAGTGATACCAGAAGGGTAAGGAGAAGGTGGGGGAGAAAGGAGGAACTGATCACAATTATCTACATATAACCCCCCTTCCAGGGGAACAGACAAAAGAAAAATGGGTGAAGGGAGACATTGGTCAGTGTAAGATATGAAAAAATACTAGATAGGCGTCTAGATGTATATGAAAGTGTGTATCCCAGTACCATTGCAATACAAATACCACAGGTGGGTAGCTTTAAAGAACAGGCATTTGTTTTCTCACAGGTCTAAAGGCTAGAAGCAGAAATCAGTATTTTGTTGTGCTAGATCCCGTTGCGTTGTTTCCAGAATGAAACGTTGCCTGGTCCGGAGCCATCCCCACAATTGCTGCTCTGTGTATGCCCACGCTTGCAGCCACTATGCCAATCCGCCTCACCAAGGGTTTTCCTTTCTTGCCGCCCTTCTGCTTCACCATGCATGATGCCCTTCTTCCGTTAACCTGTCCCAAGAACATGAAGCAAAGTCTCACAATTCTCCCTAATCCCAAGACTCATTCTGGCACCACTTCTCTCAAGACGGATATGTCTGTTCTGGCAGTCCGTGGAATGTTCAATATTCTTCACCAGTACCATAATGCAAAAGCACCCATTTATATCTGCTCTTCCTTAATCTTTGTCTGGCTTTCACACACATTTGAGGTTTTCATGAATGGTCCATGGCTGCTTTTTCTGGATACAGATCACCAGGCTTTTATTATAAGATTCCTCAGTGGTAGACTCCCTCCCATGGTTTAGCAGCTGAGTATGTTAACCATCTAGGACAGCGGTTCTCAACCTGTGGGTCGCGACCCCTTTGGGGGGTCAAATGACCCTTTCACAAGGGTCGCCTAAAACCATAGGAAAGCACAGGTTTCTGATGGTCTCAGGAACCGAGACACCACTCCTCTATCTGTCTCCAGGCAGGTCCGCCCACATGCAGATACACCCACATAGGAGTACCCGGCGTGAAGACTATTACCCATGCCACACTATGCTTCATTTGTCATTAGAAATAAATATTTCACAATATATAATTACATATTGTTTTTGTGATTAATCACTATGCTTTAATTATGTTCAATTTATAACAATGAAAATATATCCTGCAGTTCAGATATTTACATGACGATTCATAACAGTAGCAAAATGACAGTGATGAAGTAGCAACGGAAATAATTTTATGGTTGGGGTCACCACAACAGGAGGAGCTGTATTAGAGGGTCGCGGCATGAGGAAGATTGAGAATCTTGATCTAGGGTCTGCCTGGTCTGTAGTTAGCACTTAATAAACAGTAGCCTTTTTCTTCCCGTTTCACACCCTGAGGGTGCAGGCAGAGCGAGTATGTTCTCAGGTGACAAGAAAAGAAACTGAAGCCCAGCAGTTCAATCGTGGATCTACTGGCCCAGCAGAGGTCTTACGGTACTCTCCTGCTCCACACAGGGTTGAAGTGAGAACAGAGAGCTCAAGGGTGTACTCAGCAGGGCCTCTTTAGACCTGAGAGCCGAGTAGAGTTTTGCTCAACAGGAGCGTTCTGTGGAGATGCTGGGAACAACTACATGGCCATGAAGACAGATCTTGGGTCAAAGAGAGCCACTTTTCTGGACTCGTCCGTACCTGGGCAGGGGTCCCCCTGGCCTGGAGTCCTGCGTCTATTTAGGTGGTCAAGGCAAACGCAGGCATCTCTGCAGCTGCTCCTGGGCACTGTCGTGGGCACATCAAGTCTTGGCACGTTCTCCTTATTTGCCAATCTGTTGACTACGCTCCCATGGCCCTCAAGCCCCTATTCATTAGGCGGTAAACATGTTACTTAGCAACTGAGTGTCAATATCAACAAAGGCTCAGATGAAGTTGTTAATCTGGGCGAGACTGACAGCAGGGCCATGGCACCCTGTGCCCCACTCCTCCGCTCATTGTTTGACACTTAGACTTGCCCATGAGGGTCTCAGTGCTCAAAAGACCCCACAACCCCCTCCACTGTGAAAACGAAATGAAGTTTGTGTCCCAGGCAGGGAAAAGGCCCTGGGATTGGCCCGCCTGGCGGTTTGGTTTGGTTTTCTTTTCTCTTTCCCCGGGGTGCCACAGCCTGCGGGGTGGGGCACAGTTCCTGAAAGCAGCAGCCATCGCTAATTTCTGGGAACAATCTAGGGCTAGGAGACATGCTTGCCATTTGTCCTGCTCCTGGGGCTCCAGGTGGGGTGCAGCAAGCAGAGCTGGCTCACAGGCTTACTCTGAGCCTAAGCCACATCATGGATTGGCCAGACGAGATGGAGGCTGGCTCTGGGGGTTCCTTCTCAAGGGGGGGTCCCTTTATTTTATTTTAGTAACAATATATATAAAACAAAACAGTAGCTAGTTCAACTTCTATATCATACAATTTAGGGATATTGATTATACGCATCATGCTGTGTAGCTTTCACCGTTATCTGTTTCCCAGCTATTTCGCTGACAACACTTCAGAGCACCCTAAGCACTGACTCCCTTCTTCGCCTCTCTCATTACCTTAGGAACCACGAGCAAACTCTGGTCTTTATACAAGGGAGAGTCAACAAGTGTTGGTGCCAGGATTCCAGTTCATGCGTGCGTGCATTTATTCCAAACAAAACATGCTTAAACATGTTTCCGCAGTGGACGGCTGCAGACAAATTCTCTTAGTAATAATACACTTGTCATAAAGGTGCCTTCCAAAAAAAGGATTCTTTTGTGACATGAAAAAAACCATTTTGAGGTTAGGTGTTTAGCAAAACTCAAGTGGAAATCTCAACTCATTTACAGGAATGTACACGTTTACGGGAATGCTGCCCTCCATAAATGACCATTTTTAGACAGATCAGGTGTTTTAAGGAAAGACATGAGACTTCAAAGATGACGTCAAGGCGGAGAAGTTAACTCACAAGATCATGGGGACTGTTTTGGAGATGCTAAAGGGGTCCTCTTGGCAGGGTTTTCTTGAAGTACACGAAATAACCATGGGGGATGATTAGGAAAATATTACTGCATTTGTGAGAAAAAGGCCAGGAAGGTGGCACTGAAGATGTCTCCCCCCGCCATGACAATACACCAGCTTGTTCGTCCATGGCTGGGTGTCTATAAGAATCTCAGGGGCAACCTTGCCCCATTTACACTATACTCCTCGCTCCTTCAGACCGCTTTTACACAACTTCCCCCCTCAGACCTCTTTTTTCCTCCCAAATGGAAGAACTTTTCCAAAGAACACAACCTGGGTCCCTTAAAGATGCTCAAACTTCTATTTTGATGTGGTCTACGTAGATGGACACAGAATTCTTGGGGGAAGAGTCAGAGAGAGATGGAAATACCACCTTCAAAATAGACACCTTCAGTATAGACCTAGATGGAGGAGATGTTGAGAAATAATAACTTTATGTTTTGGCATTTTTTATTTAGTAAAAGTTTATGATTTTATAGCACTACTTTTTTACGTATCCTCATACACTTGTCTATCCTGGACATTATCTGTAAGTGGGATCACACAATGTTTGCCTTTTTGTGATCGACTTCTTTCACACAGCATGATGCTTTCACGATTCATCCGTGCTGTAGCATGTATCCGGACTTCATTTCTTTTTATGGCTGAGTAGGATTCCATTGTATGGATAAACTGAAATTTGTTTATCCATATGTCTTTTGATAAATTTCTATATCTTGGCTGTTCTAACGAGTGCTGCTATGAACATCGGTGTCTATCTGGACCTCACGTGTAGGTGGACGCAAACAAATAGGCCCCTAAGAGAATGCTGTGTAAATAAGTGGGAGAAGATTTTCTAGGCTGGGGAACAGCACGTGTAACAGTCCTGAGGACAAAATGTGCTCTGTATCCTCAGTAATGTACAGGAAGGCCTAATTCCTGGTGTAGAGAAAGGGGGTGGGACAAGAGGGGGAGCAATGCGACAGGGCAAAGGCCAGATGATGCAGGCACAGGAGGAGCAAGTTGAGCCCTGCAGAGCTCCTTCCCAAGGTGGCAAGCAGCCAGGAAGATGCTTCCATCGTGAAACATCTTGATCTTTGCTCCTGGATAAGAGCTTCCTGTGCTTGTTGCAAATGGTTGATTGAGTTTTTAAGCCTCTTCGGAAGAAAGGCCTAGCGAGCTGCCTTCTTCTTCTTCTTCTTTTTTTAAATCACTTTATTGGGGGCTCATACAGCTCTTATCACAATCCATCCATCCATCCATCCATTGTGTCAAGCACATTTGTACATTTGTTGCCATCACCATTTTCAAAACATTCTCTTTCTACTTAAGCCCTTAAGGTATTAGCTCCTCATTTTTCCCTCCCCCCTCCCTCATTAATCCTTGATCATTTATAAATTATTATTATTATTTCATGTCTTACACTGACCGATGTCTCCCTTCACCCATGTTTCTGTTGTTCGTCCCCCTGGGAGGGGGTTATATGTAGATCATTGTGATCGGTTCCCCCTTTCTACCCCCACCTTCCCCTTCCCCTCCTGGCATCGCTACTGTCAATATGGGTGCTGAGGGGCTTATCTGACCTGGATTCCCTGTGTTTCCAGCTCTGATCTGTGCCCATGTACATGCAAGCTGCTTTCCTAAAGAAGCATATACATAGTTCTGACTCACAGTGACCCCATGTGCAGTGGAACAAAACATTTCCAAGTCCTGCACTTCGCCCACAATCAGTGGTACATTTGAGTCCATGATGACAGCCATTGTGTCAATCCATGTCATTGAGGGTCTTCCTCCCAAAGGAGCACTCTGGCTGGACGTTTTCCAACACAGACTTGTTCATTCTCCCGGCAGTTCATGGCATACTCAATATGCTTTGTCACCACCACAATTCTTTGGTCCAGCTCAGGGGTGTCAAACTCAATTACCACGCAGGGCCATTTGGTACAACAGGCAAGATTCGTGTGGGCCATGTCACATTTACAAATTTTGTTAAATTTATATTTTGAAGTGAGGATTCAGGAACATGGATAAGATAATTAAAACACGATATAATTGCATTTGAACATTTATTTTATATAATATATTTATAAAACTAAAATTATTCTTTTTAACCTGAAACTTGCCAGCACTTACCTCCTACTAGTTTTACTTACCACTTATGTTGTTCACAACATATAAAATATAAAAAAGTAACTAATAAAAACACAAAATGCTGGACAGCTGACAAACATGATGCACAATCGTAATGGCTTCCCTCTAAAAATGTTAACTAGCGCTGCCACTAGTTATGATTCTTAACAGCACAACCCAGAGTGCTCTTTTTAACCTTCTCGCTATTGGGATCTGTTTACACTACGTGACACTGAGCGTGGCACACATATCGCTTCCAAACGTCACTGGAACTGAGTGAGCGCATTTACACACGTCCACAGCCCCCTAGGAAAGGCACTGCGCCACGTGTACGCTCGTCTTCAGTAGTTAAAGGGTTAATGAGGAAGCTGGGTGTACGGTATTGCCTCAATCTCCCCTAAGCGCTATTTTCTTCATAACATTTTTTCTATTTTCATTTTATTTCAGAGCATCGCAGGCCACAAAAAAGTACCTCGGGGCCGCAGGCCGCCAGTTTGACACCCCTGGTCTAGCTTATCCATTGTCCAGTTTCACAAGCCTGTGATGCTAAGAGAAATACCGTAACTTGTGTCTGGCACACCTTAGTCTTCAAAATGACATCTTACTTTTCATCACTCCAAACAGAAGTCTTTTGCAGCAGATTTCCCAATGTCACATGGCATTTGATTTCTTGAGTGTTACTTCCATCGACATTGACTGTGGATCAAGTTAAAATCGAACCCTTTGGCAGCGTCCTTACTTTCGTCTGTTTATCATGACAGTGCTGATTTGTGTGAAGATTTTGTTTTCTTTATGTTGAGGTGTAATACATATTGAAGATTGCAGCCTTTGATCTCCATCAGTAAATATTTCAAGTCCTCTTTACTTTCAGTAACCAAGGTTGTGTCCTCTGCACATTGCAGGAGGTCACATATAGATCCTTGTAATCGGTTCCCTCTTTCCAACCCATTCTCCCTCTACCCTCCCAGTATCGCCACTCACACCACTGGTCCTGAAGGGTTCATCCTCCCTGGATTTCCTGTGTTTTGGGTTCCTATCTGTACCAGTGTACATCCTCTGGTCTAGGCAGACTTGCAAAATTTGGCTCATGATAGTGGGGGGGTGGAGGAAGCACTTAGGAACTAGAGGAAAGTTGTATTTTTCATTGTTGCTACATCGCACCCTGTCTGGCTCGTCTCTTCCCGGAGACCCCTCTGCAAGGGGATCTCCAGTGGCCTACAAATGGGCTTTGGGTCTCCACTCCGCACTCCCCCCCCTCATTCACTATGGTAAGATTTTTTGTTCTGATGATGCCTGATACCTGGTCCCTTCGACACTTTGTGATATATATTTATATATAAGGATGGGGAAATAGATCTATGTGCATATATTTATAGAGTTAGTATTAAGGTAGCAGAAGGACATTGGGCCTCCACTCAAGTACTCCCTCAATGCAAGAATACTTTCTTCTATTAAGTTGGCATTCTATGATGCTCACCTTTCCAACACAACCGCTTAAGACAAAGGGGGTGAATAAGCAAATGTGGTGAAGAAAGCTGATGGTGCCTGGCTATCAAAAGATAGTGTCTGGGGTCTTAAAGGCTTGAAGATAAATAAGCGGCCATCTAGCTCAGAAGCAACAAAGCCCACATGGAAGAAGCATAAATGTCTTTCGATTTATGTACAGGTTCTTCATGAACATGGCCAAGTGTTCTAGAATTCACATTCTTCTTAATGTCATTCATAATTTGTTATGAGCCATACAGTCAAAGACCTTTGCTTAGTCAATAAAACCTTTTCTGGTATTCCCTGATGTCTGCTAATATCCATATGATATTTGTGTTCTCTTTTAAATTCAGTTCCTTGTTGATGTACTGCTGGAACTGTTTTTTAATTATTTCAGCAAAGTTTTACTCGCAGGTGATGATGTTAGATCATTTTTGCCTTCTGTTGCATCACAGTTCTTTGGAATGGGCATGCATGTGGGATTTTTCCCGTCGGTTGGCCAGGTGACAGTCTGATCAGCTTCATGGCACAGGTGAGCGAGCAACTCCGGCACCACATCCAGGAATCCAAGCATCTCGATTGGTAAGCTGTCAATTCTTAGAGCCTTGCTCAACAAACAAACAAACAAACAAACAAACAAACAAACAAACACACCAAGCTCACTGCTATCAAGTCCATGCTGACTCACAGCAACCCTGCAACACAGGTAGAAGTGTCCCTGTGGGTTTCTGAGAATCTAACTCTTTATGAGAGTGTAGCCTCGTCTTTCTCCCAAGGAGCGCCTGGTGGTTTCAAACTGCTGACTTGGGGTTAGCAGGCCAACATGTAATCACTACCGCGCCAGGGTTGCTCAACTTTTAAACACAGAGGAGCAAAAGTAAATGAAAAAAAACGATGAAATAAAGGAAAGATTCCAAAGGCATTTCTGAAGGGATCATCCAGAGAAGTTTTGTTTCAACATCTTCAGTAGAATCCACAGTATTTCTCTTCTTAGGATGAAGAACTTTTTTTACGGAACTCCCAGTTGCCCAAAATAAAAAAGGAAATGGTGAGGGAAATCTAAATGCTGAACCACTTATATCATGCCCTCAACAACTCTTCTCTACTCACCTTGCCAGGAAAAAAGCGCATATTTCATTTTACTGACTCCCTCTTAGGGCAAGTTACTTCTGAGGATGCCAGGAGGGTTTATCACAAGGAGGAGGGTGCATGGCAGTTGGTGAGGAATGTTGAGCGAGGACTGCTGTGACTTCTCCTCTCTTCTGGGAGGAAGTCCAGATCTCCAGCGGAGTCTTCTGGATCCTTGAGAGAGTCTGGATCACTGAACACTCCTGAGTTGTTGCCCACCGCTCACACACACTTAGTAGTCATATTTGTAGAGTGCTGATCCGATGCTAGCCCTGCCTAAGCACAGGTGTGGTCAGCAAGGTCACAGTGTGGTGAAGTCCCCACTGCCTATGGATCATGGGCAGATAGATCACACTAATTTAGGGCTTGTGAATGTTACAAAGGGGCACTCCAAAAATGCAGAGTCTGTAGGAGTCAACAGCACTTGTTAAACATGTGAATTTCTGAGCTTTGTCTTGTATTTATTAAATATGAACACCTGACGTGCCTTTTGAACAAAATCCTCTTGGGTTCATGGTTGTTGTTGTTGTTGGCTATTTTCAAGGGTGCTCCAACTCATAGCAACCACATGGGCAGCAGAACAAGACGTTTGCTAGCTCAGTGCTCTCCTTATAGTCATTAGTATCTTTGAATCCATTGTGGGGCCACTGTATGATTTTAATGACTTCCAACTTATGGGGCCCATCTTCCAACATTTATATCCACCCAGATTCTATTGTGATCCACAGGGTTTTCATTGGCTGATTTTCAGGAGTAGATCACCAAGCCTTTCTTCCTAGTTTGTCTTCATCAAAATTCTAAACTCTAGACGCTCTGTTGAAACGTGTCCACCATGGGTTATCTTTCTGGTGCTTGAGATATTGGTTCTATAGCTTTTGGTATCATAACAACATGCAAGCCACCACCATATGAAAGACTGATGGGCAGGTGGTAGATTGGTTTAGAGGAGGGGACCTGAAACAAAATGGGCATTCAGCATGACAAGCACTCTGGTAGAGATAGATTCACCATGATCTTTGCCATGTCCACATTCTATGCCCATGCCCACATTTTTCTTTAATTGACTCACTTTTAAAAGTCCAATGAAGGCGTTTTAAACTTAAACCTTATGTCCTGAACATAAATAAATGCCAGTAGCATTTGCCCCACCAGCTTCAACAGTCAATGAGCATCAGAACACCCTAAACCCAAATGCCCTGGTGTCAATGAGCCTTTCCTTTCCAGCTCTATGAAACCCTGGTAGTGTAGTGGCTGCACATTGGGCTGCTAACCACAAGGTCAGCAGTTAAAAACCACCAGCCAGCTCCAAAGGAGAAAGATGAGGCTTTCTACTCTTGTGAAGAGTTACAATCTTAAAAACTCACAGGGTTAGTTCCATCCTGTCCTGTAGGATCACTATGAGTCAGAATCAACAGCACAGCAAATCAACCTGCTGAAAATCACGCAAGAAATTAGTGGTAGAACTGAGATTAGAATCCAGTTATCTAAATCCTCCACCAGAACTTTGTGTGCTTACTATTCTCCTGGCCCCTGAGAACCTGTATTAATTTCATAGGGACACTGCAACAAATTATCACAAACTGATGAACTTATCATTAAAAGTGAATGTACCTTGGGCTGCCAAAAAAGAAATATATCTGTCTTTGAAGAAGGACAGTCATAGAGCTCCTTAAAAGCGAGATGTAAAGACTTTATCTCACGGTCTTTGGACATGTTATCGAGAGAAATCCTGGAAAGAGGCTTATTGAAATAGAAGGGCAGAGAAACAGAGGAAGCCCCTTGAAGAGATGGATTGGCACAGTGGCTGTAGCCATGGGCTCCAGCATACCAACAGTAGCAGAGACAGGGTCGGACTGGGCAGTCTTTCCTTTTGCTGTACACAGGGTTGTTATGAGCTGGAACTGATTCAACAGCACCTAACCAGCAATGAATTTAAACACAGGAATCCATTGTCTTACAATGGATATTCTCTCACCGTTCTGAGGCAGGGAGTTCAAATTCAGGATGTCAGCAGGGCCATGTGCTCTCTGAAGTGGATAGTGGATGTCAGGGTATAAGGAGCCACAGTGACCTGCTCCCTCCCTCCCTCCCTCCCTCCCTCGTTTTGTACCAGCCTTAACTGCGCTCCATTGATCTACAGCTTCTGGATGGCAGCTCATCTTCCAAATATCCAGCTTTGAACAGGCTTCTATGCTTCTATTTCCTCCCTACCCTTTGGAGTGGTAACACTTTCCCATGAGAAAGCCTTCTAAGGCCCTGCCCAGGGAGAGTGTGTTGCCCTTAGCTGCATAGATGGCATGTTGGTGCAAAGTGAAACTCTGACCCACAAGCCATGTGCAAGGTTCATGCATGGATTAAGCCTCTGATGAATCCTCTCTGAACATAGTTGAAGGACTTGAATAGCCAGAGAATATTGTAAATGAGGTCATGGCAGATGTAATTAAATTAAAATATGATACCCGATCGTTTAATCTACCTTTTGACCCATTTAAAATATGTCTTCGTTTTTAATGCTACGCTTTTCTCAATTGGAGTTTGTTCCTCTGGTTTATTTTTTTATTGTTGTTTTTTTATTTTTAATGTTTTCCAGTATATGAAGACTGGGTGGGTGAAACTATGGAGTCAGTAACTGGATTAGGGGATTAGTGGAGGCACTGGGGTCGGGGTAGATTGTAGGGGAATGAGGAGTTAATAACAAATACAAGATGGAAGAAAATGTACAGAAACCGGTTGTAGAGATGGTTGACAACTCTTTTTAATAAGACTGAATTATGGAAATCTATGATATGTGAACCATATTTTCAATAAAACTGTATTTTTTTAAATGAGGCTACCAGTGATTGTGAGCTTAATTCAGTTGTGTCAGAATGAGAAAGCAGTATAAGGAAGCGTGTTGGTTGGTACTACTTATAATGGACCAACTGGTAAAGAAAAGAGCTTCAGAGGCCTGGCTCAGATGCTGCATACGAGAACTCAAAGCCTCTACTCATGTCATGAAAGGAAGCCTTTTCTAGTAACAGAGCTGATGTTGCTGAAAACAAAACCCAGAGTCTGATCATACAAGTAGCTTGTATCGTACAATGCCAGCTTAATTCTCAATCTAAAAAAGTATCTGATGTTAAAATGAGGGCATTGATTGGGAATAAATGAGACCCTGAAACTTCAATGGGAATATATGGTCTGGTAATCCAGGACATGGAATATTCAGCCACTAGCTTCCACCGAGTCACACCAGACATCAGCACCACCCCTCCCATCTGAAGAGATCAATGCATTCACAGTAAAACTCCTCCACTGAAACTGGAGATTATCCCAATTGTGCATGCTGATTGGCTGTTGCTGTTAGGTGCCATTGGGTCAGGTCTGAGCCATAGTAACCCTACTTACAACAGAACCAAACCTTGCGCGGTCCTGCCTCATCCTCTCAATTGTGCCTATGCCTGAGCTCTTTAGTGTAGCCACTGTGTCAGTGCATCTCATTAAGGGCCTTCCTTGTTTTCACTGCCCTTCCACTTTACCAAACATGATGTCCTTCTCCAGGGACTGGTCTCTCCCGACAACATGTCCAAAGTATGTAAGACAAAGTCTCTCCCTCCTTGCCTCTAAGGAGCTCTCTGGCTGTACTTCTTCCAACCAGATCAGTTTGTCCTTGTAGCAATGTGTCTCCAGAACCACAATTCAGGTGCATCCATTAATCTTCAGTCCTCCTGCTTCAATGTCCAACTTTCACTTGCATGCGATGCAATGGAAAATATCATGGCTTGGGTCAGGCTCACCTTATTCTTCAAAGTAACATCCTTGCTCTTCAATACCCTTAAGATGTCTTGTGCAGCAGATTTACCTAATGCAATATATCTTTTGATCTCTTAACTGCTGCTTCCACGAACATTGATTATGGATCCACACGACACAATCCCTGACAACTTCTTCCTTTTCTCCAATAAGGATGTTATCTATTGGTTTAGTTGTGAGGATTTTGGTCTTCCTTACATTGAGTTGTAATCCATACTGAAGGCTTCAGTCGTGAATCTTCATCAGCAAGTGCTTCAAGTCCTGCTCACTTCATAGCAAGCAGAGCTGTGTCATCTGCAACCCACAGGTTGTTAACAAGCCTGCCTTCCTCCCATCCTGATGCCACACTCTTCTTCATATACTCCAGCTTCCCTGATGATTTGCTCAGCAGACAGACTGAACATGTATGGTAAGAGGATCCAACTCTGACACACACCTTTCCTGATTTAAAACTAGACAGGATTCCCTTGCTCTCTTCTCACCACTGCCTCTTGTTTCATGCACAGGTTGTGAATGAGCACAGTGCAGTTTCTAGAATTCCCATTCTTCTCAAGGTGACCCACTGTTTCTTAAGGGCCACACAGTTGAAGGCCTTTGCATAGTCAATGAAACACAAGTAAACATCTTTCTGGTATTCTTTGCTTTGAGCCAAGACCCATCTGCTATCAGCAATGATGTCCCTTGAATCTGGCCTGAGCTTCGGGCAGGTCCCTGTCAATGTGCCACTGCGCCTGCTGCTGGATGACCCGAAGCAAACATTTCTTGTGTGCAATACCAATGATATCATTCTGTAATCTGAGTATTCGGCTGGGTCATCTTTCTTTGGAATGGGCACACATATGGATCTCTTCCGGTCAGTTGGCCAGAAACTTCTTCCAAATTTCCTGGCATAGAAGAATGAGAGTGTCCAGTGCTAGTTCAGCTTGCGGAAACATTTCAATGGGTATTCTTCAATTCCTGGAGCATTCTTTTTGGCTAGTGCATTCAGTGTAGTTTGAACTTCTTCCGTCAGCACCACTGGTTCTTGCTCATATGCTAACTCCTGAGATGATAGACGTAGACTACTTCTTTTTTCCACCTTCCCTTGTTGTTTCCTACATCTTTCAATATTTTGCCTATTGTGGCAGTTACATAATTTCCTGTCAACTTGAGTGAATGGGTAGAGTCTAGCTTGTCAATCAGGCCGCAACTTGATGATCTCATTTGGAGGCATGACAGAGATAAGTAGCTCACTGGAGGCCAGATCCTCTCTCTCTGCCTTCCCTTTCCTGCTGTTGAGACACTCAGAGAGCTGGAGGACACATGTGGATATCCACGCCAGTATTGAGATGCTTCCACTGCCACTGGATCCACAAGGCCTTCTACCCACTGGCCTGTGATCGTCCTACCTTCAGCATCATTGCATATGCTGTGTTGGTCTAAAGAAGAATCTATGGACTAGTATTGGACATATGGGCTAATATCAGATTTATGGACTTTAATCTGGACTGGGTTGGGATGTTTTCTCAATATACAATTGCTCTTTTATATAAAGCTCTTTTTTATACACATATGAGTGTCTGTGAATTTGTTTCTTTAGTCTACCCAGACTAACACACCTATAGAATCTGTCAAGATTGCCAATCAAGGATTGAGTTGTTTCAATCTCAAAGATGCTGAGCGTGTTCTTCCCTTTTGATTTTCTATTTCTAGGCCCTTGCAAATTTCATTATAATAGTTGCCTTTGTCTTCTCGAGCTGCCCTTTGAAATGTTTTATTCTCCTTGACTTCATCCTTCAGTTTTCTCAATCTACTCTGCGATTAATAGCAAGTGTCAGAGTCCCTTCTGACATCCACTTTGAGCTTTTCTACATTTCCAGTCTTTTTCATGACCTTTTGTTTTCTTCATGAAGGAGGGTCTTGACTCCTCCCACAGCTCGTCAGGTCTCCTGTCATTAGTGTTCAAAGCATCTAATCTGGTCTTGGGATGTTCTCAGAATTCAGGGAGGAGAGACTCCCGGTTGTATATGGTTCGTGTGGACTTGTTTTATTTCACAGTCAACCCATAGCCTTGTTTTAGCTGCTGATACTGAGCTTCTCCCCACAGATGTAATCAATCTGATTTCTGTGTATTCCATCTGGAAAGTCCACGTGTCTATTAACAACTTTGTGTGTTTTTGAAATTATCATTTTAAAAAGGTATTTGCTATGAACAAGTTGTTTTTCAAATCTGTCATGCCACCTCCGGCCTCATTTGTATCACCAAATCCATAGTTCCCAACAACGGATCCTTCCTCTTTGTTTCGAACTTTTGCATTCCAATCACCAGTAACTATCAATGCATCTTGATTACATGTTTGATCGATTTCCAACTGAAGTCATTGGTAGAATTCTTCAATTTCTTCATCACTAGTTGTGCGGCTAGTGTATAAATTTGAATAATAATCGTATTGATTAGATTTCCTTGGACGCACATAGATATAATCCTATCAAAAACAGCACTTTGCTTCATGAAGGATTTAGCAAGATACAATCTGACAAGGAATTTTAAGCCACTCCTCTTAATTCTACTATTCTCAGCATAGTAAGTCATATGATTTTCTGATTCAGAATAGCCAATACTAGTCCCTTTCAGCTCACTAATGCCCAAGATATTGATCTTCATGCATTCATTTCATTTTGACCACTTCCAATTTTTCTAAATTCCTGTTTTGCACATCCCAAGTGCCAATCATTTGAAGAGTTTTACAGCTGTTTCTGTTTACCTTGAGCCAGCAAGTCCATTAGCAACTGGATATCTAAAAGGGTCCACTCCCACCGGCTTTGCCATGGTCATCGCCATGGTCTACTCCCTCGAGGCAATCAGCTCCTCTTCAGTCACATGTCGAGTGCCTCATACCTGAGGGGCCTTCGTCCAGCAGCATCTCCAACAGTGTTCTGCTTCATGTGTCGAGGCTTTCCGCATTTGACAGTGCTTCGAAGCTGTGCAGAAGGTTTTCAGCAGCTTCTTCTTACAACGTGGAGAGCCCGGTCCTTTTGCATCGTCTGTTCTTAGTCTGGAAGCACCACTAAAACCTGTTCTTTGGGGGCACCTGGGGCTCTATCTGCGGAAGCTGCCTTACAAGACGTTACTGCACATTTCCAGGAACCAAGGAGTGTCTCCAATTGCAGCTGCTGTCCCAGAGGTGGTTTCGTTGTTTGAAGAAGTTAATACTTCTCCTGGGACCTGGTATGCATTTATTTATCTGACCCATGTCTGTTTCTTAATTCTCATTTAGATGAACCACGAGAAAGAGTTTACTTTGGGGTGGCAAGGGTAATAAGACGCTTTCACAAATATCATTCAGAATTATATCAACTCTCCAGTACTCTGCTATAATTTAATCCGTAGGGACCTTGATTACCTTGTTATTCTACAAAATGTAAAACACTGGTTCATTTCATTGATGACAATTATGCTGATTTTTCCAAGGAAGGAAGAAGTAGCAACGACTTTAGACTTATTGGTAAAGCATCTGTGTACTGGAGGGTGGAAAATTAACCCATCAAAAATTCAGACATCTTCTACCTCAGTGAAATTTCTAGGAGTCCAGTGGTGAAGGGCATGTTATAATGTTCCCATTTTAGTGAAAGGTGGCTTATTGTACTTGTCCCCTCCTGCCACCAAAAAGGAGGCAAAGGGACCGGTGTTCTTCTCTGGATTTGGAGACACCTACCCTTCATTTCAGCGTTTTGTTGCTGTCTATTTGTCAAGTGTTTGAGAACCTGACAGCTTTGAGTGGGCGCCGGGACAAGAGAAGACTCAGCACCAGGTTCAGGCTGTGTGCGAGCGGTTCCACCACTTGGGCCGTACGGTCCAGCTGACCCACTGGTGCCTGGTGTGCCCATGGCAGTTCGGAGTCTGTGGTATTCCTCTATAGATAAATCACAGTGTAGACCCTTGGGTTTTGGAGAAAAGTCCTATCACCCTCTACAGAAACCTACTCCCATTTAAAAAACAGCTTCTTTCCTGCTACTGAGTGTGTTAAGCAGGGTTGTCTAGAGAAACAAAACCAGGACACTATAGATAGATAGATAGATAGATAGATAGATAGATAGATAGATAGATAGATAGATAGATGATAGATTTATACAGCGAGTTAGTCCACACAGCACTACAGAGGGCTCAGTTCAACTCACTGAAGGTGCTTCAGCTCAGAAGGGCTGCTGGTCCAAGGTCAAGGAAACAGGCAGCAGAGTTTGCTCTGAGGTAAGACAGATGGAGTTAGTCAACAGGCAGCAGGCCACAGGCTAAGGCAGCAGCAATCAATAGCATGGAAGCCTAGCAAAACAGGCCCTGATGGGGTCTCAAGCTCCAGTGATGTACTCACATAGACCATGTGACAACAAGTTTCGAAGGAGTGACACAATCAATGGTTGGCTTGGCCTACGAGTAGTGCAGCACTTGGTGGAGACAAAGAACTAGCTCAAGCAATAGCATGCTGGTCTAATCACCAGGGAGAAAGATGGAAAGGGGTTGACCTCAGAAAGCCATTTATCTCATCACCCTCCAATCAAGCTGCAACCTGATTAAACTCTGCCCACATGTTCCTATGGGAGCCTTGTTGGCACAATAAACCTAGCAATCACAGTCTAGTGCTTGCCAACTTGGTACCTGTACACAATTCTTTAACCATGTGCTATTTCCAGACATTAATGAAATCACACTTACACTTATCATCATATATCTATCAAACATGTAAATGAAAACACACTGATTCTACTTGTATCTAAAATATTGTACGTGAACAAAGGAGAGATATTCAATAAGCACCATATAAAGTAAAGCACCATATACTGACAATCCCAAACCTTGCTTTGCAATTGATCACATGGTCATAATTGATAGGTAGAATTACCTTCTCCCACTACCCATTCCTTTGCCCTCAGACAACACCTCAGCTGGCCACCTAGCGAGCACCATAATTGTCTTTAGGAGGCCATTCCATCGTTCTATCAAGCGAGCTACTTCACGATGATGAGGAACATGATACAATACAATGAATGGATCCCAGGGGCATGGACCCATTGCAGCCCTTCAGGTGGTTACGTAATCTGGTGTCCGATACTAGCCTGTAAATGCCTCTTCAGACTCACAAAACACATGCAATGACACCGAATGCAGGAAGATCTTAGGCCAATGGGTGGAAAGTCTTGTGGATTCAGTGGCAGTGGAAGCATGTCAGCATTGGGATGGGTCTGTCTCCACATGGCTCCTCTGGTTTCAGGGCTCTAGCATAGATCCATGTGTCTTGTCATCATAAATATGAAACAGAGTCTGTGTGTATCTGGCCTCCAGTGAGCTATTTATCTCCATGGTACCTACAAACAAGGCTATCAAGCTGTGAACTGATTGACAGGTTAGACTCCACCCCTCATCAAGTTGACACCAGATTATGTAACTACCACATCTAAAAATGGTACTTCTGGCAGAAGCATTGCATGCAGAGAAGGCAAATCCATATCCAGAGTAGGTGTCAATTCCAGTAAGAACAAAACATTGCCCCCACCATGACAGAGGTGATCCTATGTAGTCAACCTGCCACCAGGTTGCTGGCTACTCTCCCTGAGGAATGTTCCCATGTCTTGGACTCAGTGTTGGCGTCTGCTGCTGGTAGATGGGTCACTCAGCAGTGGCAGTGACCAAGTCAGCCTTGGTGAGTGGAAGTCCATGTCCCTGTGTCCGTGTATAACCTCCATCCCTGCCACCACGTCCACTTTGTTCATGTGCCCATTGGGCAATGACAGGAGTGGCAGAGGAAAGAAGGGGCCTAGTCTCCACAGCACATGTCATCTTATCCACTTGATTGTTAAAAGCTTCCTCTTCAGAAATAACCCTTTGGTGAGCATTCACATGAGACATGATTATCTTTACTCTCTATGGCCATTCAGAGAGGTCTATCCAAGTACCTCTTATCCACACCTCCTTGTCACCAAATTTTCCAATCACGTTTCTTCCAATTCCCTGACCATCCAGCCAAGCCATTAGGCACAGCCCATGAATCAGTATACAGTCTCACATTGGCCCACTTCTCCTTCCAGGCAAACTGAATGGCCAGGTGCTCTGCTCAAAATTCTGTCCATTGGAAGGATTTGCCTTCCCCACTGTCCTTCAGGGTGATCCCAAAAAGGGGCTGTAGTGCTGCTGCTGTCCACTTACGAGTGGCACCTGCAAATCACGCAGAGCCATCAGCAAACCAAGCACAACATTGTTATTCCTCAGTCAACTTCTCATAAGGAACTCCCCAGGAGGCCATAGGTGCAGACTGGGAGAAGGACGGTACTGTGACAGGAGTGGAGACTGTGGGCATTTGGGCCACTTCTTCATGCAGCTTACTTGTACCCTCAGGTCTGCTCTAGCCCGATCTCAAATATACTACTTCCATGTAATGATGGGGTGCTGCTGTGCACGTCCAACTTTATGACTCTGGGCACAGTTCATGATGGGCAGCTCAGGCCTCCTGGTGACTTGGTGGCCCATGGTGAGGCACTCAGTCTCAACTCAGGCCCAGTAACAGGCCAACAGCTGTTTTTCAAACGGGGAGTACTTGTCTGCAGAGGATGGCAGGACGTTACTCTGAAATCCCAAAGGTCTATGCTGTGATTCGCCAATAGGTCTGCCAAAGACTCCACACTGCAACTCTACCTTTGACTGACACCTCTAGCATCATCGGGTCAGCTGGATCAAATGGTCCCAGTGGCAAAGCAGCTTAGCTCGCAAGGCAGCCTGAACTTGTTGCAGGGCCTTTTCTTGTTCTGGGCCCCCCTCAGAATTGGTGGTCTTTTATGTCACTTGACATATAGGTCACAGAAGCACATCAAAATAGGTTTCATGGCTCCTGTTTAGTTATTGGGGGTGGGGCGTCGATGTAATCGCTTACGCTTCACTTTCTTGGAACAGTTACTATGCTGAACCTTTGTGGACAGTGAATGCTCCACCACGGACAATCAAGTCACCATGTTGTCGGAGCTGTCCGTCATAAACAGGGTGTTGTCTGACTCACAGAATCATAAAGTTGGATGTGCACAGCAGTGTATCACTAAGTGGAAATGGTACCTGTGAGAGTGAGCTGGGGCAGGGCCTGAAAATGCAAGTAAACCACGTGAAGTGGCTCGAACGCCTACGGGCTCCTCTCCTGTCACAGTGCTGTCTTTCTCTCTGTCTGCGCCGATGACCGCCTGGGTAGTTTCTTAAGATCAGTTGACTGAGGAAGAGAAAGCTGGTGCTTGGTTTACCAATTGTTCTGCACATTATGCAAGGACCACTCCAAAGTGGGCAGCAGCAGCACCACAGCGCCTTTCTGGAACCCCTCTGAAGGACAGTGGTGAAAAGAAATCCTCCCAGTGGGCAGAACTTCTAGCACCTGTTTGCTTGGAAACAGGTTTGCACCATTTCCACTCAGTTTGCATGGAAGGCGAAATGGCCAACTGTGTTACTGTATACTGATTCATGCATGAGCTGTGGCCAATGGTTTGGCTGGGTGGTCAGGAATTTGAAGCATGATTAAAAATTTGGTCCTAAGAAAGTATGTGGCTAGACTTATCTGAACAGGCTGGAAAATTTGATATATTTATGTCTCATGTGGATGCTCATGTGGTAACCAAAGGGTTACCTCTGCTGAGGAGTATTCTAACAATCAAGTAGATGACACTTTCTATGGACATTTTTCATCCTTTTTCCTCATCCCTTCCTGTTATTGCCCGGTGGGTGAGTGAAAAGTGGCTCTAGTGGCAGAGATGGAGGTGATACATGCGCTGATGGACTTTGCTCACCAAAGCTGGCTCGGCTACTGTCACTGCTGAGTGCCCAGTTGGCCAGCAGCAGAGACCAATAATGAGTCCAAGATATTGCACCATTCTTTGGGGTGATCAACCTGGAGCCTAGTAGCAGGTTGATTACATAGGACCACTTCCATTATGCAAAGGGCACCACTTTGTTCTTACTAGAAAAGACACTTGCTCTGGATGTGGACTGGCCTTTTCTGCATGCAAGGTTTCTATGAAAGCCACCATCTGTGGACTTGCGTAATGTCTTATCCACTGACATGATATGCGGCACAGCATTGCCTCAGATCAAGGCTCTCACTTCATAGCAAATGCGGTAAAGCAATGGGCCCAGGCTAATGGAATCTGCCAATTTACACGTTGTTCATCATCACCACCCAGCTGGCTTGAGACAACAAGGGAATGAATCTCTAAACACACATTATTATGACACAACGGGGTGGGAACACCTTGCAGGGTTGGGAAATCCTCTCCAGGATCATATATGCTATAAACCAGCATCCGATATATGGTGATGTTTCTCCAACAGCCAGGATTCAGCAGTCCAGAAGTTCAGCTTTGGATAGAGGAGTGCCAAGGTGCACTATTCCTCCTAATGACCCATTTACATTTCTGATTCTTGTTTCTATGACCCTTTGCTCTTCGTGCATGGAGGTCTTAGTTCCAAAAGAATACTTCCACGTGGAGACAAGGCACCGATTCCATTGAACTAGAAGTTTAAAAGGCCTCCCGGTCATGTTGGATAGCTCTAGATCAACAGGGAAAAAGTTAGTTACTGTATTGAAAGGTATGATTGAACTTGATTGCCAAGGAGAAATTGGATTGATATGACATAATGGAGATAAAGAAGAATGTCTGGAATCCAGGAAATTCCTTAGGTTGTCTCATAGTATTACCATGTTCTGTGTTTAAGGACAATGATAAAATACAAGAAACCAATTTTGAAATGACTACTAATGGCCCAGGCACTGCAGGAATAAAGATTGGCGTTACCCCACCACACAAAGAACCATGATCAGACGAAGTACTTGCTGAGAGCAAAAGAAATACAGAATGGGCTGTGGAAGACGGTACTTAGTTCTAAATACCAGCTACAGCCAAGTGACCAGCTTCAGAAATGATAACTATAATTGTTATAAATATTTCCTCTTTGTATGTATGTATTTTTGTTTTCTTCACTTATAAAATATAAGATGTAAATAAAGTCGGTGCTTTTTGAGTTGTACACATAGTTGTGTCATGTTAGGTGCAGCTTGACTTTGCTATTGTCTTTGCTTAGCGATTATGTGTGGTTTAAGGAAATGTGTACTAGTGCCAGACTGACAAGGGGTGGACTGTGATAGTTGGGTTTTTATCTCAACTTGACTTGGTCAGGATTCTTTTATGAAATGACCTAACATAATGTGGTCAACTCCATGATGGGATCTTCTGTAAAGCAGTTGTGGGAATAATAGGATTGGGTACCGCCTCCTTAATCTGGTCACAGGCCTTAATACAATTGAAGGAAGTTTCATTCAAGGTGTGGCCCGCTCTTAGCATAGATTAACACTGCGCAGAAGCTAGCTTACTTATTTGCTTTATCTGCATCCTGCATCCTGCATCAACCTCCTGTTATATTGATTTCTGGTCTCAGATTACCACCCATGGGATCATTCAGCATTGCATTCACCAGTCTGTAGTATTTCTGCTTCACCTTCTTGTTTCCTGCTCATCAGTCCCTGCAGCTACATGCATCAGGAGAAGTCTCCAGCATACATCCCTTCCACATACTTGAAGCAGAATGGACTTACCCACGTCTACAATTGCGTGAACCATTTCTTGATATAACTCTTTTCCTGTGTACTAAAACATACAAGTGTCCCTGGTTTTTCTTCTCTAGAGAACTCAGACTAGCAACATCTTGTGAATACCACTTTCTCGCAAATGCCGGGGGGGTCACATCTACACACGTCTGACTTAGGCAGACCCAAGCAATGAATCTTAGATAGAGATTTTGCCTTCTCCTCCTCCAGGTGTCCAACTCACCTCAGACTGGTTGGACCTGTAGGTAAAGGAGACCACATGGCATAGAGGGGGATTGACTTGAGGCAAAATTCAATAATAATTCCAAAACCAGTCAGCAGAGACTTTTTCAATCACACCTGGTTCCCAGAAAAGGATGCTCAACCCCAAATGTTCAAATCAAACAGCCATCAGTCTACATGACCCATGTGCGCATTTCTATTCTTAAAATGATTATTGATCTTGATAAGTTATGTACATGCACACATACACACAATCAGAGCCTGGGTTTCAATTTAGCTCATGGATAGTAATGATATCTGCACTGAGGAACCAGAAAGAGAAATAGCAATACAGATACTAAGTCTTCACAGAGAAATAGCGCACCAACACAATATTTGGTAGGTATATTTATTTGGGACCCAGAATTTGAAGAAACTCGTCTCCTTCAGAACCCCACTAGGCCAGGGACTCCGGAGGCAAAGCCTACACTCACTCTTCCTGCCTTTGACTGGCTGGAGAGCAGGGAGAATTGTTCTGGACAGGACATACCCAGTGTACACAGCTTGACATACAAGTGCAGATGAAAGGCAGGGGTGTTTCTGGGTGTCCAGCAGGATCTCCGAGCCTGTAATGTATGCGCTTCACTTTCAGGGACTCGTCAGTTAGGCTTGGTTTACGTGCCCACTTCGGGATGCTATGATTAGGTAAAAAGGGAAGAGAATGAATATTTATGGAGGACTAGCCATGGGCTTAATTATTTGTTCTTTTACTTGGTGTCTGCACATTCTTGTCATAAACTCTGGTCTTTTATATCTATATCTATATCCATCTCTATCTCTCTATCTATCTCTATCGATATCGATGTCAATATCTATATCTATCTATCTCTATCTATAGCTATAGCTATCAATATCTTTTCAAACACCTTCACATAGTATATCATTGTATGTTTGGGGGTATTCATGATAATTCTGCTGTAAGAATGGCAGCTGGTTTACCAATTGCTGACAATCTGATGCTGACTCATGGTAAGAGAAGAATTGTGCTCTCTAAGGTGTCCCGTAATATATTTTTCAAAAGTATATAGCCAAACATTTCCTCTAAGGTAGCTCTAGGTCAACTCCTATCTCCAATATTTTAGGTAGCAACCGAGCATGTTAACTATTTGTGTCACCCCAGGACTCCAAGTCACCCTTTTTACTGATGAAAAAATGGAGTCCCAGGGCGAACAGGGATCTGCCTGCATGGGTTAAATGATGGCTGCCAGGACCAGACCTAGAGTGCATAGTCTACCTCTGTTGACGTTACCATTGTATTCAGACTTTAAAAGGCCTTCAGCTTACCAACACAAAGGAGGGCACATAACATTTGTTGAACCACTATAGACTCAAGCTGATCTTAAGGAACAGGACATCACATCTGAGGCAGAAGGTGGAGGACAGTGGTGGCCACTGAGGTCTACCCCGTGTGGGACACTGAGCCCTAGGACTGGCATCCATAGGGTGGAAAGGACACTTTGTCATCACTGTGCAGGCATATCTTCCAAAGGTGGGCACCTCCTAGACACACACACACACAATGTATAAATACATGCATGCAATCACATACATTCACACACTCACACTAATGCATATACATGCATGTAAACACTCATAGCCCTCAAATACATACGAACACATATCTACATACCCATACATACGTGTACACACATTTATATCCACTCACAAGCACTCACTCATACTCATGAATGCACATGCACGCACTCCTCGCCCAGTAGTGACTTTGGCCAGAATATGGGTCAGGTAGGAGACATTGACAAGGCCTGTGTGCTGGGGCTAGGGCCCTAGTCATGTTTTCCTGGGGCGTAGGAGTTGATAAGAATATTCCTCTTCCTGGAGAACAGCTTAGAAGCGGTCCTATGTTATGGGCTAAGGACATGGAGATGAAGGAACCCTGATCTTTGTTATCAGGGGCTCATGCGCTAACAGGAGAGAGCACTGCAAGCCAGAAATGATTCCACCCTGTGTTCAGAGTGGGAAAGAGGAGGCCAGTGGAAGGGATGTCAGGAGTCTTCCACTGCACCTGTATCAGCACCTGTAACACCGTGCTTTGAGTGGAAGGATGTGTTGACGAGGTGGTGCAGGAAGAAAGGGCTTACTGACAGAGGGAGTGGCATGAATAAGTAAGCGCTGAGACAACAGATAAGTCAGGGTGCCAGCAATGAAGAGGAGAGGAAGATGTGAGCACGTGCTAAGGCCCATAGGAAGGGCCAGGGGCCCACTGGGCTTTGTCAAGAGGGTGCTCACAGCCATGAAGACCAGCGTCACAGCCACAGGCCATGCACCCCGTTTGAATCAGGGGAAGCTAAGATTTTATCAATGTCTCCGCTCTTCCCGTGACCTCACTTGCTCTTCCGACCTTTTGGTATATGTAAAGCATATGCAAAGCAGCAGGGCCCTGTAGTCAAGAAGCTTTTCCAGGTTCCTGTGGACAGTAAATGGCCGAACTGGATTCAGACCTTGGGAAGAAGCCTTCAGGGACCTTACCTTTTCCACTACCCTCTGGGAATCTCCCCCTCGTTTGGGGGACCCGATGCTTCTGGATCAGGAAACCAACTGGGAAAGCACCTGTTTATTGAGAAACTTATAGAAGCTGCTGAAAAAAATATCAAGAAAAATACAACTCACTGGGTCTTGCTTACAACATGCTGAGTGTTGGAGAATGGTGGTATGTAATGTACAAGTCCTTAGATGGCATAGTTAGTTAATTGACCCACTACTAATCAAAAGGTTGGCAATTTGAACCCACCCAGAGTCACTGTAGAAGATCGACCTAGTGTGTTAGTCTGGGTAAACTAGGGAAACAAAGGGGTAATTGTGTACATTCGTTCAGTCCAAGCCCATAAGTCAGACACCGATCTACAAAGTCCTCCTCAGACTCACAAAACGCACACAATGACGCCGACTGCAGGACAATCACAGGCCAGTGGGTCAAAAAAGTCTTTGAATCCAGTGGTGGTGTAAGCATCTCAGCGCTGGCAGGTGTCTCCACATGGCTGCTCCAGCACCCAGGGCTGCATCAGGGTAAGTCCATGTGGCTTCGCCTCAGGGATGTCTCGCAGGAAGTGAGCCTTGCCAGCTCAGGCAGAGAACTAACTAAGGCAGCCACACACTGGTCCGACCATCGGAGAGCAAGAGACAAGAGAATAGAAGGGTTAGGCTTGCCCAGCCATTTATCTCTCCGCCCTTCAATTAAACTGCCCTTCAATTAATCCCATATGTGTTTATCGGCCAGGTTGGCCCAACAAACCTTAACGAGCACACCTGGCAATCTGCTTCCCAAAGGTCATACCCTTGAAAGTTCCACGGAATAGTTCTCCCTTGTACATGTGGGGTCACCATGCGTTTGGCATCAAATCAATGGCAAGTAACAAGAATGTAGAAAAGGCAGAGATGCAGACGTGAAACGATTTACTAGTGAATACAGGAAACGCAAAGAATGGCACAGGAGACTCCTGAGCAGGTAGTGATAGACTTTGTCAGGAGACAGTGTGCACCTAATTCACTGAGTGAGCTTGTCCATCTCATTGTTTGCTCTGGATAACTGGGTGTGATAGTTACACAATGTCATGTCAACTTGATATAAGGAAGGGGTGGAATCTAGCTTATAAATCAGGTCACAGCCTGGTGGTCCCTCCTTGTGGGCATCGCCTCCTCATGAGGATTCTGGGAACTCTCTCTGCTTTACCTTTCTGTTAGCAAGCCATATGGAGCCACTATAATGGCAGCCAGAGCCCTGGAGATGCTTCCACTGCCATTGGATCCACCAGCCTGTGATCTTCCTGCATTTGGCATCATTACCTGTGCTTCATGAGTCTAAAGAGGAATTTATGGACTGGTATTGGATACATGGGCCAATATTGGACCAACACACTGGGCCTATTAGATTGGTTTTGTAATAACTGCAGATAATCTGGCTCCAGGTAATCAGCTGTTATTCTCCCTATATCCTCCCCACCCCCTTACCCTTTGCTACTGAGGCCTCTAAGATCTGCCCTCTAGCATCTCCTCACCCAGTCCCTGCCTGACAGTCCATGGTCCCCTGGCCAGAGCTTTCTGTTGTCACTTTCTGTATTCCAGAGCTTGCCTCTATTCTGTCCCTTCTTGAACTTTCTGGAATTTTAAATTCTGGATGCCTACCCCACCTCCTCAGTGCCCAGCTTTCTTCTTATCTTGCCACATCCCATAGGTTGAGAGAATCGGGGTGGAGTCCTAGAAAGGTCAAAGGTCACACCTGGGACAACAACTTAGCTCATCACTTATCTAAACCCGTTTCCCCTCCTACACAGTGGGGGACGGAAGTTCCTCCTCTCCGGGGGGTTATGTGTAGATGGTTAAGATTACATTAACAGATGCTGCTGAAGAGTTCACAGTGCTCAGGGTGTTCAGTGAGTGCACACCGCCCTGTTATCAAACCAGTGCCATCACCAGCTCTGTGGGGCCAGTGAGAGTATGCACACTTCCACTCCCTAGTACCGCATGAACTGCATCTGCGCATAAATCATTGCACACGGCATGATCATTTGCTAACTTCTACGGTTCTGTGATTCAATAAATCAGACTGGTAGTGGAGAAGTCAAGAGTGAGGGATATCTTTACAAGATCTGCAAAGAGTACCCTTAACCAAAATGCACCTAGACCCTCGGGTTAAATCCCCGGAGTAAGTGCAGTCCACTGCCCGTTTTTGGTTCAACAGGAGAGGCTGCTGCTGAGTTCTTGGTGGAGGTCTGCACTGTCACACCTGGAGGCACAAAGAGTCAAAGGCCTCCCACTCAGGGGAGCACCTGGGGACCAAGACAGACGATTGACAGAGGAGCCAATCACTCGTCTGGAGGCCAGAAGAAGAGCCTGTGCCGCCCATCGATCCTTCTTTCTCATACTCCAGTGCCGTCCCATCTTCGGTGCACTCCAAACGCATTTGATATTACTTCCCGGTATCAAAATTCTACACTCTGAGACCATAGAGTTTTGCTAACGTAGTGCTGTCCTGGCTCTTTTAACAACAAAATTAAACATAATCTTCCAGTAGTGGCCTAGGTAAAAACCCATCCATTCTGGTTGAAAAATCATGTCATGTGGGTGGGTCCTTTGCCCCCCCCCCCCCCCACTGGTCCTTCCCCCCTCCCCTAGGTCTCACATCCTCCAAATGATGGCTGTGGAAAACCAGATGTGGAAACCACTCGGCTACTCCAATCTTTTGGTAGCTGAGGGAGGCTGTGATTGGTACCCTCAAAGGTGCATGAAAGTGGCGGTAAAATGGCATTCTGTTATCCCCTGGTTGTTTCGTATGTGCTAAGCTGATCTCTCGAACGAGACTGCAGATTTGAGGCCAATGCCACGTTCTTTCCTCCTCTACCTCCTGGTAGAATGCAAGTTTTGGTCATCTGGGTTAGGTTTGTAACTGTTATTCTGGTGTGAACTGAATTAAAGTGCTTCAGCAAATGTCTCTTCCAGTGCAGGGGGCCCCCAGTCCCACCCTGTGATTGGAGAATGCTGCAAGTGGTGCATGCTCAGATGAACCCAGGCCTCTCCCCAAGCCTCAGGGGCCTCCAGGTGCCCAGGCTCCACCAACTCCTCAGGGAAAGTCAGACGGGAGGATGTGGGGACCGTGTCTGTACCAGGCTGTTTGGAGAGCTAGACTAAGGGCCTGCCGTTGTGGGCATGACCAGCCAAGGGCTCTAGCCTGACACAGTTGGGCGTAATGCCTGCCCTTCACCCCCTGGTCTAGTTGTTGGAGCCACAGCTCCCAATTCAGCGACTCCTGAAAAATCACACGGACCCAGCTTCCTTGAGCATTTGTGGGCGCCTAGATGCCGGGCTAGGTGGCAATGGCTCTCATATGTTAACCTATTTGGTTTCTTTCCAAAAAACCAAGCTCGTGACTTCAGGTTGGTGCCGACTCATAGTGACCATACAGGACAAGGTAGAACTGCTTCTGTGGGTTTCCAAGACTGGAACTCGTTACAGAAGGAGAAAGCCCCATCTTTCTCCTGCAGGGTCTCTGGGGGGTTCAAACTTCAGACTTAATAGCACGCAACCCAATGTGTAGCCATGATACCACCAGAATGCTCTTGGTTCCCTTAGGAGCCTTAAGAAAAAGGGGAAAAAAAAGTTGTCCTTGCTCTATAGGGTTTGCAATAGCTGACTTTTCAGAATCTGAGTGATTCAATGCAACCTTTTGGTTAGCAGTCCAACGTTTAACTGATTGTGCCACTCAGGTGGCCTTAGCAGCCTATAAGTAACTCGGGTATTTTTATTAAGATTATTTACAAACACAGAAATAAGGACTTCAAGGGAAGTCTTAGGAATCTTGTCCATAAGCAAGCAATTAATAAGTGATGGGATTTCAATTTGACCCAAATCCCAGGACTCAAAGAGCCATGTTGTTCCCCCACAGTGCTCACAACATTGCTTGTCTCATACCACAGATGATCTGAGACTAAGGAAAGATTGTGCACAGAGGATTTTTTTTTTAACTTTTATTGGGGAATCCTACATTTCTTATCACAATTCATCCAGTGTGTCAATCACATTTGCACATATGCCACCTTCAAAGCATTCTCTTCCCACTTTAGCCCGGTATCAGCTCCCCATTTCTTCCCCCCCCTCCCCCTCCCACCTTCCCTCATGAACCCTTGACAAGTTATAGATTATGATTTCCATATCTTACATCGTCCCCCATTGCGCCTCACCTACTTTACTGTTATTCATTCCCTGGGAGGGGGTTCTAGATTGATCCAAGTGATCAGTTCCCCCTTTCTCCCCCACCCTCCCCTAATCCTGGTATCTCTACTCCCACTGTGGGCCTTGAGGGGTTTGTCTGTCCTGGATTCCCTGTGTTGCAGGCGCATATCTGTAGCAATGTGCATGCTCTGGTCTAATCCTATTTGTAAGGTAGAATTGAGGTCATGATAGTGGGATGAAGGAAGCACCAAAGAACTAGAGGAAAGTTGTGTGTTTCATCGGTGCTAGACTGCACCCTGACTGGCTCATCTCTTCCCTGAGACCCCTCTGTGAGGGGATGTCCAATTGTCTACAGATGGGCATTGGGTCTCCACTCCATGCCTCCTCTCCATTCACCTTGGGTATGGTTTATTTCTGGGTCTAGATACCTGGTACCTGATCCCATCCACACTTCATGATTACACACACCCTCCATCCAAGCTGGTTAGGCCAATGGCTATAGTTCACTGTCTACCACTCAGCTTTCTCTCCTTCTCTTTGGTGCCCTCTCCTGGGGTATTTTGAGTCCCCTTCTTGCCCTCAAGGCAGCCATTCTTTTAGGATCACCATTTCTTTGTCATCTTCAATATCATTTATATATGTACACACATATATATATTCAAACAAAACTCACTGCCATTTAGTCAATGTCATCTCATAGCCCCACCCCCACCCCCCATGGGTTTCTAAGACTGTAACTGTTTACAGGAGTAGAAATCCCAGTCTTTCTCCCAAGCATCTGCTGGTGGTTTTGAACTGCTGACCATGTGGATTAAAGCACAACACATAACCGTAGGACTAGTTTATCTATTGGGAGAACGTTAGAAGAAAGAATTCCCACAGCCAGTGGGGCAAGGGAGAATGGCAGCACAGGACTGGAAGGCATTGATCATTTTAAGAACTTATGAAAAAGGCTTATAACTGTACCCCTTGCCCAAGAAGTTGACTATAATTTAGGGAGGAAAGAAGACCAAGAAGTCAATCCTCCCTTTACCTTCAGCCTTGAAAGCTTGGTGCCCTATCTACAGCAAGTAGCCCCCGGGTGGGCAGATGTTTTTGGCCCTTTCCTCCTGATCCTTCCAGTTAGAGTTTCCACAGAGGCGAGGCCATGCCTATCAGTTCGCAGCCAGTGTACCACACAGGAGAGGAGGAACCAAAAACCCACACTCACGCCCAGCATGTCAACTCTGGCTCATAGAAACCTTGCAGGACAGGGTAGAACCGCCCCTGTGCGTTTCCAAGACTGTTAAGTCTTCACAGGAGTAGAAAGCCTTATCATTCCCCTGTAAGGTGGATGGTGGTCTCAAACTGCTGGCCTTGTGGGTAGCAGCCTGACTCATACCCTATTATACTACCAGGGCTCCTGAAGACAGGGAGAAGACGGGAGAAAATCCTCTGACGGTGCCAGAAAGCCCTTCCTCCAGGTCGCCCAGGATCATGGGCCCAACGATTCTGTGAGCAACTTAACTTGTTTATAAATGTACACCAATCACTTCCTGTTTTGCAGACCCAGGTCAAGGGCCACCACCACGTCACCCCTTTAATGCTCACAACCACTCTCTGGGGCAAGGCCTGGGCATCTGCCTAGAGCTCAATAAATATTTGTCAAATAAACAGAAAGACTCGTTCACCCTAAGCAGCCTGGGCACCAAATGAGGCCCCAGCCCAACGAGGCCCCTGCCTCTGATCCTTGACCTCTGCTTGGTCTGTTGGGAGTCTAATCCCCATGTACCTGTGGCATCCAGGTTAGCCTGCTGGCTGTTGCCATCTCACCCACCTGAGACCCACCCTATGGAGAAGCCATCGCCACTGACATCTTGGTGTTGCCGTTACGACCACTGCTAATGGGACGCCCAGAAGCCCACTTGCCCTGTGGGGAGAGACAAAACCTACTCCGTCTGTCAGTACACAAATATTTACTGAGCCCCTCTTCTGGCTCCGGCCTCTGAGAGCTAGTGCTATTGCTGGGTGAGCTCACCTCCAGAGTTAAAGCAGGTATGTTGTGTCCAGAGTCTCTCACCAGCATTTCCTGGGCTCAAACGGCTAAAATATTCTCAGCTGTCTCTCTCTTTCATCAACACACACACACACACACACACACACACACACCTGTGTCCCCGTGCCTGGGTTTTATTCTCTCATCTTATGGTGGACCAACCAGGCACCTCCAAATCTGGGCCTTGGGGCTGACTCCATTCTATTCCCCCATCCTGTTCCCCTATGCTGAGTGTCTGACCTTGTTTAGAGTCACTACAGTATATAGGCCCTATCCACATAACAACCCCCGCCCCGCCCCACACACACACCTCCTTTCTTCCAGTGAAGCCCAGAGACTTCAACTTGAAATGTGAGTAACTCCCAGCCCCTTGCAATAATGGAGAGACCCAGCTCACACAGCCCTCTGGGTCCGGTGTCTGCACAGCTGCAATGTCCAGGGCTTACGATAGGTCAGACAGAGAGGCCCAGGGTCAGAACAAGCAGAGGGTTATCACCTCTACCCTGAACAAAGAGCCCCTACACAAAGGAGAAGTACCCAATCTCAGAATAGCATGCAATGAGTCTACTCAACTCATAAGCAGGCAGTTGGTATTGAACGTTGAATTTTGTTCTTGAAAATATGTGTCATCAATCCTAACACCTCTACTCATGGATGTAATCTCATTTGGAAATAGAGGTGTGTGTGTGTGTGTGTGTATGTGTTGATTACGATAATAAAGCCATATCATTGTAGGGCATGTCTTTTATTTTAACTGATCACTTTTTCCCCCACAGTTATGGTTTACTATAGAAGTCAACAGGGTGTAACTCAAGATCATAAATGGGCAGGATACAGTTCTTCTGATCAGGAGTGCCTCTTCTCAGTTGTGTGAACACACATAGCTCTCTTGTTCCCTAGCCTCTCAGCCATATAGCCCCTTGGTCTCTGCCCTGATCAGGCAATGTGTTACAAAACTCCTTCAGGGCTGCTAATAAATGCCCAAAGGGTATTCCACTGTGCCGTAAACATTGACCCCTAAGCTGTCACCTCTAGCGCTGCAGGTCAGCAAATCTAGCACCCCCACTTAAGTACCTGGAGGCACACCACTCAGCAAACACACTTCCTGCCTACAGGTGTTCAGCTTTCGGGCATGGTTGTGAAGCCCCTGCCCTACCTTGTGCTCTTGGTGCTGGAGCCTCTGCTGCTGCCATGTCTCCCTCAGCAGATCACTTCTGAGCTCTAACCAGAGTAGATTCGGCACAGGAGCGAAGAAGAGCTTTGTTTCCCCAAGAGCTCGTGTACCCTCCATCATCTCCTCACAGGCCGGCCCTGTACGGAAGTGCAGGTCTCAGGGCAAATCAATCCCTCCTGTGTCCAACCCCGGTGCAGCACGTTTCAGCCCAGGAGCCTTAACTCCTACAGTGTCCTGTGGAGGTTAATAATGAAAAGATCAAACAGGAGTTAGGAATTCAGCAGAGCGAAGTGGGTCGCCCCATGGAGGAGCTCTTTGCCCAGATGCCTGGCGAAGGAAGCCCAGTGGAGGTTGGAAGAGATTAGAAAGGGCAGAGGCTGGGGAGGGCTGCTGCTGCTGCTGCTACAGCCGCCAGGGAAAGGACCAGCGAATGGAGGGTACCGTCATCTACTCTTCCAGTCCCCGCCCCATGCTCTATGCCTTGTCTGCAGCGTTCTTCCCTTCCTTGTGGGGGAAGAGGTCTGACTCCCAGCCATGGCACCTCCTTTGTCTCTATCCGGCAAGCTGCTGCCATGCAGCCCACCGACTCATGGCAGCTGAGACTAACAATGACCTCACCTGGGTGTCGGATGGCTGGTTTGTCAGAAATGGGTCGTCAGGCCTTTCTGTGAAGACACCTCTGGGTGGATTCAAATGCTGACCCTTCCTTTAGCTGTCTGTGAACTGTGTCAACCATTCTGCACAGGAGGACCCCGGAGGGAGTACAGGCTCGGCCCCAGACCACTGCCATAAAGAAAGCCACGTGGCTCTTGCCCGTTTCCCAAAGCATATGTTTACACTGCATCACCATGGACTGAGTGTGCAATAGCATCATGAAAAAGTCTGAAATCCCCTGAGAATTACCAGAATGGGACACCAAGGCATAAAGGCTTGCCTGATGCAGGGCTGCCACAACCCTGCAGTGTGTGAACCATACGAGCACAGTGTCAGGGAAGCACAGTGATGTGAGAAAGATCTGTCTGTATGACTCGGGGGACCCCTTCAAAAGCTGACAGAAGAATGCCCACGGTGCTCAAGGGTGCTGCAGCAAAGCTATTATTGCAGCAAACCTACCAAGTACCCAGATAGGAGGGTGGGAAGACACGCACCTGGGGTTGTGTCTGAGTAAACCCCCACCCCACCCTTTATTTCTCTCTTTCATCTAAACTTTTTCTAGAGAGCAGAATCTACTTTGAAAGGGGAGCTCAATATTTCTGCTTCTTGATTAATATGTTAAGAAATCAGTCCATTCATTGGGCCTCTACTCAAGTACTCCTTCAATGCAAAAATACTTTGTTCTATTAAACTGGCATTCCATGATGCTCACCTTCCCGACACGATTGCTGAAGACAAATGGGTGCATAAGCAAATGTGGTGAAGAAAGCTGATGGTGCCCAGCTATCAAAAGACATAGCATCGGGGGGTCTTAAAGGCTTGAAGGTAAACAAGCAGCCATCTGGCTTGGAAGCAACATAGCCCACATGGAAGAAGCACACCAGCCTGTGTGATCATGAGG
>NW_022103912.1:1460781-1472699 GCF_000313985.2 Echinops telfairi
AAGTGGGTGAAGGGAGACGTTGGACAGTGTAAGACATGACAAAATAATAATTTATAAATTATCAAGGGTTCATGAGGGAGGGGTGAGCAGGGAGGGAGGGGAAAATGAGGAGCTGATACCAGGGGCTTAGGTGGAGAGCAAATGTTTTGAGAACGATGAGGGTAACGAATGTACAAATGTGCTTTATACAATTGATCAATGTATGGATTGTGATAAGAGTTGTATGAACCCCTAGTAAAATGATTTTTTTAAAAAAAAGAAATCCGTCCATGATGCCGACACTGGAAGGTTCCACTCCTCGTGTTCCTCTCTTCTGGCACCTCCTGATGTCTCAGAGCCCCCTAGGGCTGATCCCACTTGGTCAGATCCCACCTGCACACACACCTCACCCGGTGACCTCAAGACACACATCCAGTCGAGCCCTTAAGCATCAGGGATATTAAGCCAACCCAGTTGCCATCAGCTTAACTGTGACTCACAATACGTCCATGTGTGTTAAGTAGAATTGTGCTCGTGTCTCTTGTTCAAGGGCCTCTCTTCTAAGGCCCCTCTGGGTAGACCTTGGCCTCCAACGTTTGGGTCAACTGCACCGCCCAGGGACATTGTGGTGCTTCCTGTGAACCACCAAGCCAATTCAGACTTAGAGCAACACTATAGGACAGAGAACAACTGCCCCATAGGGTTCCCTAGGCCATACAATACTTATAGGAACAGATCACCATGCCTTTCCTCCATGGTGGGTTTTACCGACCTTTCTGCTCGCAGCCAAGCACTTAATGATGATAGCACCCGGCATCCTTCCAGGGACTCTAAGGGAAGGAAGGGAGGGGAAAGGTGTAAGAAAATGTAGTTGAGAGGATGCAGAATCCATCAGCCCTACCCTCAAAATACAGGCAGTAATTCATTATTCTTCTAAATGAGCAGCATTCTAACTGAGAGGGATGTTGGGAAGGGAATTTCAAGGGAAAGGTGTGGCCCAGGCAGGGCTGAGAAACTGGACAGGGCAGGATAGGTTCCCGATGAAGGGAGGAGGTCAGCCCGGGAGGCAGAGATTCAGGAAGAGGAAGACAGTGGGAGCGCAGGTTCAGGCCAGGTGACGGAGAGGGGAGGCTTTGTCTAAGCATCACGGCTGCCTCATTAACTGGCCCTCTAGTCCCCAGCACATATGTCCATGCTGACAGCCCCTTGGAAGACATGAGTGGTGTTTGCAGAACTTCTTAAAATCTTCTCTGAGACACAGATCAGTGTTTCACCTGTCCCCAAGCAGGGCAAAGCTTCATGATAAGAAATCCAGGAAGTTCAACAAACCCGGGGCACTTGGACATCACCATGGTTTGTGCCAGAATCAACAGGCCCTGGCTCAGAGCTGCAAGGTCCTGTCCCAGAGCAAACACTGTCCTTTGCCAAGGAGGAAATTGTTTTTGCAAAGGCAGTGTGTGCACTTCGTGGGCAGGAGCAGAGGACTTCTGCTAAGCACCCCCGACCACTCACATCCCCTCTTTCTGGAGCTCTGACATCAACGTTTGTTAATCCTGCATCAAGTGGGGGGTAGGGGAGGAAGGGAGAAGTTCTCACTATCATGAATGCAAGATCCAACGATTACTTGCCAAAAGAGCAACAGCAACAATACAAATGAGCGATCATGACATCAGGATCCCAGACAACAGTAAACGTCAAACGGGTTACCCATGTGCCAGGCTCCCTGAGGCCCCCTAGCATTGCCGCATGACTCCCACCTGGTCCCCAAAGCCCCTCGAACACTCCTCTGGGAGGCAAGGAGGGAGGCTGAGCCATCCTGCTGACAGAAAATTAACTCATTAAGGATTTTCAAGGTAGCATCAAAGAGATCCTGGATTCAAACCACAGCTCCGCCCTGGGGCTTTAGGCAAGTCATGTGGGCTCTGTAAGCCTTGGTTTCTTCCTATGGAAAATGAAGGTAGAGTCCCTGGGTGAGGCAAATACTAAATATCCTCAGCTGGTAACCCAAAATTTGGAGGTTCAAGTCCATGCAGAGGTACCTAAGAAGAAAGGTATGGTGAGATCTTCCCAGAACTCAACCCATTGATACCCTGCACACAGAAAGCACCCTCCTGTCTTGGGTCCGGGGGTTACAGCAGCTCTCCCAAGACTCTAAGGACAGGACGTGGAAGTGAGCAATTGCCATCACGCGCTGCGGAGAGGCTGCCAGGAACAAGACTGCCTGTGAGCACACGCGCTCACGGACCGTTTACGGGTCCACACGAGGACACCTGCCCACCCACTCTGGGAAGGCCTCTTGGTATATCCTGTGATAAAGCCATTGAGTGCTTGTGCTGAAAGTTGTGCCCGCCAGTGCTTGTGATGAATAGGAATTAGGTGCGTCTCAGGCAACAAAACCGTGAGTAATGCAGACCATAAAAGCATCAGGATGTGCAGTAGCTTTCTCTGCCTCAGACCTGCACCCCAAGGAGTCGCGCTTAGCGAAACCATTAGTGACCTCGGAAGAGGCACCGTCATTGGCTGTTTCCAGCGTTCGGGGTTTTCACAGACTGAATTTTTGGAAGTAGGTCACCCCATCTTTCTTCTGAGGTGCCTCTGGGTGGAGTCGAGCTTCCAAACTTTGAGTTACCCGATGAGCATGTTCACCATTTGAATCACCCATTTGAATCACTCCATCCCTATTGGACAGCAAGGAACAAACACTGTCCACAGTTTTCCCTCCACCTATGCTTCTCAAAGCGGTCTGTATTCCTGGGACCTTAAACCCTATCTTTCTCCCATGGAGACGGGTTTCTGCCACTTCTATACAGCTCCCGCGCACTGCAGTGCACACACGCACACACACGGACACCATAATGTGTCCCAGGCTGCATAGAACTAGACCTATTAGAAATAAATCCATGGGAGATTCCACCCACTTGCACAGAGAAGTCGATGCATATGTACCTGTGTGCACATGTGCCCTGCACGCAGACCAGAAAGATCCTGAGCACACCTGGTCGGAAGGAATACAAACTCAGCCGAGTACACCCATCTGGCCTCCACTGCCCCGCTGCCCACCAGCAACCCAGACCTGAACCCCTCCAGGAGTTTTTCTTTCTAAATCACTTTTCTGGGGGCTCTTGCAGCTCTGATAACAATCCACGCATCAATCGTATCAAGCATATTTGTACATATGTTGCCATCATTCTTTTCTAAATATTCACCTTCTATTTGAGCTCACGGCATCATCTTTCTTCCCTCCCCTCCCCACTCTCCCCCCGCCTTGTGGTGCTTCATAAATTATAAATTATTATTGTTTTCATATCTAATGCTGACTACTGTCTCCCTTCACCCACATTTCTGTTATTCATCCCCGGGAGGCGGGGGAGGTATGTGTCCATCATTGTCATTGCTTTTCCCTTCCTCCACCCCCTCACCTTTCCCTACCTTCCTGCCATGACTGCTATCGTTTTGGTTTTTGTTTTTCCTGAGGGCTTTATCTGACCTGGATTCCGTGTGTCGTGAGCTCTTATTGGTACCAGTGTACATGCTGCGGTCTAGCCAGAACTGAAAGACAGGACTGGGGGCATGATAGTGGGGGGGGGGGGAGCCTCAAAGAACCAAAGGAATATTGTGTGTTTCATTGGTGCTATTCTGGCCCCTGATGGACTCATCTCTTCCTTGTGACCCTCCTGTTAGAGGATGTCCATGGTCCTCGTATGGGTTTTGGATCTCTGCTCAGACCCCTCAAGTTCTCAACAATATGTATTTGTTTGTTTGTTTGTCTGTTTAATTCTCTTGGGTCTTCTGGTGCCTGTTACCTGATCCCGTTGACACCTCATGATCGCACAGGCTGGTGTGCTTCTTCCATGTGAGTTTTTGGCTTCTCTGCTAGATGGACAGTTTAGCTTTAAGCCTCTAAGACTATAGATGCTGTATGTTTTAATAGCTTGGCAACATCAGCTTTCTTCACTTTCACTTGCTTGTGTATCCATTTTGCCTTTAGCAATTGTGTCAGGAGGTCAGCATCACAGCACGCCAGGTTGTTAGAACAAAGTGTTCTTGCATTGAGGGAGGGCTTGAGCAGAGGCCCAAAGTCCGTGCACTTCCTCAAAGTATTGCCATATAAATATATGTACGTTGGCCAATACCTCTAGTTTTATGAATTAAAATATATGCATAAGTGCACACCCATGTTTATCCCTCTATCCATAGCTTTGCTTCCTAGATCTTTCCTCTGTTTCCCTTTACCTTCCTCCTGCCCCACCATCATGCTCACCCGTCTTCTGCCTCTTAGTAATTCCTCTCAGCCAGATTGCTGTTGCTCCAACACCACCAGGATCTCTATGTCTTCCTCATTGTTGCTTTTAGTCCCCAAGTTGTTCCCCTGTCTGTCGCATTGTTTGGTCACAGCTCCCCCTTCCCCCTACTCCCTCCCCCCAAGGCCCTCCAGAACCATTGGTTCAATTGCTTTCTCTACGGGCTTGCTTCCCATGTCTATCTTATACTGGTAGGCAAAAAAAACAATAACAGGGACAAAGCTAAAAGAAAACAAAAGACCGAATAAAAAAAGGATAAAAGGAAAGAAACTGCAGGGGTGAGGAGTGGTGAGACAATAACTAAAAAGCATGCATAATTCCAGGTCTGTCCACTAACCTTTGCGCCTATCTCCCTACGGGTCCTGGTCCTGGGGGGTTCTGGGAACTGCCCCTCCTAGCCTGAAGTCTATTTGGGGGGCTCCTTGTGGAGGGGTGTGTGTGGCATGGCTTGGCTCCCATTGCTCATTTGCCATGTTCCTGGCTTGAGTCGCCCCATCGTGGGAGTGTTCAGACGGAACTCACTCCTTGCTGTGTGTCCTCAGTGTTGTCCCCTGTCATGGTGTGTTCCAGCCAGGAGACCTTATGTCTCAAGCTGTTGTCGGCCCGCCGCCCTCTCTGTGTCTTAGCAGGTCCGTGCAGGACGTCATCCTCGGGGCTGAGTGCGCCAGTATGGGGTCTAGTCCCTCCCTCTCTCATTTTCCTTCTTGGTTTGCTTCTGTGTGGGCACAGCAGGCCGGCCCCTCTCCCCAACCTGTAGGTTTAGTGTTGTCCTCTGTAGCACATACTTCCAAGGTAGAGGTGGGTGGGTGGGGGTGGGGGGTGTCAGTTTGGCTCTGACTGGGGCCGGCCTGGTATGCCTCTTTGTTCATGAGTTGTTCCCTGTGGTTCCATTCCCCTCGAGGTTTGGCACACCATGGTGGGGGTCTGTACTCACACTCCCATTTCCGTGGAGACATGAACAATCGCCCCCACCCAAGGCCTTTTTCATGCAGCTACCTGGGTCTCCCTGTCCCAGCATTCACTGTCACCTCCTCTGCATGGAAGGCATGGCGAGCTAGGAGCTGGGCTGCTAACGGCAAGACCAGCAGTTTGGATCCACCAGCCTCACAGGGGGAATGTGGCCCCTTTCCCCCGGTAAAGAGTTACAGCTTTTGAAAGGCGAGGGAGCAGGCTTACTCTGTCCTGTAGGATTGCTCTGAATCAGAATTGACTCGAGGCATTTGGTTTGGTCTGGTTTGCTGCTAGGAAGGAAGAGCCTTTTCAGGTGTCCGACAGGCAGGAGGGACGAAGTTTAGCCACTGTAACAAATCACCCATCACACTTTGGGAACGTCACACAGTCAGTTAGGGCTTTGCTCCACGCATTCCCTCAGAGGTTTAGGCTGTCAGTGGTTTCGCTGTCTTCTGCCTTCCCCATCTGGAACCCGCCCAGTGGTTGTGGCGGCAAGAGAGGAGCCAGATGATCAGGCCTCAGGAAGAAGGGCTAAACAAGGATATAAAGTATTGCTACACTTTTCTGGTCATGTTTGATCAATCTAGTTGTATCTGAGATTTAAACAGGATAATGGGGCAGGAGGAAAGAAAAAAGAAAAAGAGGAACGAAGAAGAAAGGAAAATACATAGCATATATACTCGAGTATAAGCCGACCTGAATATCAGTTGGGACACCTAATTTTACCACAAAAGCTGCATTAAAAATGTGCTGAAAAACTCGGCTTATATACAGGTATATATGGTGTATACAGGTATGTATCAATAGACATAGATATGTAAATATGTAAAGAGAGGTGTGCTTGTCCATGTATGTATATATATGTAAATACAACAAGGAAGCAGATGGACTTTGGGCCTCTATTTAAATCTTACTTAAGTACAAGAACAGTTTGTTCTAATAATGTGGCAATGTATGATACCTTCCCAACACGATTGCTGAAGACAAAATGGGTCCATAAGCTAATGTGCTGAAAGCTGATGGTGCCTGGCTATTAAAAGATATAGCATCTGGGGTCTTAAAGGCTTGAAGGTAAACAAGCAGCCATCTAGCAGGGAAGCAACAAAGCCCACATGGAAGAAGCACACCAGCCTGTGTGATCATGAGGTGTCGACAGGAAAATGTATCAGAAGTTCAAAAACAAGCAACCAAAACAATGTGAAGGGAAATGGATTTAGTGGAGCCCCAAAACCCACTTGTAAGATATGGTAGTTACATAATCCAGTGTCCATTTGAGAGGATTCAGAGTGAAGGAATGGAGTGTAGGCCATCAATCAGGTAGTAGCTTGATGACCTCATTTGGAGGCGCTAAGGAAATACATAACTCATTGGAGGCGGGACGCTCGCTCACTCCCTGTGAGGCATTTCTGACAAAAAGCTACATGAAGCTACCCTGATGCAGCCAGAGCCCTGGGAGCTGGAGGAGCCACGTGGAGACCCCTGCCCACACTGAGATGCTTATAACGCCACTGGATTGATTAGCGCATTATAGAACTTCCAGGCAAGTTGTTGAGCTACCTTGCAAGACGTTGAACTACCTTACAAGAAGCAAACACAAGAAAGTCCATTTTGGAGAAGAAATAAAGTGTGACGTTGAGGCCCCGCTGGAAAGTTGGGCCACTGCCAAGTGCCAACAGATGATCTGAAGAGCCACCCCAGAAAGTCTGGGGGACCCCGATAGACCAGAATGATGTCAAGGAGCCAGCGGAACTGCCTACACAAACCCAGATAGAGACACTGCCTTTTTAGAGAGCTAGGAACCAAGGTGACATCAACTCCTGCTCTGTCCAACTCTACCTGGGGTGAGTACACTGAGAAAGGCAATGCTTATTGGAACTCTGATGCTGAAATAATAATGTAGTGTGTTGCCCCTATATCTGATATCTGTTTGAAATAACATTATAGTTTGAGTTACAATTAGGATCGTTAAATTGTTTGATGTGTATTTGCAGTGAATAAACTGAGCATTTGAAAATGTCAAAGAGTGTTAAGTAATTATTGATCACACTGCTAGTGATGTGGATCCACAAGACTTCCCACCCACTGGCCTGTGATTTTCCTGCGTCTGGCGTCATTGCATGTGTTTCATGGGTCTGAAGAGGACTTTATAAATTGATGTCGCACATCTGGGCTAATATCGGACGTACGGACTTGATCTGGACCAGGCTGGGGTGTTTCTCAATGTTCAATGGTTCTTGTATGTAAAGCTCTTTCTGTACAAATATGCGTCTCCCTGGATTTGTTTCTCTAGTCATCCCAGACTAACACATCAGTCCTCAGAAGGGCACACAGAAGGGATGATAAAACCACTGTGCAGTATAACACCGATGAAACACATAATTATCATCTAGTTTAATGTTTTCTCCCTATTAGGGTTTTATTTGTTTTACCTCATTAATGATGCTAGAGTTGCATGTGTTTAGTTGTCTAATTAAGATTGTTCAATACATGAAAGCCAAAGCAGATAACTAACTCTTCAGAAACAGTAACAGAGGTAATGGTTTCCGGAGGGTAAGGGAAGAGGGGGCGGGGAAGACAGGGAGACGGGAAGCTGGTAGTACTGATGGCTGTATAACCCCACTTGAGGGGAGTGAGCAACACTATTGCATTGGATGTGTAAGATGTGGCATAAATGAATGAATAAATAAGAGTTCCTGGGGGGTAGGGTAGGAGAGGGAGAGGATTAAGGGGAGCTGATATCAAGGAGTTCAAGAAGAAATAAGATGTTTTGAAAGAGATTGTGGTAGCAATTGTACAATAGTGCTTGATATGATTGAACTATGGAATGCTATGATACCTGGAAGAGCTCCCAATAAAATGATTTTAAAAACCTCACAATTAAAAAAAAAAGTATTGCTACAAAATCACTGAAACCATTATTAAAGATATCAAAATATAAAACTATTGATTCTCAATATAACCTCCATCTATGCCAATATACTTCTGAAGGTGGTTGTGGCAATCTGGTGTCAACTGATATGAGTAAGAGTGAAGGGGTGGCGTTTAGCCTGTCAATCTGGTCGCAGCTTCATGACCTAGTTTAGAGGCACAATGGAGATAAATAGCTCACTGGAGGTGAGACTCAGACACTCTGCTTCATCTTTCATTGAGCCCCATGGAGCCACACTGATGGAGCCAGAGCCCTGGAGCTGGAGGAGCCACGTGGAGACCCCTGGCAACACTGAGATGCTTCCACCACCACTGGAACCACAAGACTTTCCACCACTGGCCTGTGATCTTCCTGCATTCAGCATCATTGAATGTGTTGTGTGAGTCTGAAGAGGAGTTTATAAATTGGTATTGGACACATGGGTTAATATCAGATGGGCTGGGACATTTCCTTAATCTACAATTATTCTTTGATATAAAGTTCTCTGTTACACACATATGAGCGTCTCTGAATTTGTTTCTCTAGCCAACCCAGGCGAACCCAGTGGTCTTTAAATTTCTCTAGTCCTTCCCCGAAGAATTTCATGCCTTTAGATCTACACTATGTCAGTGTGTGTGTGTGTGTGTGTGTGTGTGTGTGTGTGTGTTGCCCAAAGTGTGTTTAGTTTTAAGAACAAAAAAGTCTGAAGGGGCAAAACCTGGACTGTAGAGTGAAGGGAGCAAGGTTTCCTAACAAAATGTTCATGAACAGTTCTTGTTCCCTTGATGAATGAGGAGGTGCATTATTCTGTTGAAAGAAAAATTCCTCCGTGCAACTTTTCTGGTTTTGTTGTTATGTTGTTTTGTTTTTTGTACCTCCAACAATTGTCTTAAAAGTTCTTCCTAATGAGCACCTATGACTTTCCTGTACCCTCCTAGAAAATCTATCAAAAGTACTCCTTTGGAACAAACAGCTTCTATAACCTGCTGAGCTGACCTCTCTGCCTTGAGTTTCACTGGGCCAACAGATCCCTTCAGAAGCCATTATTTGTTTTTTAGTGGTTTTATTGAGCTATAATTAACACATCATACAATTCAATACTTCAATCATATCAAGAAGGGTTTTACAATCATCACCACAATCAGCTTTGAAAACTTTTCTTCCTTGTTGTATCCATTGACTCCCCATTTCCCCCACCCTCCCCTTCCATGCCCACAGGCAACCGTTAATCCAGTGACTGTCTTCATCAACCCACTCATCCAGACAGCCCTATTCATAAAACATACAACACAAGGACACACTCACACAAAAGGATCCAGCAACAAAGACCATATAAGCCAGAAAAAGACCACAATCTAAGAGAAGGCAGAGAACATTAAAAATTTAGAATAAATAAAAAATGGGTCCAGAGGAAGATCTAAGGACAAAGTGTTACATTCGAGCCTAAGTTCCACTGTTAAAATCCGTTTTATAATGTTCTTTGTCTGATATCGGGGCTGTTTCCATTTCTAGTCTACGTGCACTAGGAATTTAGGAGACACTCAATCCACCTTGAGTCTGCAAAAGGATTTTGGGCTTTCCTATCCTCCATAATGTTTCACAAGCGGGGTGTTTAGAGTTAGGTACTGAGACTCTTCCCTCCTCCTGATTTGGATCTTATCATTTACAATCCTTGGATCACATAGACGGGCATGCTTCTGTGTGAACTTAGCCGACTCCTCACTCAGATAGCTGCTTGTTTTGAGACAATCCTTTAAGACTCCAGACACTATTTTTCATAATAGTTGGGCACCATCTGATTTTTTTTCCTCCACACTTTGCTATAGCACCTAAATCTCCTCATGAGCAAGAGTATGCAGGGGTGGGGGGCCCTATCACAAGAACTACTTGTTCTTATAGCAAAGCAGAAACCACTGCTTTCATTGTATCTCTTTTGAAGACACCCTAGCTAGACAAATGTATTGCTGAGCAATCTTGTCCACAGCCATCCACTGATCAGAGAGACATGTTTAAACACATTTCGGTTGGAATAAAACCAGGCATGTATGAACTAGATCCCTATAGAAATATTTTTGACTCACACTTCCTTGGCCAACATGAATTACATGGTCCCACCTAACAGCAGGGAGACTCAGGCTCATATTCCTCCAAATATGTATTCGTTCCCTGTAACAAATTACCACTAATCTCGTGGTTTACAATAGCATACATTTATTCTCTTAGGGCTCTGGAGGTCAGAATTCCCCAGAGAGTCATACGGAGTTAAATCAAGCTGTTGGCAGGGCTAGTCCCTTCTGATGACTCCAGGGAACCCCCTACAGGCTGTCTACATTCCTTGACTCAGAGTCTCTGCCTCCGTCTTCTCTCTGGAGCATGAGCAATTGAGGGAAGGTACCAGCTAGCTCTGCCCAGCAGGCTGCCAGCACACACAGAGGCCTCGGAGGGCCTAGACTCTAGAGGAAGGAAGAAAGGAGGGGAAAGAAGTGAAAGAGTTTGACAAGATTGAGAGATGCCGGACAAACACAAGCAGGTACGGAGGGATATAGAGGTACTTCCGCGATGCACTGTCAATGCAAAACAAAACAAACTCAGAACAAACAAACAAGCAACAACAAAGACGGTTTCCCTGAAGTTAATTCTGACTCTTGGTGACCCAATGTATTACAGAGTACAACTATACTCAGCATATAAATTTCCACAGGAACAGACAGCCTCGTCTCTCTCCTGAAGAGTGGTCGGTAGGTTTGAACTGCAAACCTTGAAGTAAGAAGCCCATTGCTTAACTCACAGAACCACTAGCATGCCTGTAGAAAAAGTGAATTTCCTTGGAGCGGATTTGAAGGGAAACATGGGTATTTCCTGCTCTAGACAGGGAGAAAAGCTGAGTGGAAAAAGTCAGGGAAGGCAGGCGATAGGAATCTGGTCTAGCCAAGCACCATGCTCCTTCCTCACTTTGTAAACAGCACCCCAGTAAGTCTCCATGACAGTCAATGCAGATGAGGTTGTGAGGCTTAGAAAGGATGCACATCTGGCTCAAGTTCACATGGCTGGTCAGCGGCTATTAAGATCCCTTGTGGCTGGTTCTGAAACAAGCCATTGTCCTCACTCAGTTTCCGTGCCAAGCTCGGATGGTGACCTTGTGACCTACCCTCTTTAGGACCCATTTGTCCCGGGCTTTTGTGTTTTTAATCTCTGAAAACAAGGAGTTGGGCTGGGTCAGCGGTTCTCAACCTGTGGGTCATGACCCCATGGGGGTGGAATGAACCTTTCACAGGGGTTGCCCGAGTCATAGCAGTAGCAAAATGACAGTGATGAAGTAGCAACGAAAATAATTCTATGATTGGGGTGGGGGGGGGGGATGTGCACCACAGCGTGAGAAACTGTATGAAAGGGTTTTGGCATGAAGAAGGTCGAGATCCACTGGGCTAGGTGATCACCACGTCCCTTTTCTCCCCTAACCACCCACAGTTCTTGGGCAGATTTGGTGACTCAGAAGGGGCTTCCTGGGGCCTGGGAATCAGAACTTTCCACAGACAACAGACACGCAGGTCCTGACATGTTGCCAAGAGACGATCCAGAGCAAGGTGGGAGAGGCCCACAGCAGAGATGACTCCATGCCCACAGGCTGCGGGCTGCTTCTGGCCCACGGAAGGCCATTCATCCTCCCCGGGTGTGTACTTCCAGTGGGCGGGTGGCCCTGAGGGCCCATGTGGGGATGATGAGATTGGGCTTCATCAGGCTTTGTAGCTCAGACACCAGATAGGTAGCTGTTCCTTCAT
>NW_022103912.1:1473425-1566252 GCF_000313985.2 Echinops telfairi
CAGATAGGTAGCTGTTCCTTCATTCATTTATGTATTTGTTTGTCATTCATGCCCTGGGTGTTTGCCAGGCATTGCACACGGCCCTGGGGAGTTGGAAGTAAACAAGACAGGGTCTTCCAAATTCAGTGTATTTCATAAGAGTGGAATCACACATTATAAGAGGGATTCAAAAAGTTTGTGGAAAAAATGGAAGTTGGGGTGTTAGGACTATCCTCTCACCCTTCTCACAACGTTGTCCCTTCTTCGCCCTCCACCTCTTTCTTCCCTCCCGCTTTAGGGGGACTACCTACATATTCTCTTACTTGACTGTCATCTCTCAAAAAAGATTCAGAAAAAGGTTGCTTTCAAACAGTTTGTGCCGGGGTGCTGTAATGCCCCTAGTCCTAGGGAGCAGCAGACGAACAGGCTACCTAACTGGGACATTGCGAGGGAGAATTCAGGGAGAGGAAACACAAATTCATATTACAGTTATTATCTGCCTCGAACAAAGATATTTCCCTATTTTATGGTTGATATATTCAGGATGCATGTCATAATTAAAGTCAAAAGATCTTCACATTTTAAAGAATAATTTTCAAGTTGCTTCTCAGGAGATTCATACTGATTTCTCCACCTTCCAGCAGTGTGTGAATGTTGTGCATTTCACCACAGCAATGCCAGTATCGAGTGTTCGGGTGCTTTGTGTATTTGCTTGTTTCTTTTATTGTGGTAACAGGTACGCAACAAAAAATTTTAAGTTTCAAAATGTTCACACGTACATTTCCGTGATATTAATTATCTTCATCACGCTGTGCAACCATCATCACGCTTCAGTCCCATATTTGTCCGTATCCCTTAATAGAAACTCTGTGTTTTCTAAGCAATGACTCCTCCTTTCCCTTTCTCGCCACCCTTGATAGCCACTAATAAATGTTGAGCTTTATGCATTTTCCAAATTCAATGTATTTCATAAGAGTGGAATCACACATTATAAGAGGGATTCAAAAATTTGTGGAAAAAAATGGAATTGAAAGATAATGCAATCCCCTCTTGAACTTTTGAAACCCCATCACTGGGCTTTTGTGTCTGGCTTCTTTGCCTCCATACGTCTTCAGGGTTCATCCATGTTGTAGCATGGATCAAGACTTAGTTTTCTTTGTGGCTGAATAATATTCCATTGTTTGTATATATCGTGTTTTGTTTACCCGTCCATCTGTTGATGGGATTTTTTGGTCACCTTTGGCAATTTTATAAACTAGAAAATATTTTCAATTTTATTTGCATTGCTCTGATGATTCACCTGGTGTGCTGATTCAGGGAGTCTGAATTTAATTTCAATCCTCCTCTCATTTAAATTTAAAAATTGCAGCAAAAGTGTGGGTGGACAGAACTTAGGAGCTTTGGAGGATGTGAATATCATTTCAAATGTGCCCTTGCAGATATTTTTCCTCACCTGGGGCACCATCCCCACCTTCCCCACCTCACCTGACTGGGAGATTCTGATGTGTAGTTCAAGGCTCAACACGTATCTCCCCATCTCCAGAAACCTTCCCTCCCCTTCCAGGGGAGTTCACCACTCATGTCCATGGGCTGGGCTGCCGTCCGCTCACACCTGGGCTCCCGTCCGCTCACACCTGGGCTCCCATGCGCAGTGTGGCGAAGACCTGTTTGCCTCTGGCCTCCCTGAGTCTCATTTCCTCCATAAGAGCTCTCGCTCTGCAGATCCCATGGATTCGATTGAGACAACGCCTTGGCAGTGCTTGCTAGTGTATCACGGTATGTGCTCCGTGAAGCTCACCGGTTATTTTGTTATTGTGACTATTGTTACTCTCCTTTCGCTGGAAGGCACGGGAATGGGCTTTATCTCTGCATCTCTGGTTGCTGGCCCAGAATGTCAAAATCAATCAAACTTATTGAGTAAGCTCTCCTCTGCTCTTGGCACCAGCTTCCCCTCTGTAAGACTGAGATTGAAATAGTAATATCTCCTCTGGCAGACAGCTGATTGGATGACCTCATGCTCATTTCCACTCCCCAAACCTCACCAGCCACTGTTGCCCACACATGTCACATCACAGGTATTTGCCTCCCCAACATCCCTTGTAGATGGGGAGAGTCAGATGACCCACCTCTAGGGCATGAGACACACAGAGGGCACTTGGGAGACTCTACTTTCCATGGAGCTGGGGTGGCCGTCTTGCCACCACAAGGCAATAAAATAAGTAGCCCCTGTCCCCAGGAGGCAAAGCAGAAAAGTAGAAATCTCCCTGTCATGTTGGCATCATGAAAAATGTGCCATCAAGGTCACCAATCCCTTTCCCCCCACTTCCTGGGTTCTTATTCTGCTAGACACAAACGCCCATCCCTGCGGCCACGAGAACAGAGCGCTCGGAGCTGGAGGTTGCTGTCAAGTTGACTCTGACCCATATGTACCCCGTGGGTGGGGGCGGGGGGTACAACTACTCTCCACACTCAAGGGTCTCCGAGGCCTTGACCTCCTGCAAGGAGATCTTCAGACCAATCTGCTGAGACATCGCTGGGTGAGCCCAAACGATCAAACTTTCAGTAATGGTCAAGTGTTTGTTGAACCATCGTGCCACATAGGGATTCATGGATTTGCTGCTAAGGGCAGTCAGAGCACTTCCAGTTTGCTCCCTATGGGCTCCGGAGTCCTGGTGGCCTAGTGAGATATGCATTGAGTTGCTACGCTTGCTTTAGATGACCATCAAATATTATATTCTCTCTGACTTTCCACTTTTCATTCCCTTTTCCCCTTTATAAGTGTCTTTGCTAGCCCATGGAGCCACTGAATGGTGCCAATGGTTCACATCCTTGGCAGCGACCCAAAATTTGGAGATGCAACTCTACTCAGATGCACCCTGTGGTTGTTATATAATCTGTTGTCAATGTGAGAGGATTAAGCATGAAGGGGTGGAGTTTAGCCTGTCAATCAGGTCACAGCTTGATGGCCTCATTTGGAGGCACTCAGGAGATAAATAGGCCACTGGAGGCAGGACACTCACTCACTCACTCACTCCCCCGAGACATAGCAGCTGACAAAATACATGGAGCTAGGCTAGTGTCTTGAGCTGGAGGAGGCACGTGGAAACCCCTGCCAGCACTGAGATGCTTATAACGCCACAGATCCACAAGACTTCCCACCCACTGGTCTGTGATCTTCCTGCATTCGACATCATTGCATGCGTTTCACGAGTGTGAAGAGGACTTTATAGATTGGTATTGGACCTAGGGGTTAATATCGGACTTATGGATTTGATCTGGACTGGGATGTTTTCTTAATGTGCAATCACTCTTTATACAAAGCTCTTTCTTATACACATAGGAATCTCCCCAGATTTATTTCTCTAGTCTAAGTAGACCAGCACACACTCCAAAGAAAATCCTGGCAATCCTTCCCAGATCATGAGCTGTTGTTAACCCAGGGCTCTCTTGGCACAGCTTGAGACACAAAGGCAAAGATGGAATGGAAACTAAAAGGGAAGCTTCACTTGGGGTGATGTAGTGAGGAGCAGGCTGGTACCAGAGTCACCCAGGCAAAGCACCGAAGAAGAGGATTTGCACACCAAGAAGTAAATGGAGGGGATTTGAATATGCAAAAGATATCCAAGGAATGTTCATGAATATGAAGTGGGGAGACATTACGATTTGGGGCCAGGAAGTGCCTTATCAGATCTTTTACTTCTAAGTATGCAACTAGACATGTGGCATCTTTCTGGCAGCTTTTTGTTTCTGAATCAAAGTTGTGAGGTTCCAGGGTCAACTGTAGATTGCAACTGTCTTTTCTATGCATGATCAGTGGGACCGAACTGATGATAGGGGGAGTTCACTTGCTATGGAAGATACTTTTCTGGGAGGAAAGGACTCGAGGGAAAAAGCTTATCAGGAGGGAAAGAAAGGGTAATAGTTATAAACTACATATGAGATATACATTTAAACATCTTAATATCTCTTATATCCTCAGGGAGGCCCATTGGGCATGTTGCTAAATTCACAACCTAACACAGGGTTAAGCAGGTTGGAGAGTGGTCTCAAAGCCGTTGGAAGCCGGATGGAGCATGGTTCTATGCACACGTACCTGTGATTGCCATCAGTCGAAGTTGAATTGATAGCAACTGCTTTTGCCGCTCTTTGAGAAAACAGAGGAGCCCAAGATCGCACCACAGAGTTGAAGCCCAGGTTCCAGCCTAATGCTCAGGGATCCATTGGCCGCTCTGGCCTGCAGAACTTAACCTAAATGGTCCTCACCTTTTCGGCAAAAGGTGGTCAGGAGGTCAAGAATGCCTAAAGTGTCCAAACAAGAGGAAAACACCCAAGAACAGAGCAGGAGAAGTGGAAGCAGGCTTGAGACCCACAGGGTCTCGGGGCTACTCAGGTGTGAGAATCCCCCAGAGGCCCCGCAGCCCAAGGGAACTGGTGCCTGGTTCCCACTCTTTGCTGGTCAGACTCTTCTATTCTTTTCTGGGGAACTAGGGTTTATGACGTATCCCTTACTCTTTTCATGTCCATGGGCACCCCTTGACAGGAGACTTCTCATTCCCATTCCCAAAGGAGAAAGCAGATGGACGGACAGGTCAGGTACATTGTCCAGGGGGCCAGCTAGTAAGTGGAGGGAACTTGGATTTACTCCCAGAGATAACCACCCCCAAACAGAATCTGTTCTTTCATTTGCTGTCTCCAAAAGAAGGTTCTGTTATCCCCCAACAGAGAGTCTACTCCTGGGGTGCCCTACCCACTCTGCTGGCATCTGATTCTGGGTCAAGACTCAGCCGACCTGTCTGGAGTTCCAAAGTAACTGCCCTGTCCTGTGAACACACTGTGTTCTTGCAGTGGCCCTACCAGGCAGGTGTCTCCATCCCTCCCGTCCATAGCAGGAAGACCAGGAGCATTGACTTGCCTCTCTCACAAGGGAGCAGCCAGATGGCAAAGCCAGCTCTGCCCAGGGGACCTGTCCTCAAAAGGACAAGGAAAGGCCACACAGGTAAGTCAGTCCCCCCAAACCTTGGTCTGACCCTTTCTCTCCTCTTCAACATGGGTTCTACCACGTGATTCAGACCGCTCATGTTTCTGCCTTTGGGCTTCTTCCCACTTGATAAAAGATGACAAAGGAAGCAGAGAGGGCCATAAGAAAGGAGAACCCAACCCCCCTTGCTCAGCCCTGGAGGCCACAGCTCCCGCGGACGCACTGAGGCTCCCAGGGCCTGTTTGCACAGTTGGGGCACCGTGTTCAACACCCCACCTGCAGGAGAAAGGCACCACCAGGTCATCTGTTTACTCTGGAACTAGCAGCTCCCAACAGGAGCGAGTTTCCTATGAGATGAAAGGCCAGTGGACAGCCTGCCAGGCAGACAGGAGCATTGTTCCTGCTGGACAACGTCAAGGCCCCTCTGCGGGGTGGGCGGGCTTTGAGCTCAGAAGCGCCCTTCCTCACTTGCTGGGGGTGTTTGTTAACAGAGAAACAAGAAGCCCTGATTGAAAGGCAGCAAGCTTTACTGCTGTTAAAAAGCGAGTGGGGAGGGATGTGGGGGAGGAAACAAACCAACCCAGTTACAATCAAGTGGCCTTAAACTCATGGCAGCCTGATACGTGTGCCTGCGGTTTCCACTGGGCCTGCTCTGGAAAGCATGCATCTTCTAGGGTGCCTTTGAATGGATTCAAACCACCAGCCTTTCGGTTAGTAGTATGATGTTGAGCCATTTGTACCTGCCAGGGACTCGCAAGGGGGCAAGGTAAAAGGGGGATCGTTCCCATTCCTTGTCCAGCAGCCCCCACATCCATAGCCCTCTCCTCTTTGAGGTTTGCTCAATGAGCCCACACGCCAAGCAGGAACCTCTCTTACAGATGCAGAAGCCGAGGCTTACGTGGAGTGCCTTCAGCCCAGAAACAAGTCCCCGGGATTCTAAGAGTGGTAACTGGAAAGAAACACCGGACATGCGCTGCTCAGCAGCTGCTCCTCGATGCGGGCGTGGCGGCCTGTGACTTGTGCAATGGAAACTCCCAGGGCCTCATCTGGAGAGTGGGAGCCCTTACAAGCCACAGCCATCCCTCCAGTGGATTGTTCGGTTGTACAGCTTTGTAGAGTATTTGAACAGCTGAACAGACAAGGCTGGCCGTGTCGGTGCCCAACCCCACCTGTGTCTATGTGACCAGGTGTCATGCCCTAGAGAAAGGTGTGGAGTATGTGCCCGAAAGCCAGTGTGCCTGTGCTCCGGGCTCAGCTCTGCCCTTAATTCCATCTGTGGCCTACCTTGATTTTAGATTTTGTCTTTTCAAGGTGTGCATCATTCTTCAGAGACCACATCAATGATGTGGTTTGGAAATCCCACTGAGGGAACTGGCCTTTACCTTAAACAACCTGCTGCTAATTGAAGAAGCTAAAATACTCTTTGGCCCTAAAGCTGAAACACACCCGTGTGGCAACAGAGGATTGCGGACCCAAAGCCATGGATTTGGAAGATTTTGGTTCAAATCTCTTGTTTTTGAGGTTGCTCAATAATTGGCAACTTAGCACTGCCACATACTTACTGTTTTAATACTTTTTATGCTTTTTCTGCTATGTCTTAGCCCTGTAGATATTTTCCCTTCGCTCAATAATAATTTTAAATCTATATCATTGGCTAAATTAATGATACTATCATTAGAATTACCAAAGGTCTCACGGGGGTTACTTAAATTATTTCTCAAGAAATTGATAATGCTGCCTCTGAAGGGGACCAAGGATGTAGATGTATATACACAAAGAAACACAAATGGATTTGGAGTTCACACTTACTCGTAAACCTAACCTAAGAACAAGTAGTTCTTACCATGTGGTCCTTTCAATACTTGCCTTCATGAAGAGATCACTGAAGATATGGGCGTTATAGCAGAGTATAGAAGAAAGTAGATGGTGTCTGATTATCAGAATGAATAGCGTCTGGTCTTAAAACAAGCAGCCATTTAAATGAGGTGTTAATTTAGTCCACACAGAGGATGCATACCAGCCCATATGATGCAAGCATTGTAGATAACACAACCAAGATCGGAGGAGGGAATTGTGTGAAAGCTTAAATTCTGAGCACTCAGTGTGCAGAAGGCTATGGATGACCCAGCATCCAGTACCAAACTCCCAAGGGAATCCAGCCTTCATCAAACTCCCTCATGCCATTCGCTAGCGATGGGACTAGTCTTGACCTCAGATAGAGCGCATTGGAAAGTAGATTGCTACAGACATAGTTGGGTAAAAAATTTAAATAGTATCATCTGGTATCCTTTTTGATCCATTTTTAATTTGTTCTAGTGTCTATTATCTGCTTCTCTTAGATTTAAGGTATTTCTGTGCTTTATTTTATCATCATTGTTGGGGTCTTTGTATGTTTTTTTATATGAAATCTTGGAGAGGTAATCCTTGAGACAGTAACTAGATTAATAGTTCCTAAGGGCTATGGCAGGGGAGGTTGGGGGTGGGGTGGGTAATTGGGAGCTAATAATAATGGGTTTAAGAATGAAGGAAATATTCTAAAATTGGTTATGGTGATGTCTGCAATCTTTTATTATTATTAAAAGATCATTTTATTGGGGTTCTTACAGCTCTTATAACATTCCATACATCAATTGTATCAAGCATATCTGTACATATGTTGCCATCATTATTTTCTAAACATTTACTTTCTATTTGAGCCCTTGGTATCCGCTCCCCCTTTTTTCCCTCCCTTTCCCCTCCCACCCTCTTGACCCCTTGTTAAATTATAAATTATTATTATTTTCATATCTTACACTAACTGGGGTGTGTGATTAGGGGTCGATCATTGTGGTAGGTTCCCCCCTTCCTCACCTCCTCTCCCCACCTTTCTCCTACCCTCCTGGTATCACTACTCCCATTCCTGTTCCTGAATTCTTTGTGTCATGAACTTTTATCTCTTGTCTGTACCTCTGTACATGCTCCAGTTTAGCCCCCAGTGAAAGGCAAGACTGTGGTCCTGATAGTGGGGGGTGATGAAGCCTCAAGGGACCAGAGAAATATTCTGTGTTTCATTGGTGCTATACTACGCCCTGGTTGACTCATCCCTTCCTTGTGACCCTTCTGTAAGGGGATTTCCCATTGTCTACAGAGGGAATTGGGATCTCTGCTCTGACCCCCCTCATTCTCAACAATATGCTTTGTTTGTTTGTTGGTTTGTGGCCTCCTGATGCCTGTTACCCAATCCTGTCGACACCTCATGATCACACAGGCTGGTGTGTGTCTTCCGTGTGGGCTTGTTGCTTCTCTGCTAGATGGCTGCTTGTTTAGCTTCAAGCCTTTAAGACCCCAGATGCTATATCTTTTGATAGCTGGGTACCATCTGCTTTTTTCACCACATTTCCTTATGCACCCATTTTGTCTTCAGTTTGTGCCGGGAGGGTGAGCATCACAGAATTCCAGGTTGTTAGAACAAAGTGTTTTTCCCTTGAAGCAGGACTTAAGCAGAGGCCCAAAGTCCATCCAATACCTTAGTGTATTGCCATATGAGATAGTTAAGGTTTATTGCGCCAACCTAGCCAATAAACACATGTGGGATTGATTGAAGGGCAGGGAGATAAATGGCTCAGTGAGCCACGCCTTTCTAGTTCTCGGGTCTCTTGCTCTCTGATGGTCATACCAGGATGCAGCTGCCTTAATCAGTTCCCTGCTTCAGCTGGCAAAGCTCACTTCCTGTGAGACATCACTGAGGAGAAGCCACATGGACCTACCCCGATGCATCCCTGGGTGCTGAGGCAGCCACATGAAGACCCCCTGGCAGTGCTGAGATGCTTAGCTCACTGATTCAGCTTTCCTCCTGTAGTCTGCATCATTGCATGTGCTTTGTGAAATTGAGGAGGACTTTGTAAATCGGTGTCAGACTTATGGGCTAATATTGGGCTTATGGGCTTGGACAGCACTGGGTTGGGATGCTTTTTTAATGTACACTTACCCTTTATATAAAACTCTCTTTTGTACATATGATTTTCTGTGGATTTGTTTCTCTATACATAGGTCACTACCTTTATTTTATGAATTAATGTATGTACAATTTACACACCTCTATCTACATATTTACATACCTCTATTCATAGCTTTGCTTCCTAGATCTTTCCTCTGTTTCCTTTCACCTTCCTCCTGCCCCGCCACCACATTTGCCTTTCTTCTGCCTCTTAGGAATTCCTCTCAGCTAGATTTCTGTTGCTCCAACACCCCCAGGATCTCTACATCCTCCTCATTGTTGATTTTAATTCCCTAGTTGTTCCCCTGTCGATGGTGTTGTCTGCTCACCACTCCCTCCCCGCCTCCTGCTCCCCCCAGGTCCCTCCAGAGCTGTCAGTCATTGCTCTCTCCTCAAACTTGCTTCCCAGCCCTGTCTTATGTAGGTGGGTAAAATCAGCAATAACGGGGACAAAACAGAAAGAAAACAAAAGATTGAATAAAAAGATAATAACTAGGGGAAAAAAGCATACATAATTCCAGGTCTGTCTGCTGACCTTTATGACTATCTCCCCACTGGTCCTGGGGGAATTCCAGGAACTGCCCCTCCTAGCCTGAAGTCTATTTTGGGGTGCTCCTGAGGGACTCTGTGGCTTTGCTTTGCTCCCATTGATGATCTGTTATGTTCTCTTCTTGGTTCACCCAGCTGTGGAGGATTCAGGGTAGACTAACTCCCCACCATGTGTCCCCAGTCTTGTCCTCTGTCCCGGTATACTCCAGTGAGGGGACATCGTGTCTTAAGCTGTTGTCTGCCCTACAGTCCTCGCTGTGCCTTAGTAGCTCTGTGCAGAGATGTCTTCCTCATATGGGGTCTAGACCCTCCCTCTTTCTTTTTACTTCTTGGTTTGCTTCCATGTGGGTGTGGTATGCCAGCCCCTCTCCCCAACCTTAGGTTTCATGTTGTCCTCTGTAGCACATACTTCTAGGGTCAGTTTGGCTCTGATTGGGGCCGGCCCTATAGCCCACTCTGTTCATGAGTTGCTCCATGTGGTTACATTGTCCTCAAGGTTCGGTGCGCCACGGTGGGGTCTGCATGCGCACTCCCAATTCTGTGGAGACATAAACAATGCCCTCCCCCTGGGTGGGTTAGTGCCCTGCTCCCCCAGGTCTTCATAACTTTTAAATACATTTAAATCATTGGATGGCAGGGTATGTGAATTATATGCCAATGAAATGGTTTATTTTAAAACGTCCTTAAATGTGACTCTGTTTTGGGCTCTCCTTTCTGGTCATGCTGCATGTGTCTAACCCTTTGCAAATACCACCCCAAGTGATTACTGTGTCCTTAAAGAAGTCCAGCAACGTGTGTTCTCCAACTTTGTTCTTTTTCAAGACTGTTTTGATGTTCTGTTTCCTGGGCTCAGCTACCTGCCTGCCTGCTGAAGACTGTCTGTGTCGCAGTCCCGTGACCCACCCTGGGTGCGGAAGCTCAAGTTTCTCTTACGCTCCCTCTACATCCTTCCTCTCAGCGGAGCAGTTGCTAACACGTCCGCATTCTTCCTTGGGTCTTTCTCATGCACTTTATTCTTCTTTGCCAGTGCTATCTCTACGCAGCCCTTCCACCCCCTCTCTACCCTCCACCCAAGTTTAAAGCTGTCAGCGTCCCTAGCCTCCCTTACGCACATCTCAAATGGGCTCTCCCCTTCAAGTCTTGTTGCATTGTATGACTACGACTTTGTTCTGTGATACTCAAACCCTCTCTGTTGTAATCCAATTTAATTCCTACTTGTCTAGACTGAATTTAAACGTTGGATAGATCTCCTCTGACAGTCAAACCAGTTTACTTTTGGACAAAAAAGAAGTGATGGTGCTGACCTTAGAGGGCTGCTGGTGGAAAACTTTCTGCACCACTTTCTTCCCCACCATCTTCTGGGTGTCTTTTCCATGTTGGCCAAGGTGCTGTTAGGCCTGGGCTTGAAGAAGCCACCCCTTCTCAAAGCCACATCAAGGCTATGGACTGTGTGCCCAGACAGTTGCTAACCTGGAGGCTATCCTGTTGCAAGTGCTGTGCTCTCATGGCCCAATTCACTCAATTTTGGCTAAGCCACATACGAAAGAGTGCAAATAAATAGTATGGCTGAATCCTGCATTTCAAAAATAAGACCTGCCATGTTACTTTAAAAATTGGTGCCCGTATTATGATGTGAAGAGAAATCTTTGACATTAATAGGATACAGGCCTTGCACGGGGATGCTGTGGCCATTGAGTGGTCTATAAAGATCTGATTTTCTCCACCTGTAATAATCCACGCAACCACCATTCACAGATATATGGATTCCACAGCATCAACTCTGTTCCAGGCCTGAGGTGTAGGTACTGAGGACTGAGAGAACGTAAAAGCCAGGACTTCATGGCCTGTTTATTGTTCACTAAAGATCCCACACACACACCTTCTGAACCCAATCAAAGTTATTTTGATTATCCTTCCCACGGTAGGGGCTCCCAAACACTCATGTAGAAAAAGAAGCACTGGTAGGGGTGGATAAAGGAAGAGGGTGATGGGCTCCCTAGGGAGGGGGACACATGCTCATGCTCCTCACAATGGCTTGTTGTTCCCAGTCTTCCAGTCAAGAGGGGCCCAGACCTCCCCAATTCACAGTTTCCCAGCCCCCAGTCCCGTAGGCCATCCTGTGTCCACCATGTTTGGGGCCCTTCAAATACTGTGTGACATAACAACCTAACTAAAGGCTGTAAGCATGTACTACTTCACACAGCTTCTGAAGGCCAGAGCCTTGGAGTGGGGTAGCTGGTGGTACGGGGTCACTCACACATTTATGCCAAGAAATTTGGAGGACAGCTACTTGGTCATCTGACTGGAAGAGATCCATATTTGTGCCCATTCCAAAGAAAGGGGACCCAACAGAAGGCTCTATAGAGCTAGAGAACATTATCACTGATGTTGCAGACAAGTAAAATTTTGCTGAATATCATCCAACAATGATTGCAGTAGTATATTGATTGATAGGGAACTGCCAGGAGTTCAGGCTAGATTCAGAAGTTGTGCAACAAGGGATGTTGTCACTGGTGTTAAATGGCTCTTGGCTCAAAGCAGAGAATACCAAAAAGATGTTTCCTTGTATTTTATTGACTAGGCCAAGGCATTCAAGCGTGTGGATCATAAGTAAAGCTATGGATGACCTTGAGGAGAATGAGAATTCCACAACACCTCATTGTGCTCCTGCTGAAGTTGTACAGATCAAGAGGCAGTTATGTGAGCAGAACAAGGGAATATTGTTCTGTTAAAACCAGGAAAGGTGTGCATCAGGGTGGTATCCTCCCACCACACTTATTCCGTCTGTGTGGTTAGCAAATCCTCAGAGAAGTTGAACTATACGAAGAAGGATATGGCATCATGTGTGGAGGAAGGCCTATTAACAACCTGCAATATGCACATGACACAACTTTGCTGAAAGTGAAGAGGAATTGAAGCACTTGCTGATGCAGGCTAAGGGTGCAACCTTCAGTATGGACTCAATGTAAAGAAGACCAGAATCCTGATTATTGGAGATAGGTTGAAGTTGTCAAAGATTTTGTCTTGCATGCATCCACCATCAATGATTCGTGGGATCAGCAATCAAGAGATCAAAAGACACATTGCATTGGGTAAATCTGCCTGAACAAGCCCTTTCGAGAGTACACCAGGTTGTTACTTGAGGACTAAGGTGTGACTGACCCCAGCCATGGAATTTTCCATCGCCTCATATATATTTGGGCACTGAATAAGAAAGACACTAGAAGAATTAATGCATTTGAATTATGGTTCTGGGGAAGAATATTCAAAGTACCATGAACACTCTAATCTGTCTCGGGAGAAGTAAGGCCAGAGTACTCCTTAGGAGCAAGAATGATGATACTCTGTCTTACATACTTTAAACATGTTATCAGGAGACACCAGTCCCTGGAGAAGGACATCATGCTTGGCAGAGAGGCAGTAATAAAAAAGGGGAAGACCCTCAATGAGCTGGATTGACACAGTGGCTGTCGCAATGGGCTCAAGCATAGGAACAATTGTGAGAATGGCGCCAACAGCACTGGGTAGTGTTTTGTTCTGTTGTATTCTGTTGTGTCGCTATGAGTTAGAATCAACTTGATTGGACCTAACAACAATAGAAATTCATGTGGTATGTGTATTACAGATACACATAGTAGTCTTGGGACACTAGACATACATGCATAGACATCTAGACATATCTAGTAATTATTTATCATCTGGCTTGGGTAGCTTAAAGTCAGCTAGAACTCTTGCTCTGTAGTGGAGGAACAGCCAACTCATTCCACCTATCTATGGGAACCTTTACTCACTCACAACCATAGCTGAGATCAAACTTCAGAGAGGGAATTTCATTGAAGTCTGTCCCTCCCCGCCCCTCTATGCCAGTAGGGCTCTGCTACCCACTCTGAAGGCCCACTTTCTGACATTACTAAGTTTGGGTCTAGCACAACCCAATGTGTCTCGCCTAATGCTTGGAGAAATCCACCAGCTAGGGCCAGAAGAACCAGGCAGGGTTTCAGAGAGGGTGGCCATCCTCTGTGGCTGCATCACCTGGGAGCTCTCCTCTCCCTGAAAACTGCCAGCCGCCAACCTCATTGGTGACACCCTGTTGGAATCAGAGACCAAGAAGGAGTGGCCCTGAGCTTGTCCCAAAAGCCTGCTGGATCTCAGCCTGTCCTCAGCACCCCCACTTACTCGGGGGTTCCCAGGTCCTCATCAGCATATCCACCCCCATTCTCCACTTGGATTCCTTTTCCAAACCATTTTACTGGGAACTAATCCAGACATTATATCATTCCATAGTTTCGTCCTATCAAGCAGTTTTGTTCAATTGCTACCCAAATCAGCATCCTAAAGAAAGTACAGGAGACCAGGAGAAGATGGCTAGCAGAGCAAGAACACGGTGCTTTGGGGTAGAAGGCTTGCTGGCAAAGTAGGAGGCCCCCTAGGCACTGAACAGCAGAGCTCAAATAGTTTTGTAACACTTGCTCAGATGGGAAACAGGTCAAGAGACTGCGAGACTGAGGGGCTCCAGACCAGAAAGGTGCGTCTGTGGGTTCTGCTGAGAAGAGGTCATTCTGTCGAAGAACTGTATCCTGAGTCCTTTCTGATCTCAATCTACCATCTCTTACTTCCTTTACAAATTTCATAATCATGAGTATGGTCGGTGAGCAGCCATTGCAACACATTTTTGGACCCAGAAGAGTAGAGAATGTCTCAGGAGAGATATTCGGTGTCAGATTTGCTAAAGAGGTTGGGAGTGGGAGAATGCATACATTCTGCCTCACGGGAATCAACCTTGGGCTGTTGGTCTTGGTTCTCCTCCCCCATGCCACTTAAAAAGTGTCTCGCCTTATTGTAAACGTCTACAAAGCCCTGGCAGCCATGGTATTATTAGCTCTCTTTGACAGATAAGGAAACCGATACTAAAAGCTAGAAATCCTATAACAAGATACTGCCTGTGAATTCACACCTACACAGAGGAGTTGCAAAAGAAATGATTTTCTTGGCCCAACTTCTTGGACTTGATGGGGTCATTTCGGCTGGAACTATGGCCCCTAGAGCCTCCTCTGCCCCAGAGCAAATCCTGGAAGGACAGAGGGACAAAGAGGGACCTGGGCCAATTCTACTCTTTCTTGGGCAGGTGGGAGTTGAAAGGGGAGAGCCTACCTACTGTGTAAGAGCAAAGGATGAAGCCATTTCTCCTCTCCATGAGTTGCTCATGCGCATCTGTCACCCAACACTCGCTTCTCAAGACTCTCACCTTAAAGTACTTTCAGGAGACCTTGGCCTGCCCTTGCACCTGTGTGGGTAGTGCAGGCAGCTCCCCCCTGGATGACTAAAGGAAAGGTTGGTGATTCAAATTCACCCAGAGGTACATTGGAAGACCCAGTAATTTGCTTCTGAAAGGCCACTGCCCTGAACATCGTGTGGAACACAGTTCTCTCTGCACGCACCGGGTTTCTGTGAGTATGATTCTGGCAACTAGTAACTAAGTTGATGTTGCTTGTAGTATCTAGTCCAAAATTGCTAAGCATGCCTAACGTTTTTAATGATTAATCAAAATGAAATCGCAAGGCCATGTCCAGATGTGGTGGCTTGACATCCTATTGTTGGGCGTTTGGGCTGCTCCTAATTTCCCACTGTTCTACCCAGGGCTGCTACATGGTAGGATCTACTCGATGACAGTGCGACATCAAATCCCCCAGCCACTCTTAGAGCCAGATCCTTGTGACTCTCCCCAGAGCCAGGCCAGACTTTTGAAGTCTCTGAGTACTGATGTGCTTGCACTCTCCTGTGCACACGCACACACACACATTGCCACGAGATGCACTGTTCAACAATGAATATGAAAAAAGTGCAAGGATATACCACCGGATTCTGCTTTTCCCGCATTGTATGGATTTTGTTTCTAAATTCCTTGCCTCTGAATCGTGGCTACAAAGTGATTCCTATTAGTTTAGGAAAATCACCAAGGAGATCAAGGTCCAGTTTATGGGGTTCTCCCTCCCCCAGGTAAGACCTTCTGGCCCGTTTTGTCTCTCCTTGTCCACCGCGGGATCCATTTATTGTCATGTACTTGCTCTTCAGGATCTGGTGTTGGACAGCGGATTATTGCATCACTTCACCAAAAAGCATAACGGTAGCTGGTATGTGACTGGGGATAACTAAGGGGCAGCTGTCTAGAGCCTTCTGAGTGCCTGAACCCAGAGGACTTGGGGCCTGGGCAGGTTTCTTTACTGAGTGCTTGGAAGGCAATGCTCAGAAAGACCTAGACTGCAGGTCTCAGAGTACCAAAACCCGCAGAGTGGACTGGAGGCTCCACAACCCACGGCAGAAATGGCCAATGCCTGGCTGAGTGACCTGAAGCAATTTTCTTCTCTCATCTGAATTTCATTTTGCCCATCTATAAAATGGGCACAAATATTCAACGCTCCCTTTTGTGGCTCCCTGTTGCCTCTGAGCATGACCCTCCCTTTTGTGGCTCCCTGTTGCCTCTGAGCATGACCCAAGCTGACCCTGCAGCAACCCCGGGGCTGCCGGCTGCCGGACACTAAAGGGAATCATTGGGACACCTTTTCAGAGTGACCAGGGTCCTTCGCATCCTGACATGTAGCTACTCTTCCAGCCTCCTCCTCTTCTGTTTATTCACAAAGCAGCCTATTGGGCTGTGCACCACAGGTCAACAATCCCAAACCATCAGCTCTTCCATGGGAGAAAGACAAGGATGTCTACTCTCATAAGGTGGTACAGCCTCAGAAACCCACAGGACAGTTCTACCCTGTCCTATAGGGTCACTATGAGTCAGAATTGACTCAATGGCAGTGAGATTTTTCAGCAAGTCTCTCCCAAGTGTCCGCTTCCTTCACCTGTTTATTGAAATCTCACTCACCCTTGACACCCAGTGTCACCACCACTCTTTGTGAATCGTCCTAAAGATTTCCTTTCTAGGCACCTGCTGTCTGTCTCTATTCTGGCCCTGACACCATTGATTGGTACAATGATGTGTGTCCCTCATTAGAAGAAGTGGCTATAGCTGGGTTCCCACGGGCAGCTCTCTGCAAGGAGTTCTTATAAAAAGCGTGCATAAGCAAATGTGGTGAAGAAAGTTGATGGTGCCTGGCTATCAAAAGATATAGCATCGGGGGTCTTAAAAGCTTGAACCTTAACAAGCGGCCATCTAGCCCAGAGGCAGCAAAGCCCACATGGAAGAAACACATGGGTGTCGAACGGATCAGTTATCAAGCATCAAAGAACAAAAAATCATATAATTGTGAATGAGGGGGAGTGCAGATTGGGGTCCCAAATCCTATCTGTAGGCAACTGGACATCTCCTTAGAGAAGGGTCGAGGGGAAGAGACGAGCCAGTCGGGGTGCAGTGTAGCAATAATGAAATATACAACTTTCCTCTAATTCTTAAATGTTTCCTCTCCCTACCCCACCCCTACCCCCCACTATCATGATCCCAATTCTACCTTAAAATCTGGCTACCCCAGAGGATGTACACTGGTACAGACAGAAACCATAAACACAGGGAATCCAGGGCAGATGATTCCTTCAGTACTAGTGGTGAGAGTGGCAATACCAGGAGGGTGGGGTAGAAAGGGTGAAACAATTATAACGATCTACATATAATCTCCTCCATAGGGGATGGACAACAGAAAAGATGGTGAAGGGAGACATTGGACAGTGTAAGATATGACAAAATAATAATAATTTATAAATCATCAAGGGTTCATGAGGGAGGGGGAGCAGGGAGGAGGGAGGGGATGAGGAACTGATACCAAGGGCTCAAGTAGAAAGCAAAATGTTTTGAGAATGATAAGGACAACAAATGTACAAATGTGCTTGACATACAGTGGATGGATGGATGGATGGATTGTGATAAGAGTTGTGCAAGCCCCAATAAAATGATTTTTTTAATGGCATTTGCATGTGAATTACCAAGTATAATGGGGCAGGTGGGGCTAAGGTTTGTTTTTGTCTATCGTTTCCCCAAACTGGCCCAGTAGCAGCTCAACTACACGTGCACAGCAATGTATCTGGGAGTTAAAACTCAAGGGAAGAGCAGTCCTTAGCCATAAAGACCTTACTCAAGGAGCAGTGAGCAAAGGCACCACCCAGCCCTCCTAGCACTCCCACCATGTCCTGTGGAGGGACCTCCTCTGGCCTGGCACTCAAGGCCTTTCTCAGGCTACAGACCCCGAGCAGGAGTTCAGTCCATGATCCCCACCCCAGAGTTAACACTGGCGTTGTTAGAAATACTGGGAAAGCTGTGGGGCCTTCTTCGGCCTGGGATTAAGTGATGTGAAGGTGACAGAGAAGGAAGAGAGCTAAGTGTTCTGATTCCAACTCTGTCTCTGTCTCTCTGGACTTGAACCAGCGGGGTAGAACTGACCATCGGTTTTCTTACCTAGAAAACGGGGACATTTACCTCATAGAGCTGTTGTGAGGATGCATGCAAAAGACTCACTGCAGTATGCGTGCAAACTCACCGCCATCCAAGTCAATTCTGACTCATCGTGACCCTATATGGGTTTGCAAGGCCGTAAAGCCCTTTGGGAGTGCACAGCCACATTTTGCTCCTGTGGAGCAGCTGGTGGGTTTGAACCATCAATCTTATCATTAGCAGCCCAATGCTTACCCGATAGCACCATATTGTAATAATCATGATAATGTCTATTACATTTAGGCATTGCAAATGACTGCTGACCTTCACTGTCTTGGGCTATCACTTTGGGGTCTGTGTGTCAAAACCTGAACCCATTAAATTGCTACCTGTGGTAGCCATCTTCCAAGATGGTCCACAAAAACCCTTGTGTGGTGCTGCTCATGTTGTATTCCTCACCCAGAATCAGAGCTCATCTGTGCGACCAGCAGCGTATGGGAGAGGGCTCCTGAATTGCTTCATGAAGAAAGCCAGGCACCGTGCCATAAGGGCACTAAGGCAGTCCTGCAGAGCGGCCCCTCTGGGAGGATCAGAGGCCTCGCATCCACAGTCAGAACCTACTGGCCAGCCATGGGATGGAGCCCGACTGGAAGCAACCCTATCCGTGGTCAAGCTTGCAGTGGAGTATAGTCCAGCCAACACCTTGATTCAACTTCAAGGGAGACATCTAGTCAGGACCACATAGCTAAGCTTCTCCCAAATTTCTAAGCTACAAGGTGGGAGCCATTTGTTATAGCCACAGAAAACTAATGCACCTATATAAGTGTATTTGCCCCCCAAGTCCTCGTTTCGGAATGTTACTACCCCCTTCTCCCTACTATCAAGTCCTGATTGTCGCAGGGATCGTCACAACAAGTCCTGTTGGTTCCAGGGTGGCTCGCTTTCATTGCAGATCCTCTGGTCCCTGTTTCCACTGCCCTGAGAGCAACAACACCCTTCTCCCGAGTACTCGCCATGTGATAAAGTGCCTACTGCGTGCCCAACTCTTGCCCCGAGTTTGACTCCCATTCACTCATGGAATAGTCACAGTAACTGGATGACATGGAAATGGATGTGTTGATCCCATTTTATAGACAGAAACGTTCAGTAACTCATCTTGAGTTCCACGGCTGGTTAGTGAGGGAATCGAATTGGAATCCAGGTTTGCCCCAAGCCATGCTCTTAATTCCATGACATGGCCACACCCCAGCTTGACATGTCTCTGTGATGCTTCTCAGTTCTGAAAGGAGTTTTCTTGCTTCCATGACTCCACGGGTTGCTCGACCTAAGACCCACATCTGGCCATATCCACTGCCCTGTGCAAAAGCTACCCAGATCTACCCACCCCGGAGCCCCAACTGCCCCTCCTTCAAAGCTCAGCTCAGCTGTCCTCCTGCAGCCATCCAGCTCTCTTGTTGAACACCCATAATTTTTCTCTCCTGGAAGTTACTGTTTGCCCCTGGGTGGATAGAGCTGGTAATGAACACACTAATCCTATGCCAAGGAAAGACAGCCCAAGTCTCTTGGTGCCCCCAAACCCATGAGAGAGATGTACGTGTGTGTGCGCATGTGTGTATAAGGCATAATGACTGACCAAGTCTGTGAGCAGAGGTACACGCATATCAATTCTGCAATTAATAAATAATGAGTAACTCTCTAAATAAGTGGCTAAGTCATGAATGAATGAATGAATGAATGGAGTAGTGCCTAGATTCAGTGCCTTAATATTGTATATATACCATATGTCATTATCAAAGCAAGATAATTTATTGCACATGCAGTAGGCATGCTATTCACCATATTTAACATTCCGTACTCCAGATTAAATTGGACTGGGAATCAAGGTCTTCTGGCCTACTTCCCAAATCCAGCCGATGGAAACCCCAGGTCTGGAAAGGGTCGGGCTCAGACCAACCCTGGGAAAGCTTGTCACCCTGTGCAGTTTTGTCCGATAGTGTACGGGGTCACTGTGAGTCACTGGCAGCCAACAATAAACATATGGGCATGAACCCAGTCGACAGGCATTTCCCATAAGGCTGGGTTTGGTAAAGTGCCCCATGTGTGCCCTTTAAGGGTGATCCCTGGGCTGTTGGGGCATGTCCTAGGGTAGGACCAACACAAATGGGATGGCAGGGGCACCTGAGAAGGCTTGCCACAGCTGTCTCCTACCTTTGTAGCATCAACTCCATGTAAGTGTACTAGGGCATGCTGGCTAGTACACTCACGGCTAATTCTATGTCGTCACACTGCAGTGAGGTCACTGAGGCACAAAGAGATCCAGCCACGCGTCCAAAGCTGCAAAGTAAGTAAGTGGCCAAGCCAGGACCGGGTCTAGTACCTGAAGCCCTGCCTGCCTCTGTGCGGCACAGCCTTCGGCCCGGCGTGGCCCACATCAATGAGGGCACTGCAGTTTGAGCCTGTGCCCAAGCTGCACCGGTGCGGGGCTGGATGTGAATTAAGAAAACTCAATGTGTAAGAATTTGACTGCCACTTCTGGCAGGGAGAACAGAGTGGACCCTGCGCCTGAGTGGGCCTTTCTGCCCCAGTGTGGGTGCGTGGGGAGCTGGGATGGACCCGCGCCCTCCCTACTCGCACCCCTCTAGCTCTTCTGAAGGCCGCATAGTTTCCCTTTCATTTCCATTTCCATCACAAAATAATTTGACTGCCCCAAGACTCTTTCCCTCTGGCTTGTCTCTTGCCTTCCTTACACACATACACACCCTCTCTCTCCCTCTCCCTCTCTCTCTGACACACACACACTCACACACACACACACACACACATTTGTGTGAGATGATATCAGCCTAATTAAGTGCTGCAGGCTCCAGCACTTAATCCCCCCTCCCAAATCCCCCTGCCCCTGCCAACGGGCCCTGGCCGCTGGTCCCAGCAGACTACCTGCACTTGCTGGCTTCTGGAACCTTCCACCGAGCCCCTTGCTCTTCCAGAGCCTTGATTGATATCTTGATTAGGCGCCAGGAGGCCGGACCAGGTGCTGCTCTCGGGCCAGAGGCAGCCACGCTCCCCAGCTCCGCTGCGGTGAAAGGCGCGGGCCCGTTGGGCCGCAGCAATGCGCCTTTGTCTGCCTTGGCAGCGCCGCGGCCTCCCCGGGGCCGGCCCCATAAAGGCTTTCTGTTCGGCCTGGAGGGCTCATTGTCGCAAAATTGTCCCTCGAAAAATTAGCATGGTACAGTGGAGCAAGCTGAACGCCGGGCAAATGACAGCTGCTGGCCTCAGACCTGGGCCCGAAAGTGAAGTTTTTGCAGGGTGCTCACTCCCAGAGGACCCCTGGCTCCGGGCCTGGAGGGGGCCCAAGGGGGGGCTGCAGGGACAGGCCACGCCAGGGGAGGAAGGAGGGCATGCTGGAGACGGGGTTGGTGGCTCATCTCCCCCAGTGGACGCATTGCTCGGGAGTTGTGGTCTGGTTCAGAAGGCCAGCTGGCTTGACAAAGGAAGGTGGGGTGCAGGGAGGAGGAGCGAGACAGAGAGAGGGAGCAGCCGAAAGGTTATGTGGTTAATTGAACATCAACAGCCACAGATACGATTATGTCCTTTTTGTGTCTTGCTCCCTGTGTGTTGATGGAAAAGTAACTAGATTAAAAGCGCTGGGAGCCGGGGGTGGAGGGCCAGGCCGTGGGGGGAGATCTCTCCTGAATGCCTAACTGGGTTCCCGCAGTCCCAGCAAGGAGGGAAAACAGTCAATTAGAGAGAAGAGAAAGGGTGGAGGGAGCTGTGGCTTGGCATTTGCATAAAGGCTGGGGCCCAAGGCTGCCACCCCAAGGAAGGGGTGGGGGTCCCAGGGGAGAGTCAGGAGTGTCATGGGAAGGAGGCACCTGGTAACCGTTGGAAATCTTAGCCAGCAGACTGTGCGCATGCGCTGTGTGAGCGAGGTGAAGGGTGCTGGGTGGGTGTAAAGAACTCACAGGTATATGTGCATATGCACAGGAAGACTCCTGTGTCCAATACCTTAAGCAGGCAGCACCTGTGTGGCTGTACTGACCTGGTGCTCCTGTGCTGGGGCCGCAGGTCGGGTGTGTGGCCGTGTGTACCTGGCATTGGCATTGAACTTGAAGAGCCCAGGGCCAGAGGAAGTAATGCTCTGCCAGCTGCAGGGTCAGAGACGCAGTGTGCCCCGCGGCTCTCCGGAAGCCAGCGACACACCTGTCCCTGCCTTTACTTTGCTCCCCACTCACCGTTGCCCTGGAGTGCATGGGAAAGCGCTTCCTGATTTTCCTGGCCCCCAATGCCATGAGGCCTCCCAGACTCCCCCAGCACAGCCCCCGCCTTTTCCCCGAACAGATTTCAGATTGAGAGGAAAGAAAATGAGCACATCTGAAAGCAGACAGGTCTGAGGTAACATGTCGACTTTAGCTTTGTGTCCTAGGAGAGCCACACTTATGTCCTTATGTCCTGTTATAGGACTGTGGTAGGGTCAATGAGATTTCTCATGTAAGCGCAAGTCCTTGGGTGGTGCCAATGTTCAGCATTCAACTACTAACTGAAAGTGGTGATTTGAATCCGTTGAGCAATCCACGGAAGTCTAAGCTGTTGAAGACCCAATGGAACATATTCTACTTTGGCCCACGTGGGATCACAAGGAGTCGGAATCGCCTGAACCCCTCCCTGTAAATGGTTATAGAAGTAGGAGAGAGCCCATACACCCCAGCATATCTAGGACAATCTCAACTTACATCTGTGGCCTGTTTAATGATCAATAATGTCCTTTAAGACAATGTCCCTCTTTGGATTATAAATTAATGGTCACCTCAAATACAAGTGGGGCCATCGTAAATATTCCCTCTGCTCTTCCTCTGAGCCGTCCCTTTCTAATTATTGAATGCATCGTTGGGCTGTCCTAGGAGTACCCAAAGAGAGCAATTCTGAGGGCAGGTCCAACAGGAGCATCTCTTTGCGGCTCTCCTCCAGAGCAGTCACTGTCCAACAGATGCTCGGAGTTCGACTGCTGCCCTGAGCAGGGGTGGCTTTGGGGAGCCTAAGTGTAGCTGGTTGTCCCTCTTCTTGCTGGGTCCAATGTGTAGAGAAGACAAATGACTCCAGGCGTCTCTCTGAACACGGATTACCTCCGAGAACAACCGAGCAGGGCCATGGAATAATTTGTGTGTGTGGACTGCCTGACAGCCTGGGCGTCAGGATTCCAGTCTTCCTCTGGGCCTGGGTCCAGTCTCAGTCAGCATTTCACACAAGGAAGGCTTATATATACAATGCCAGGGGTTCCACTTACGCAAACAAATAGCCATTCTTCACAAGCGAATAGCTTTTCAATGACTTGTTAATTTTCTAATTGCTGCTCCCAGCTTGCAGCATTCACTCAGGTAGATGAGGGCTTTACATAAATGTCTCCAGAGGGCTACACAGGTACTCCACAGTGGACAGACCCCCGAGACCTTTGGTTCACTCTAATTGACGATGCATATCAATTTAAAGTGAGACCCAAGCTATTGAGGACTTCTGATCCAACCTATCTGGCTGAGCATACACACTTATCTGTACCCACGCTGAACGTCCCTCATATGAGAGGAAATTGTAAAAGGCAAAACCCTGTAAAGACAAAGACTATGGTCTTCTGAAGACTAGAATACACCCTGGAGAGGGGCAACTTCTGCAGCCCTTTGAAGAGCCCAACGTCTGTCTGAGAAGAAAAAGGAAGTCATGAGAGCCAGTCCGACCCCAGAAAGGCTCGTGAATTGGGAACATTGGATGCCTCCGAAGCTGGAAGCAAAGAGTCGGAAAATAGAAGGGACTAGTTGAACTTCTGCAGACTGAGCTCAAAATTCCCTCCCGCAGCCCACAGAGCCAATGGCAGCCCCTCCTCACCCTAGCAGAAGACAAGGCTTTACGCTTGGGAGAAGAAGGACCAGAATTCTGAAGTTAGGCATCAGGGAAGGGAGAGGCTTCCTAAATATGGAGGCTTAGTCATACTTAAAATATGAACCCCTAGCCCTACTTTCTCTGCCAAGATTATACCCCTGAGATGGAGATAGAGTAGTGTGTGTGTGTGTGTGTGTGTGTGTGTGGGTGGGTGTTCTTTCTTGGGAAAACCAACCAGCTTAAATGGGGGGAGGGACAATGACTAGTGGAGACCCCTTAATGAAAAAAGTGGTGTGCCTCATTATCACATCACAGTGAAAATTAACTCTTGAAGTGCTTCCCTAAATATGAGAAAATAGTCCATGCTCAGCATGCACTATGTATTTGAGGAAAATCTGTGATCCAAAATCAAAGACCAAAACTATCCAAAAGCTCAAAACAGAGATAATTGAAAAGCAAAAGAAAACTTTAACTAAAACTATATTTTTAAAATGTCAAATATATAGGAGAAAATATTTTCATGCATAAAGAACAAGGGCTTCAAAAAGGAGCATTTAGAAAATAAGAAGAGTTCTTGCAAATTAAAACATGAGAGCAGAAAAATTTCAAAGCAATAAAAAAAGTAAAAGATAATGTTGAAGAAATCTTTAAAGTAGGAAACAAAGATAAAAGGAGAGGGGGGGGAAAGGAGAGGAAAATAAAACTAGAAAATCAAACCAGGAGGTCTTATTAATGATTGTTATTGAAAGAAAAATGAAAACACGGGGAATAATATTATCAAAGAAATAATACAAAATACTTCCCATAAGGAAAATAATAAGTAACAAGGTAACTGCGACAAAAATGGGAAAACGTCATAAAAATTTTTCAAAAGAAAATCAGAAAAATCTAGTAAACAGTAAAATAACCATAAAGGGGAAAAAGTGCCTAGAAAACACACAAACAAATTGAACTCAGCACAGTCAGCTATGAGGGAAAAGGCAACGAATAACACCATAAAGATAACACATAGCAAAAATGACAGCAATAAATGAATACCTATCCATCAGAACACTGACTAGATTAAATGCACCAGTCACGGGGCAGGGAGTAACAAGAATGGATAAGAAAACAGGATCCATCAAGACACTGCTTTCAAGGAACACACGTTAGACCAACCAAAAACAAACAAACAAACAAACAAACTCACTGCCATCAAATTCTGACTCATGGTGACCCAGAACTGTCATTTCTAAGCACAGGAGTTGAGTCTGTTGGTTCTGATCTCGCAGCCATCCTGATCATGGATTCTTGGACTTGTTCCCAGGAGAAATGCACTATGTGCCTCTGTTACAAAAGCGGGGATTTTCCTTGTCCCTCAGATCTCAAAACTTGCAATGGATCCTGGTCTATATCGGGCTCCTCAGAGAGTGACGCCTACCTTTCTCTGACATTTTGATCCTTCAGAGATCACAATTTAACAGGACTGGATCGTAGGGTGGCTTGCAATGCATATGAAGGCATTTGGACTTCACAGTAAGTAGAATAGGGAGCCGTTGGAGGGTTTGGAGGATTGAACTGAGAAGGGTCGATCTGCCTATTAGATGGTTCACTGCCCGTGATGTGCTAAACAAAGCTGATTTGGGGAGATGATTCTGAGGGTAAGCGACCAGCTAGAAGGCCACTGCAGGCCAGATGACGGTGGCTTAAACTAAGAGAAGAGAGGAGACAGGTTGACAACGGATTGATGAATGCATCATGCGGGAGAGAGGAGGGCAGGGTGAGCCCCACCTCCTAGCAGTGAGCGGCACCCAGGAGCAGGAAGAGGCAGAGAGGAGGGCACAGTGATGGGCCTTCCTCTGCACCCCTGTACCCTCACATCATGCCGTTCCCATGTGCTGGCAAACAATATTGAAAGCACCGTGGACTGTCCTGGAGGAAGTACAGCCAGAGTGCTCCTTAGAGGCACGGGTGGTGAGACTTCACCTCACCTACTTTGGACTTATTGTCAGGAGAGACCAGTCCCCGGAGAGAGACATCATTCTTGGTAGAAGCACAGTGACCGAGAGGAAGGCCCTCAAGAGATGGGTTGACACAGTGGCTGCAACAGGGGCTCAATCATAGGAGGAGTGGTGAGGATGGAGCGGTAGTTCACTCTGTTGTGCACAGGGCTGCTATGGGTCAGAACTGACTCCGTGCATCTCCCCCAAGAAGCCTACCTCACTGCCCCGCCTGGCTCCCTTTCCTTTCCCTGCACCTAGAAGAATGTTGTCCCCCATTGCCCATGTTCAAGAGGTGTTCAGGAGGATTTGTGGAGGGAGGGAGAGAATTCAGATCCAGGGAAGAGACCAACCAGCAGGCCAAGCTGGCAGTCATAGGAAGCATCCTCGTGGAACACAACACACCTGTGATGGGATGTGCTGGACCAGCTCCCAGCTGGTCCTTGTACCTGACAGTGGGCATGCTCCTGCCTGCTTGAAGCCTCAGTTTCTCTCTTTTTCAAATGGGGGGAGGTTGAGGAAAGGCAGCGGGGTTTGGGCTTTGTCCCCATCCCAAAGCATGGGGCGTGGCCTTAAGCAGACAGAGCAAGCATGGGCTGAAGGATGAGGGCTGACACTAAACGCTAGCTTGGAACGGCATGGGAAACACCCACTGACAGTGCCAGGTGCTTCTTGGACTCCCCTCTTTGCATGTTGTTACTTTCTTTCCCCACCAAATTCCTTTTTCTTCGTTCTTACGCGTGGTGTTAGGAGAAGGCAGCAAGTACGACAATCTCTTCCCAGCTAGTGACTGAGAACGGCCCTCGGTGATGTGTGTGTGGTTTGCCAAGATTTCCGTCATTCTGTCCTAGTGCTTCCAGGACTTCCAGAGCAGGGCTGGTAGGCTGGACCCTTCCTTCCTTCCTCCCTCCCTCCTTTTCTCTTTCTTTCTTTCCCTCTCTTTTATATAAACAGTTTCATCGGGGCATACGCTAATATCTTACAATTCAATACTCATTCATATTAAGAAGACTTGTACAATCATTACCAAAATCAACTTTAGAACATTTTTTTATATTCCTTGTTATTCGCTCCCCATTTCTCCCAACCCCCTGCCATACCCACAATGAACCATTCACCCAGTTCCTCTCTCTCTAGATTCACCCATCCCGATTCCATATACTGGAAAACAGACAGAATCCAAAAGCTAACAACATAAAGCAGAGGGAAATGCCAGTGGAAAAGAAAACAGAAAAGACGAAAAACTAGAACCACTTTAAAAGTAGTCCAAAGGGAGATCAAATGATAAGGTGTTAAATTTTAACCTAATTGCATCTGCCGTAATCCAATTTCAGATGGTCTCTGCACGATAGCAAGACTATGCACCTCCCTGGTCTGTGGTCAGAGAGTAGAGTCGCTGGAGGCTCGATCCTTGTGTATTTTCCCTTCTTTTTTTTTTTTTTAATTAAACTGGTACATTTTTAAATGGGCTGAAACGGAGATCAAATCAGACGTTGCACTTTAACCGGGTTATATCAACTGCAATGGTCTTAGAGACTCTTTCTGATTGAAGGCCAGACCACAGAGCCCTTTGGGGAGGGATGGGATTAGATGGGACATCAGCAGACTTGGGGTTTCCTCCCACAGGGCAGAGGGCCAGGCCCAGAGCTGAGACCCTAGTCAGGTAGCCCTAACACCCACTGCTGTGTGGAGGCTGGGAAAGGGGCCAGCAGGGCTTATCCTCCTGGAGCTGTCTTATCACTGCGCCACACGGCTCTATCTCTGCACTCTCTTTGTTTGGGCTGAGACAGATAGCAGGCTGCCCCAATCTCTCTGCCGTGGACCCTGTCACACCATGGGTGGCAGCAGGGGAGGCTATCTGCATGGTCAGCACATTCTCAAGGGGCCTCTAGCGCCATAGACCTGTCCATGGGGACCTCTGACAACTGAGAGCCCCAAGGTGCCCCCAGGTGTCCACCCATGGGCCCAGGAGCCCCAGAAAAAATGAGGAAGCAAGGAGGGTGCCCAGAGAAGCTCTCACTGCATCACTATGTGTAGCAACTCACCTTGGGACGGCACTTGGCCTCCAGCTTGATGTACGCAAGGCTTTGGAGAAGATGCAAAGGTGAGCACTAACCATGACAGCAGATGCTTTGTGTGCCTGCTGTGTGCTAGACCCAGTCAGCAGTTCTCAACCTGTGGGTTGCAACCCTTTTGGGGGTCAAATGACCCTTTCACAGGGGTTGCCCAGTGTACAGCAGTAGCAAACTTACAGTGATGAAGTAGCAATGAAACTAATTTGATGGGGGTGGGGGGTGACCGCAACACGAGGAACTGTGTGGAAGGGTCGCGGCGGCATGAGGAAGGTGGAGAACCACCGCTCTACAGGCTTCACAAACACCATGCCTTGTGCCTGCTATCATTCCCACTGTCTGGCCCCAGTGGGTCTGATGCCACGCCCACAGAGCCCGCCCTTGGACCCAGTCCAAGAACCACACTTGATGGGAAGGGGGTCTAAGAGCCCGTCCTCTGTTGGGGTTGTGGACAAAAGTCCGGCTTCTTTGGGCACTTCTGATTCTCGCCTTGGTGCCGGGGCAGGGAGAGCACTGCTTCACATTGAGGCCACTTGACTCCTGGTTCTCCTTCAATATAGGGTTATGGGCCACTCTGCACATGGGATCGGCCTGAGGGGTCCAAGGGTGGGAGGGTTCACAGTCCCACCCAAATTCCCTAGCTTTCCAGGCCACTCTGTATCCTGCCCAGGTCACAAGACCCCTTCCAGAAGCTCCTTCCATGGAGAATGGAGTGGTGGTCATTGCAGCAGTATGGGGGCAGTGGTGTTCCTGGGCAACAGTCTCACCTTCCATCTGGGATCCCTGGGTTTAATTCCTGGCCCACGAGCCTCATCCAATGCACAACCACCAGCTGTCTGTCAGCTGAGAACCTTTCAGTGGAGCTTCCAGACTAAAACAGACTAGGAAAAGATGTGAGATCTGCTTCCAAGTATCAGCCAACGAAACCCCTATGGATCACAGCAATCTAATCCCCAACCAAATATGGGATGGTGCAGCATCAAATCCATGTCATTCTGTTATGTGTGAGGTCGCCGGGAGTCAGGGGACAGCTCAATGACAGCGAATGGCAACAATCCAGCAACATGAGGAAGAAGTCCTCCAGACACTGCCCGGACGCCCAGAGGTGGATTGGAACCAGTGACTACAGACCGGTGCCCCTTGCGCCCTCCTGGCCCAGGGCTTCCATGGATAGGAACAGAATGGGGCAGTCAGAGCTAGGGAGGGCTGAAAAGCTGGGTTTCCTCTACCTGACCCAAAGGAAGGAAGTTCTTATAGAGGAAGTCCAGCTTGTCAGCGCTTCCAAGATTTGACTCAGAGAGGTTTGGTGGAGTACTGGTTCTACATTGGGCTGCTAACCGCAAGGTCAGGAGCTCAAAACCACCAGCTGCTCATCAGGAGAAAGATGAGGCTCTCTCCTCCCATAACCAGTTACAGTCTCAGAAACTCACAGGGGTAGCTCTCCCCTGTCCTGTAGAGCCCCTGTGAGTCAGAGTTGACCCTTTGGCAGGGAGTTTGAATATTCAGGCTCCAGATCCAGCTCATATGGAGGTTTGGGATGGTAATTCGGGTATACTGCCACCAGGTGGCCCCCTCTTAAAGTCCCTCCTCTCCCTCTACTGAGGGAGTCTTGGGTTTGCCTAGGCTCCCCCACCCGAATCACCAGGGTTTCAGAAGCAAGGGTCCGGGCTTTCTATCTGTGTGCAGGCCAGCCTCTCACTGGTCCAGGAACTCTGGGCCACGTCTACATCGGAGATCGCCCAGCCCCTTCTCATAGTCTTTCATGGCTGCTTCTCTGTGGGCTCCCCTTCCCCAAGCTAGGCATAACAGATCCAGAACCCTAATTCTAGAGAAGCCAGACCTCCACTCTGTTCGTCCCAGGTTCCCATCTTCTCAGGGCTCTTCCTGAGTCTCCTTCAAGAGGCCCCATCACTTTCCCCCACTCCTGGCCAGTAACTTGGACCAGCCTACACTCCTCCCTCCCCCCTCTCCCAGATTTTGGGAACCACTTCTGCTCCACTTCTTTTAGGAGGCTTCCCCTCAAAACATGGAAGACCCATTGATCGTAAAACAAGTCAAATAAGTGTTTGCTGAATGAAAGTTTGAGTAACAGAGTAAATTAATAAATGACTAAGCTTAATGTTTAACAAGTTTTTAGTAAGCATATCCTTTGTGCCAGTCTCTGCTAGGTGATAAAGTGGGTGAATGAAAAAGAAAGGGCTACAGGGGCAAACTGGGGCAGGAATAAAGCAATGGACGAGAGGTCCAGGGGTCAATGGCGAGTGGCTAGCTCAGTGTCTGGGTGAATGGACAGCTGAGTGCTTGTGTGATTGGGTAGGTGGGTGGGTGACTGGATAGGTGAGTAGCTGGGCAATTGGGTAGGTGGGTGGGTTGAAGGACAGGTGAGTCGTTGAGTAATAGGGTGTGTGGGTGGGTGGATGGACAGGTGAGTTGTTGGGTGATTGGGTAGAGGGGTGGGTGGGTGGATAGGTGAGTAGCTGGGCGATTTGGCTAAGTGGGTGGGCGAATGGATGAGTGACTAGGTAGGTGAGTGGGTGTCTGGGTAGATGGTTGGTTAGTGGGAATGTATCTGAATAGATAGGTGGTAGCTGGCTCAGTTGGTGGGTGAATGTGTAGATGGTTGGCTGAGTAAATAGGTACCATAGGTGGCTGGCTGGCTGGGTAAATGAATGGGTAGAGGGGTGGATGCTGGGTAGGAGGCGACTGATTAGCTGGGTGGGTGGATGGCTGGTAGCAGAGTGGCTAGTAGGTACGTGTCTGAGTAGATAGGTAGCTGTCTGGCTGATTAGGTGAGTGGATGAGTAGACGGATGGCTGAATGGGTAGGTGAATAAACGGATGAACAGCTCCTACCATTTCCTGATGGGGAATCAAGTTCCTGAATAAGGGGCCAACAAAGCAAATGTTCCCTACAGGACCCAGATCAAAGCCCATGAGTCACTTGCCCAGCCTTGGTAAGCCAGCTGCTCGGGGAGGGGTACAGCAAGGGCAGGGAGGGTGCTTCTGGAGACAGGATCCAAAGGCAGTACCCCCTAAAACCGAGACAAAGCCAAGATGAGCCATGTGGCCCGAGGAAGAGCCCATAGACTCATCCTGAAGGCTCATTTATTGAGCACCTGGGAGCAGCCAGGCATGTCTCAGAAATCACTCTTGATCCAAGACTCTGCAAAGTAGAGTCACCCTCCCCTTACAGAAAAGGGGATGAGGAACAGAGGTGAAGTGACTGGCCCAAGGTCACCCAGGCGAAAGGGGTACAGTCAACACTGACCAGGTTTCTCTGATTCATTCTTTGGGCCTAGAGCCCACCCCTCAGATGCGGGCCCGAGTACATGCCAACTAGTACATGCTAGTGTTCTGTAGCGCATGTTGGAGATAATGGACAGGCAGGATGGCTTCCCAGATGCCTACAGAGCGCAAGCCATTTATACGCTCTCTAATCTGAACCTGAGCTCCCTCGGCTTCCAGTGGAAAATCAAAACCAAACCAAACCCACTGCCATTGAGTCGATGCCAACTCAGAGCGACCCTGTAGGACAGGATGGAGTTGCCACTGTGAGATTCTGAGACTGTATCTCTTTGCTGAAGTGCAGACTTTCTCGGGGAAAGCGGATTTTCTCCTCTAGGTACAAATGTCTCTGAGGGACTGTTGACAAGCAGACAGGATGCCGTCAGTGGGAAGAGCCCCCTGAGTGATGCCCTCCATCGTGGGCTTCTAAGCTCTGCAGTAAGCCCTCCAGCCGCCCCACTGGCATCGCTCCGAGCCCAGCAGCTCCGTGAGTTGGTAAGAATGGTGAGGTGGCCATTATCTTACTCTGAGATGGGGTAGGAGGGCAAGTATTAACTGCCTCGCGTTTTCTAGCGAGAAAGCAGGAGGAGAAGGAAAAGGGCCAGGGCTTGCTGGACCCAGGCACCTGTCACCCCATTTTGGATTCCTCTTAGGCCCCCCACGAGCTGACCCCGTTTTACAGAACCAAACACCAAGGCTCAGAGAAGTTGCCCAGGCCCACACATCTATGAGGCTGAACTAGATTCATGTCCAGGCCCTCTAAATTGAACGGAAATGGGGTAACTTCCAGCCCCCACCCCTTGCCCCGCTCTTTAGCTTCCTCACCTGTGAAATGAAGAGAGGGCAGTTCACCTTTCTTATCCCAGCAACCTCACCTGCTGGTCAGCATGATGTCTGCCGCAGAGTGGGTTGTGACAGAAGAGCCACAGGCCTTCTGAAGGAGGACTGCCTGGTGACCAGGGAGGCCTGGGACCAAGAGCCCCGGGGGATGTCCAAGACCTGGCTGTGGGTCACGGGGTGGGGGGAGTGGGGGGGAGTGGGGGTGCCCATGCACAGGGGGCCTTGGGGAAATCTTTGGCCTCTCCAGCCTAGCCTAATTTATTGTAATGCAAAAATCAGGTTCCAGGGTGGCAGGAAGCCAAGCCTAGTGCCAAGCACGCTCCCATCGTGTTCTGTTCCACATATTTTCAGTATTTATTGTCCCCATATGTGATGCTGAACATTAAAAAACATGTTGCTGAGATTCCTCCAGAAAGGGCTGACATTTCACAATATTCCTCTGATGCTGGGGTTTACTGCTCAAGATGATGAAAACGTGGTTTATTCAAAACAGATTGGGGGAAGCAAACAATGGCGAGGCCTCTGGAGAGGGAGTGGCGGACCGCGGGGAAGCCCAGGACCACGGGGGGCAGCCTCTGTCTGGGGTCCTCTGGGGCTTCTGGGGAGGGCAGCCAGCACACACCCTGGCCTGGACTGACTGGGAGAGCCATTGTTTCTGGGACATTTAACATGCTTCAGGCACTCAGTAACAATCTGAAACATCCCTGTCCACGTTAAAGGGAGAGAAACTGAGCAACGGGTCCAAGGTCACAGAACTTGTCAAGGTTACCATACAGGGCTCCATCCCCAAGACTGCTGCTAACTGCAGCTGTGAAGCAGAAAATCCAGGATGTGGAGACAGCCCACTTGCTGGTGGCTGGTCAAGGGCCTTTATCTCGCTGAGCCTGTTTCCTCACCTGCGAGGCGGAGGCACCACCAGGTCTGCCCTGTCTGCCTACAAGGGCTATTAGAGGGCCCAGCGGGTCTCAAGGAGGTGGGGGGGATGAAGAGGTGGAGGGAGGGGTATCTTGGGTCCTATCCTGCATAAAGTCATTACAGGCAGAGAAAGGCAGAGGAGCCAGGGGCGTTCACTTGCAGGAGACCTTGAGCATGGGACTTTGGCCTCTCGCTCCTGGTTGCATGGTCTGTAAAGTGAGAGGACCCAGGAGAGTCGTGGGAAGACCCAGTGCCTACCCAAGCCCTTGCCTTGCTGACCCTCGACATATCACCCCTTCTCTCTAAACCTCGGCTAGTCCATGGGATGGAAGGTGGGGAGACGATCATGCGGATCTTGAAGGCACCTGTGAGCCCAGAGGGAAGCTTGGAGGCAGACTGGGCAGTACAGAGACTGGCCGGAGAGCTATGCACAGACTCGTGACCCTGGCAGGGCAGCCCCATCCAGACTGAGAGATGCTCCGCCACTCCTCTTGCCCCTCCCTCACCAGGTGTCCCACACATCCTTTTGGCCTCTCGCCACCATCAGACCAAGTCTGGACCCTCCCCTGTCACCTTCTCTCCCAAGGCCCGGCGTGTCCAGGCAACTGTGAACCCCTGCCTCCCCAGGCACATATTTTCTGAGTGTTTTTGTATCTCCGTGAAACCTTGAGATGTGTCTTCCGTCGCCCCCTCACACACACACACACCCACTCCATCCCTGTTTTTACTGAAGGCTTGGGCAAGTAAAAGGTGAGGTGGGTTAAATGTTGGGCTGCCAACCACAAGGGAAGCGGTTAAAACCTACCAGCCACTCCCCAGGAGACAGACGAGGCTGTCTGCATCCCAGAAGATTCATAGTGTCCCAAACGCTCCTCTGTTCTACAGGGTTGTGCATGGGAATGAATAGATGGCAGTGGGTTCTTCTGGTCTGGTCAAGAGAGTGGAGGAGGAGGGAATTTGGCCCAAAGCAAGGCGTCTCAAGGTTCTGAGCCATGTTGGAAAGTCCAGCTTAGGTTACAGTGGCCACAAAAGGCCATGCCCTTGAAGAGCAAGCAGTGCTTAGGGACCTTGGTCCAGGGACGACTGTGTTGATGTGCTGCTTGGGCAGCCCACACGCCCTTGGATAGGCAGCAGGGCCCAGGGCCTGTCTGCAGACATCACATTTGGGGCTGGCCCAGCTCTGCCAAGCCTTGGCCTTGCCGCTCGCAGGCTTCATCCACCCAGCAGGCGATGGTCCTGCAGGACTGGCCTTCCAGCCTCTCTCTCCCTCTATCTGGGACTCAGGCAAAAGCAGCTGTGGGGTCACAGGAGGCCTGCTGTGCTCCCTGCGAACCTTAGACCGAAAAGCAAGGGTACTGGTGCTTAGTGTAGAATCCCTTGAGACTGAGGCAGCATCTGTTCTCAGCCTCACTCGGGGGCTGTGGGCTGTAGCACTGACACTCAGCGTGTCTACCTACGGCCAGTTACATTTGGTGCCGACTCTGAGAGTTCCTGGAAAGGTTAGCAGCTTGAATCCACCCAGATATATCTCAGACCCAAAGCTTGACCATCTACTTCTGAAAGGCGGCTCCATGCTGACACCCAGGGTTGCCCTGGGGCTCGGTGACAGCAGGCGTTTGGATCGCTGCTGTTGCTCTTTCCTGAAGTTTCCAGGTTTGCACACTTAGCCAGCTGAACAGGCCAAGCTTGGGGGACAGCCCTCTGAGGTCTGGCCAGTGGGTCCTTCTCCGCTCACTGGGCCCACTCCACCCACCTTCTCGGTGTGAGTGCTATGTTCCTCCAGGAGCTGGGAAACCAGAAGCTCCAAGTGCAGAGAGAAGCAAACAGGCTGCCCCTGGCCTGGGGCCCCCGGAGACCAGGAGCGCAAGACGTGAACTGAATGGTGTGCTAAGAGGGAGTCCTGCAGAGGGACATGGAAGACAAGGGGGCATCTTTCGCGGACAGGGAAGAGAGGGCTTCTCCCAGGAGGTGCACCAGTGGTGGACAATAGCCCCTGAGGAGATTTGGGAGGACAAGTTCCCTCCACCCATAGGCAGCACAGGCCTGGTGTGGCCACAGCAGGGCGGTGGCCGCACCCTGGATATGAGACTGGCTCCGGAGGAGGTGGAAACACCCCCAAGAGAGAGGCCGGAGCACAAAACACCGCAGTAGAGCCCCTGCTCGGACACTGAGAGGCTGCCTACAGAGCGCTGTGGTTCACCTCCCTTAACCTGAGGAAGCCAGCCCCCTAAAGCTCGCGAGTCTTGGGATTCACCCTCAAATCAGCCTCTCACCAGACGGGGCTATGGAGGTGTGGGGGTCGGCTTGAGCTACCACCAAGGAAGTGGGGAGTCCCTACCCAGGCAGCCACAGGATTCAAGGAGACAGAGCAGGGTGCTGGGCCACAATTTGATCACTCATATCACACCCAGGAAGATTGGGATCAAGAGGGCCCAGGCCTTGCCCACTCCTGCCTGCCCCGATGCATGCTGGGAAGTGGTTTATGGTCCCACAGGGGACCCACCTGAGCTAGCTGCCAAGCCTCAATGTCCTGGAGTAACTCGAAGGGCACTCTGCCTGTATTCACCTAGCCCCAAGGTGCCCTGGACCCTGCCCACCCCACCTGCAGAGACACAGGCCTGCAGATGAACCAGGTCAAACTCTTCCACACCTGGAGCAGCTATGTAAATGAAAAGATCCATCCAATGTCTACAAACGCTTTCCTTTGCCTCACAGAATACAGTGGCTCCTGATTAATCCCCCACGGAAGCCTCATCTGTGCAGAGGACACCTGTGTTTTATACGCTTTCAGCAGTCAAGGTTTTGGAAGTAGATTGCTGAGCCTTGTTGAGGCAACTCCGGTGGATTTGAACTTCCAGCCTTTTGACCAACAGCTGGCACCACCCGCGGACTCCAAGTAGACTACAAAAACCAAACCCACTCCCCTCAAGTCGATGCCAACTCATCAAGACCCTATAGAGCTGGGTGGGACTGCCTGTGAGTCTCTGAGACTGTAACTTGTTACGGGAGTAAAAAGCCCCGTCTCTCTCCCACAGGACAGCTGGCCACTGCACACTGTTCACCTTGCTGATTGCAGCCCAACATACAATGACTATGGCACCGGGGCTGCAAGTAGACCCCACCTGTCACAAAAATTGCTTCCCAGGTGACACAGATAGTGGCACAATTGTCTCCCGAATCAATCTCGAATCCCCTTCACTTGGTTAATGCTCAATAGACACGGTGGGCTCCGTCAACAGCATCTGAGTTTTGACCCACACAGGGAGCCTCATCCAGCACCTCCTCTGCTCTGGTCTCCAGGGGCCAGGGGACTGGCACTTGGCAGAGAACAGGTGTGGGCACTGCCCTTGAGCCACACGCAAATGCCAGCGCGGCCCACCTGGCCTTGACCCAGAGACTCGACTCTCAGTCCCCCTGGTGCTGCCACCAACAGAACTGCCTGAGCGGCCACCTGGCCGCAGGTCCTTGCAGCACCCAGGCTGCCACCTACGTCCCTTCAGTCACCGTGGGGTCACTGTTACTGCTCCTCGAGTCGGTGAGCATCCACAGAAGCCACTGTCAACACCATGCAGTGACTCAGGACCGACATATAGGCAAAACCTTCCCCAAGCAGCATGGCCTGCTGCAGCTGGCATGATCATGGCCCAGGCCAGGCACCTCCTCCAGATACCCAGACTAACGAGCAAGCTGCTGTCAAGTGGACCGTGTCTCATGGCAATCCCACCCACCTGTGGCAGAGTATAACTGTGCACCAGAGGATTTCCATGGGTGATCTTTCAGAAACCAGTTTCCAGGTCTTTCTTTTGAGGTGCCTCCGGGCGGATTCAAACCTTAAATCTTTTGGTTAGCTGCTAACCATTAGCAGCAGAGAGCATTAACCCTTAGCACCACCCAGGGCTCCTCTAGACACCTGAGGGTGGGGTGTTTGTGGTGACAACTTATGTCAGGCACTAGCCCAGCCCAAGCTTGGGAGTATAGCTGCTCACCTACGGCTGGTCCTCCATAGGTCCAAGGTACCTGGAGGCAGAGCCTTCCTTCTGTCAGCCTGAAGGGCAGCCCCCAACCGTCAGGGTGAGCCCCCTCCCTCTGTCCCCTTCCCTGTCAGTGAGGTTCAGGATGTCAACCCTCAGCAAATCCACAGAGAAGAATCCCAGAGAGGTAGCTGGAAGGGACTGGAAGAGGGCTGTGTTAGTCCAGGTAGACCAGAGAAACAAATCCAAAGAGACACTCATATGTGCATAAGAAAGAGCTTCATAGACAAGAGCAGTTGGATATTGAGAAAACATCCCAGCCCAGTCCAGATCAAGTCCATAAGTCTGATATTAGTCCATATAGCCTATACCAATCTATAAATTCGTCTTCAGACTCACAAAACACATGCAATGACACTGAACGCAGGAAGATCACAGGCCAGTGGGTGGGAAGTCTTGTGGACCCAGTGGCGGTGGAAGCATCTCAGGGCTGGCAGGGGTCTTCACGGGCTCCTCCAGCTCCAGGGCTCTAGTGTAACTCCATGAGTCCTGTCTGCAGGAACATCTCACAGGGAGTGTACGTGTGCCCCGCCCCAGGGAGCTATTTATCTCTGGAGCACCTCCAAAATAAGGGCATCAAGCTGCGACCTGATTGACAGGCTAAACTCCACCCCTTCACTCTTTAGTCTCAAGTTGACCCCAGCTTATGTAACTACCACAATATCTCACCCCACTCTCCTGTCACTGAGCAGGCGGAGTTCCAGCGGAGGTGGCTCACTCCTCCAAAGCCCCAGCGTCAGAGCTGGAAATCCTTCAAACCAACCCCACTGCCAACCAGTTGACGCCAACTCATAGTGACCCTACATGACAGCGGAAAACTGCTCCGAGGATTTCTGAGACTGTAAGTCTTTCTGGGAGCAGACAGCCACCTATTTCTCCCATGAAAGGGCTAGTGGGTCTGAACTGAGCTTGGAGGTTCACAGCATGCTTAACCCACTGTGGCCCCTTTGGAAGTCCTCGGTGACATTTAAGCCCATCTCCATAGTCAGGGGTCAGAAAACCCAAGTGCAGGCCAGCTCAGCACTAACTGGTTGCATGTTCTGGGCAATTATCCTAGTCCCGAGAGTTTCCTGCTGCCTGGGACAATATACCTCGATACCCTCCTATGTGCCCTACTGTGAGTTACAGGTCTGGAGACACGGAGATGCGCAGAATGAAACCCTGCCCTCCAGGAGCTTTCCGTCTAGTGGAAGAAACCGCCAACACGCAACTACTGTGTGCTTGCCAGGAAAAGAAAATCAAGGACGTGCACATGGAGAGTCAAAGGCAAGGGGAGTCACATTCGATGGTGCCTGGGGGTGCTCTGGGAGGTGCTGGTGGGGGAGTTCCAGAAACCGCTTTAGCAGGCAGAGGGAACAGAGTTCAGACCATCTTAGGCAGGAGAACTGCTTGACTGTTGGACAACACGGAGTCTCGTGGACGTGAGCTGAGAGGGCTAAGGAGGTGGCAAACACCATGAGCAGGAAGCTGGACTTGCCCTGATGGGGGTGGAGCTCTGCGAGGAGAAGTGGCATATTCTGCCTTCTTACTGCGTGCCAGTTGCAGTCTAGGTAGTAAGGGGCTAGGCGCTGAGCAGCAGGAAGGGCTGTGGAAGACCACACTGCACAGGTGCGAGAATGGGGGCTTGGAGAACATAAAGGCAGCAGTGGAGGAGCTAGACTCAGCTGGAAAGGAGAGCTCTGGAATGGCGGCCAATGAGCCAAGAGGGGGAGAAAGAAAACTGAACAGAAATTAAGGGCCTTGTTCAAGATGACACAGGTGTTTTACCCTCTAGGGAGGAAATCAGAATACTCTCAGGGATCTCAGGAAGAAAGAAGCAACTGAGGTCAAATGCACAGCCAAGCACCTTAGAGTAAAACTCCCTCGGGGCTTCTGCTCATCTTTTAGCCTGAAATAGGAGCAGAAAACAGGGTTTGCAGCCACCTGAGAATTACTTCTCGTTCAAATGCCAACCAAGCAGGCAATGAAGGCAAGAGCAACCGGCCTGGCAGAGCAGACAGCAGAAAGAGAGAGAGATGTAAAAGAGAAGAAGAAGCAAGTGAGAAAAACAGAAACCACACACAGAAGACCTTTAAGCAGAAAAAGCATGAAGGAAGTGTGTTGTCTTACTTAGGAGTCTCTATTTTAGCTCTCAAGGTTCTACTATCCCTTGCGATGGCTACACAGAACTCTGAGTTTTTTTTATTTTTATTTGATTTTATTTATTTTTTATGATTTTATTTATTTAATTTTATGATTTTATTCATTTATTTTAAAATCATTTTATTAGGGGCTCATACAACTCTTGTCACCATCCATACATACATACATTGTGTCAAGCACATTTGGACATTCGTTGCCCTCATCATTCTCAAAACATTTGCTCTCCACTTAAGCCTCATAATTCATGATTAAAGGTTTATTCACACACACACACACACACACACACACACACACACAAAGGTTTATTAAAGAAGTTGGCAGATTGTAATGCAAGTGAGAAATTCACAAGATACAGTTCTATATCAGGACATGTTGCAAAGTTCTTTCAGATCTGCTAATAAATGCCCCTAAGGGCATACCACTCTGTTGTAATCCTCAACCTGAAGGCATTCAGCTCAAACTCTGTGGGTGAGCAAATCCAGTCTCTGAACTCCCTAAGGTACTCCACTCCAATAAGCATTCAGCTCCACTCCTGTGGCCCAGATCTCCCAATTAAATGCCCAGAGGCACCCTACTCCACAAGAAAGCCTCTTGTACAAAAACCCTTGGCTTGACTTGTTCTGTGGACTGGGAAGCCCTGGTTCTGCTGCACCTCTGATATTACAGCTGTCTTCTGGCTCAAAGAGCTTCCCTGTGCAGGTATCTCAGGAAAAGGACAGGCTCTACCCCTGGCTCTTGCTGATAAGGAGGTCCCTCCTCCTGCTTCTCCAAGGGCTCATTTTATACACAGCAGGATGGAGTCCAGGGAATCCTGTTGGCAGTTACTCACGGGTGAATCTTATCAGTATCTTCCTCCCCCTTCTTACCCGGCCTATGCAGGGAAAGGTCATTTGTTGGGAGTTAGAGACTTTGGATAGACGGGCTCCATCAAGCAAGTAACTGCAGGAAGCAAAAGGAAGGAACTCATCCCTGAAATGCTTCCAGAAAATTGTTCAGAACTGAAATGCACGAGTTTTCAGATGAACAGGACCCACCACGTGCCCAGTATAGTAGATGAAAATAGACCCACTTCAAGGCACATTCCATCGGACCTTCACACAAGAGAGATTTCAACTATTGGGATGCAAAAAAGAAGTATGTTTTCAGTATGCTAGAGGAAAATTACTTCCAACCTAGACATAGACACCCAAGCAAGGGTAGTACTCACCCAGCTATGCTATGCCTCGAAGCATGTAATCTACCAGGCAGGCTTTCTCAGGAAGTGATGGAGGGTCGTGCTCCATTGAAAAGATGGAGTAAGCCGGGAAAACTGAAATAGGAGAACTGCCCCTGGAGGTTTCCAAGACTGTAAGTCTTTACAGGAGTAGAAAGCCTTGTCTTTCTCCCATGAAGCAGCTGGTGGTTTTGAACTGCTACCCTTATGGATTACAGCCCAACTCATAACCACTATGCCACCAACCCTCCTGGTAATGGCGACTTTAAAAACCAAAGCAAGTAATGGTATAGATATTATGAACATCAGAGAAAAGAAAACGTTGTTCAGTACAGGAAACATTCATAATGTTCAGGTCTAAAAGCTATTAAGTGGTGTGGAAGTGGTCCTAGCTGACTTCCTCTGGCTTCCTGATTGCCATGAGGGAGGGGTCCGGCAAAACTCCACCCTCCTTCCTTCTTCGTCCACTCGGACACCAAGCACTCCCCCACAGCACTCTGCTTCTAGGTCTGCTCATTCATTCCAATGACCACACAAACTCACACACACTACTCAGGATTAAGGGGCTTATTGGGAAAGGTAGCAGGGTACCGCAAGTTGGGCTCGGTAAGAGTAAGGACACAGTTCTTGGTCCACAGCAGCACAGCCGCAGTTCAGCTGATAGGCAAGTCTCTCAACCACCTAGAACATTGGTCCCCGGTTCTGTGGGCCTGCCTCTGCCTCGCAGGCTTGTGGTCTCAGCATTGCTCTCTTGCTCAATCTCAAGGTCTCTTTGCCTAGGCCTTTGGTCTCCGCCTGGCTCCTTTACGCTGTCCCGTGGTCCGTGCCAGCCTCTGCTGCCTCTCGTCTGGGTCTGCACACTTCACACAGAGGTCTCGGCCGTGCTCCTCTTGTGATGCTCCTGGCCGTGCCCTCTGTCCCTGCTGAGATGGCTCGTCCGTACAGCGAGGGAGAGACCATTAAAGCTCACCCATCCCCTCCATGAGTGCTGCACACCCACCAGATGTCAGGGAGCATGCGGAGACGTGGATAGAAGAGCCAGAGCAGGCCACTTCACTCCACCACAGAGGTTCACTCTCATCCTAATTGTATGTCGGATATGATGGTCTCATCACCAAAACAGAACAACTGTATTGTGAGGAGAGAGGTGGGGTGTGTTCTAGTGAATGAGTGTGTGTGTGTGTGTGTGTGTGTGTGTGTGTGTGTGGGGTGTTCCTGTAAATGGAATGAGTGTGTGTGTGTGTGTGTGTGCTGGAGAGAGGTGGGGGGGTGTTCTTGTGAATGTGTATGTGTGCGTGTGTGCTGGAGAGAGGTGGGGTGTGTTCTAGTGAATGTGTATGTGTGTGTGTGCTGGAGAGAGGTAGGTGTGTTCTAGTGAATGTGTGTGTGTGTGTGTGTGTGTGTGTGTGTGTGCTGGAGAGAGGTGGGGTGTGTTCTAGTGAATGTGTGCGTATGTGCGCACGCGGGAAGGGAGCAAGGGAAGGAGAGAAACTCACGCTTTTCTCCTCGCTGGTGAACGAGCAAGAACAAGGCCTCCAACCAGGATATGACGTTTAGAGACAACAAGGTGAAGTAGCAAAACAATTAGCTTAAAGCAGATGCCACTGCAAAGAGCAGGCTGTTTGCTCTTTTCCCCAGCAAGCCTTGCAAAACGAGTTCATCTTGAACTGCGTATATGTATAACACTGATAAAAAGTTGACAGCGGAAAAGGACTGGGAAGAAGGAAGTGGCGTGGGAGGGGAGAGGGGGCAGGAGAAGAAGCGAGAACAGGAGCGGGCATTTCCTCTAAACAGTGCCTGGAGAGATGACAGGTAATTTCCCCCTTTTGTGCTTCCCTTACAGCCAGCACCCATCACTTGTAATCGGAGAATAAGCATCAAGGGAGGGCTGCCTGGCTGCCTGTCCGGAAGGGAAGGGAGACGGGCTGCCCACGGCATCTGCGGGAACCAGCAGAGCCTGCAAATGCCTGCACCCGCCTGGACCGGCTTCTACCCTCAGGACCAGAAGAAAGGGGTCCCAAGCAGACCTGCACGGAGCAGCTGAGCAAGACCCGGAGGTCCCTCTTCAAAGCCTTACACTGAGGCCTCCTGACAAGTGTTGCCCAGCTCCAAGTATTCCCTCGACCGCTAACAGTGTCTGTTCCCAGACAAAGCCAAGGAGCGCAGGGTCCTGTGAGGCCAGGGCGCGCAGCACCCAGCATCAGCCCGCTCAGGAAAATGTGATTTCACGTCCAGACCAGGCCTGGAGCCATGGCGGATGGATTTGCCGTCCTCTTCCCCCGTGGTGACTCTTACTCAGGGCTGAAACCAGCCTCTCAGCCACGCGTGTGTTCTTGGTTTTTTATTGCGGTTCAATCAATAGCAACTCATCTTGATGGCCCCTGTGTGCACCACAGTTTGCAAAGCCATGAACTTGGGAACCAATCATCAGACCTGTCTTCCCAGGAACCTTCGGATAGGATCTAACCGCAAGCCTTTCAACTAGTAGTCAAGCACTTATCCATTTAACCAACTGATCAGTCACTGTCAAATCCACTCCAATTCATCGTGACTCAAGTGTTGCAGAGCACAACAGTGCTCCATATGGTTTCCCTGAACTTGAACCTTGTGAGCAGATCACCAGGCCTTTCCTCCAAGGCGCCTCTAGACCAGTTAGAGCAGCCAATCTGTCCATTTTTAGCTAAGCACTTAGCCATTGGGGGTGGGGTGGGGATGGAGCAACAACGAGCAAAAAATGTCGCCAGTGAATCCATTTCCAACTTCTGACAACGCATGCTTCAGAGGAAACCTCCTCCACAGAATGACCTTGGCCATATATCTCTGCGGACACAGGTGGCCAGATCTGTCTTCCATGTGCCTCTGAGTGGTTTAAACCTTCAACTTTTAAGTTAAGAACAATCGAGTGCGAACTGTTTGTATCACCCAAGAACCTTGACCGTTTCACTAGGTCTCACACCAGCCCCCGTTGGGGTCATGGTGGCAGGAAGGGTAGGTTTGGAATCGGATAAAGTCCTACGCGGTCGCTTTCTCTAATTTTGTGGTATTGGGTACCATCTTTCATTTCTGATCCTCCGTCTGCTCGTCTATAAAATGGTGACAACGTCTTCGCTGCAAGGCCACTGCTGGTTTCATGAAAAATGCATGAACACAGTCTAGCATGCCACGGGCTGGCTGCTTGTGTGGTCTGTCACTACCTAGAAATCTGCCTAGAGCACGCTGCTGTAAAACAGCAGCCCATTGATTGGCTGAAGACTCCTGCGGGTGAGGAATTTGGGTGGGGCTTGGCTAAGCAGGTCTGCTCATCAGGTGGGGCATCAACAAGGTGCCTCATTCCGCTTCGTTCAGTGGCTGTCTGGTTGAGGTGAAAGGTTCCCAATGGCCAACCATTGAAGCTGGGGCCCTAGAAGTGGGGAGCTCCCTCCAGCTGGATTCCGAGAAGGAACTTTCCAAGACAGGAAACGGAAAAGGCTGCAGAGCTCTGGAGAGCTGGCATGGAGGTGACACAGGGAGTCCTACTGGCCAAAAGTTAGCTCGGGTCCAAGGGAAGAAGAAATAGGGTTCACCTTTGGATAAGGGGACTCCCTGGGTGACGCCAATGGTTAATGAGCTCAGCTATTAGCTGAAAGATTGGCGGTTCAAGTCCAATCAAAGGTAACTCAGGAAAAGGGTGTGGTGATCTAAGACTGAAAAATCACCATTAAAAAGCTCCTGGGGCCCTATTCTGCTCCAATACACATAGGGTCACTAACGGGAGCCATCAGCTCAACAGCAGCTGGTACTGGAGGAAAGCAGATGCTAGAACCAGCAGTCATCTTTCCACCACAGTAGAGGTCATTTCGATCCCTGCCCCTTCTTGGCCTGCGTGGAAGGGGTAGTGTCGTCGTTAGGTTTTCTATCAAGTTGGCTGGGCCAGGATTCCCCAATGGCATGATCTAACAGCGTGTGCTCCACTCCGTGATCAGATCTTCTGTGAAGCAGCCAAGCAGTTGTGAGGAGATTAACCAAAGCCAAACTCACTGCCATCGAGCCAATGCAGACTCAGAGCGAACCCCTGTGGTTTTCTGAGATGGTAACTGCTAATGGAAGTAGAAAGCCCAGTCTTGCTCCCATTGAGCTGCTGGTGGTTTCGAACTGCCAACCAGGTGGATCGCAGCCCAATTCGCAACCACCACTACATCTCTAGGGCTCTTTAATCTGATCTCAGCCTGGATAAAATTGAGGAGGGTTTCATTCAGAGGGTGGCCTACTTCTAGTAGACATTGACAGTGTGTGAAAGGTAGCTGACGTCTGCTGGATTTGGATCTGCATATGGTGCTAGTCTAGTACCTGCTGACACCAGGAGCCATCAACAGACTGCCAACCTGGAATTCATTCGGCTGATCTCAGATTCATTGAGCTCGGCATCCAGCAACCTGTAATCTTCCTGCTTCCTATTCACCAGACCCTGTAGCTACTGGTTTAGGAGAAGCCTTCAGCTTGCATCTGACCTCGGGGGCTTGAACCAGACTGGATTTACCCTCTTCTACACCTGTGGGAGCCGTCTCTTGATGTGAATCTCTTTCTATGTGCACATGCACACGAGCGTCACTGATTTTGCTGCTCTAGAGAACCCAGCCTAACACAAGTAGCTAGTTGTTGTTGTTGGTTGTGTACTAGTTGATTCCAAGTCAAAGTGACCCAAGTCAGAGCAACTGGTTCCACAGGACGTTCAAGGCTGTGGCTGGTCACTCTGTTATCACATGGCTCGTGATCAGTTCCCATGTGTTCAGCCATGGTACTGAGCACTTACGATGTTTTGGAAAACATCAATTATAATAATTGAAGTAATGTGTAATGTGGAGTAAATAGAGGGGCCCCAGAGGCTGAAAGGAGGCATAGAGGTTGGAACTTGCATAGAGGAATCAGGACAGACACACCTGGTCCAGAGACAGAACAGAAAGAAGATCGGGGACCAGAGCATCGCAGTGGGGGGCTGGGGGTGGGGGGCAGCAGCCGTGGCAGCTAACAGCAAAGAGAGCCCAGGGAGGGGATCTGGGCAGGCAGATGACACAATGAGATTTGAATTTTACAGGGTTGCTTCAGGGTGAAAGGAAGAGAATGAATAAGAACAGGATATTGGGTTAAAAGAAACCCCAATCAGATCATGGTGCTTGGACTCCTCAGGGTTAGTAAGGATGAAGCCACGGAGGTGACCACATAGGAGGTACTTAGAAAGACAGTCAACGTTGCTGGGACAGGCAACATCTGGACCTGTGTGGCAATGGAGATGGCAGAGGTGCCACAGATGATGTAAGGCACCTGGCTTCCAAACGTAGATACAGGCAGTATCCTTTAATTAGCTGAGCAAATGGGACAAGACAAGAACGCTGGTGGGCCCTCACCACGCAGCTGCTCCTTGGCATTGGATATGCTGATCCAAAGCCCAGAAAGGAGGCCTGGTTGGAGCTGTTAAGTTGGTGGCTGTTAATGCTGTTGGGTGGTGCACCAGTTCACCAGCTCAAAAATCTCTTCTGGTCGGGTTCTGGTCAGCTCAAGGTGGGCCACCTCACTTAGCCTCCCCAGGATGTCTATTGGCTGCCTTGACTTTAGACCATGGACCCCATCACAAATCCTCAACAACCCTAGCCCCTTTGTGCTAGGTCATGAACTTCAGACCGGTCAATCCACTCCTGTGTCCTCTCGTCCCGGTGAACCAGGTCCACGGATGTCAGTGACCAAACTCAACCTGTCTCTGTATGGCTGTATTTCTTCCACGTCCACTCAACAAGTGGATCCAGGAGGTCACCTAGCGAGCATTTCAGTCTGTCCACAGGCTCCCTTTAACGTTCAGTCCTAGAGAGGAGTTTTCTTCAGAGTTCCAGATTTTTCCCAGCTGCAGGCACAAGCCACTCGTTCAAAATTCAGAAAGCCAAAGAGTCCCTTTTTGCTTCGGACTGTCAACAGCCCGTAGACAAGTCTCTTCACCCTCAAACGCCCTGCGCACTCAAGACGCTCCATGTGGCTTATCCTTTCAGAGCCGTCTTTGCAGACATGTCCTAACTCATTTAAATTCCAATTTAACGGCTGGAGGCAAGTAGTCTTAAAAATGCTCTATTTTTACTTCCCAATGATCATTTCTATCAATCATTATATCAATAAGAATAGGCAGAAGAAAACAGTATAAACCTAGTAGAGCCAAATCCTAAACTCGATTTTTAAAAGTCAAATTCAATCCTTATCTATCTTATCTTAATCCTTATCTAAACTATACCATTGATACAAAGTATGACCTTAGGCCTCTGACTGAATCAAGGGTTTTCTGTCAGCCCTTTTGACTTTCTGTCAGCCATTTTCACTAAGCAACATGGTCCCTGAGAAATTAAAGGGTTATTCTACCCCTGAGCTCAAAATATACATTAACAGCATTCATTTTCCTCATTTCAAATAGGAATAACCAAGACAACAACCGAAGAAAATGATCAACACTTTAACTTCCCATATTCTTTCCAGCAAACCGCCCAGTAAACTGCATGGCCACGTTTGACCCCTGGCTAGCCAGAGAAGAAAAACTGTCATGAGGCAGAGGTCCACCCACCATCGGTTCTCCGTCTTCATGATTTGTTTCTCTAGTGCCCTGCTTGAACCATGATGGTCCCCTACCTGGCACCATAATGTGCTAGTCCCGGAAGACTAGAGAAACAATCCGTAGACACTCATATGTGTATAAGAGAGCTTTATATCAAAGAGTATATAAGAAAACATGGTATATTAAGAAATGTTTATTGTATATTAAGAAAACATCCCAGCCCAGTCCAAATCAAGTTTACAAGTCCACAATTAGCCCATAGGTCTTCCAGTCTATAAATTCCTCTTCAGACTCTTGCAACACCTACAATGAGGTCGAACGCAGCAAGATCAACAGTGGGTGGAAAGTCTTGTGGATCCAGTGGTGGTGGAAGCATCTCAGCGCTAGCATGGTTCTCCATGTGGCTCCTCTAGCTCCAGGGCTCTGGCTCAATCAGTGTAGTTCTATGTGTCTTGTCAACAGGAAGATGAAGCCGAGAGTGTGGGTCTGATCTCCAATGAGGCATTTCTTTCTTTAGCGCCTCCAAATGAGGTCATCAAGCTGCGACCTGATTGACAGGCTAGACTCCACCCCTTTGCAAGTTCATAGAAGGTTATGTAACTGCCATGGGCGGGCTAGGTTAGACCTCAGCCATGAGCAATTCTCAATGCTAAAATGTTTACAACAAGGGTTTCTTTCCCAGTCAAGCTGCAAGTCCATTGTTGGTAAGGTGGGAGGCTGGACCCTGGCTTTCTTTTTCAGTAAACAATGTCCCAGCAGCTACAGAGCTAAGTCCATGTTGTCTGTGTTCCCCTAGCTCCAACCCAGGCCCTCCAAGGCCTGGGGTGTGTGTGTGTGTGTGTGTGTGTGTGTGTGTGTGTGTACGTTGATGCACAGAGCTGTTGAGACACATTCTCCAGTGCCGCCAACTGGCTGACCCAGGGCAAGTGTAATTGGCTGGAAAAGCTGCGCACTTCCCCAAGCTGGCAGGGAAGACTGGTGAATCAGCCTATGTCATGCTCCAGGATGCCCAGTTGGAAAGAAAGCCACCGTGGACCCTTGGACTTCCACAGTTTAACTCCTTCCCCTTTGGCTCACAATGGGCGTACCAGCAGGGAGAATCCAAATGGCTGCATTTGGTCATGTGTCCACACAGAGGCTGGGAGAGGGCCTCAGCAATGCGCCATCTCGCTCCATTGGGTCCACAGGAGGAGTGGAGTTCCAGATAGACCCTGAGGCACTGCATCCAGGAAGAGGAGACTGGGGAGCTGACACCAAATACATGTTCCTCCTCATGAGGGGGACGTTTAGGGTTTGTTTCCCTGTTTTGGTTAAATACAGCAAGCCTACAGTGTATATCCCAGTGTACGATTCAAAATGTTTCATCTGATTACCCTCGTGTGGCCATCACCCAGCTCGCTCCAGCATGCACCTTCCCAGTCGATATCGCATAAAGCAACAACAACACACACTTGTCAAGTCCATTACAACTGAACGCAACCCCATGTGCACCAGTCAAGTGCTCATCGTATGATTTCCAATGGCTGATGTTTCCAAAGACCATTGTTAGCCTTCTCTTCCAAGGCACCTCTGGGAGGATTCAAACCTCCAGTCTTCTGGCTAGACGTCAGCTGCTTCACTATTTATTTATTCAAGCCCCCCCCCCCAAAGTATCCAGTATTCAAACCTCTACTCCAAGACCCTCATTGTATCTGTTTTTGAGCTTCATATACATGGAGTCACGCAACACGCGGCCTCTTGGATTCTCCCTGTCGTGGTGAACGTCGTCCACATTCTTATGTGTAGCCGTGGCTTGTTCTTTTGACTGCTGTGTATTTTTCCTACTCTATGACTCAGAGTCAACTCAATGGCAGTGAGTTTAAAAGGTTGAATATGACCGTAACGCCAACCAGATGACACCTGGTCAACTTCAACTATGGCGGCTTATGGGTCAAAGTAGACTGATTCATGGGGGTGGGGGGTGGGGGGTTTGGTGGCTGAGTTTGAGGGAATTCGATTGCTAGGCCTTCAGAGGTGCCTTGGGGTAGATGCAAATCTCTAACTTTTCAGTTAGCAACCAAGCAAGGGGACTTTTTGTGCTACGCAAGTACTCCACATGGTATAACCACCATTCATTTGCCTCGTTTCTATATATCTTTGTCCAATGCGACCAAACTGTTTCCAAAGGAAGACACCTGCAGAGGCGATGGATGCAAGGAGTCTTGCTTCTCCAGGTCGCTCTGGATCCCTCCTTGGCGTCACGTCTGGAGCACATTCTCTCACAGTCCAGCCACTAGCATAGCACCTGCACATGTGCGTGCTCAGTGCATCCTGTGGAAGGAAAGAGGAAAATCTACCCTCAACCTTGACTCCTGGTCACCACTCCTGCGCCTCTTGGACTGCTGACCTTGGAAAGCTCTGCTCTTGACCACCAAATGGACACACTGGGACCTCATCTTGCCACAAGAGATGAAGTGAATACCCTGAGGCTGACGTGTCCATGGTGCTAGCACATGGGTGACTCCCTAAATATGTGTGGAATGAAGGGAATTGAGTTGAGTTGACACGGGATGGTGCTTCAGGCTGGAGGACAATGAGAGGGTCGTGACTCTTCAACTCCCAGGGGCCTGGATTCACCTGGGCCTGAGGCCAAGGACAGAGGCCTACCCAACTCCTGGTCTTGCTACAGTCAGCAGGAGACCGTGGCGTGGCTCCCTGGGACCTGCGCAGTCTGGAGACCAAAAGCAAGGAGGGAAGGCATCGGAACACTTTCTCCCTCCCACCAGCACTGCTGGCCAGGCTGGCCGCACTGGGAGGACACAGTGGCCTTGCTCTCCCAGGAGAACTCAGAGTCATGCACCCTTCCCACGCACCCACCAGTTGAAACTGTTGCCAGTCTCCATCTGCTCCTGGGACTGCAGGCCTCGACAGGCCATGAGGGCACGCAGAGTGAGCTCAGAAGGACAGAGGAGGTGGGCAGTGAGGCTGGGAAGCAGCAGGCAGGAAGGTCAATTCTGGGCACCTCTCCCAGTCAGGGATGACATGAAGGGCCAGTAGACTCTGGGGGGAGGGCAGGGTCATTTGGAGCCCACCAGACCAGGGTATAAATCCTGGCTCTGCCCATATCCCTAAAGGCTATAACCCCAAAACACAAACTCACTGCCATCGAGTCAATGCTGACTCATAGTCACCCTCTAAGACAGGCTAGAACTGGCCCTGTCCATTTCCAAGGCTGTAACTCTTTATGGGAGGAGAAAGCTAAGTCTGTCTCCAGCGGAGCGGCTGGTGGTTTCCAACGACTGACCTTGTGGTCAGCAGCCCAACAAGTAACCACTACAGCGCAGGGCTCCTTGGCCTAGGAAAGGGGCTGCAAAGCCCCCTGCTTGCGTTGCCTGTCTCCAAGTCTCTTCCCACTGGACAGGGCTGGACAAAGGTGGACAAAGGGGACCCAAGAACTCAGGGGCAGCCTCAAGTAGGTCAGCAGCCGAGTCTGCGGGGCAACATTCTGGAGGTCTGGGAAGAGGGCCCTTCCCACTGCTAATTGCTCTTCAAGTGTTGGCTTCCAAACTCAGCTTACAGAGTCAGTCTCTTTCTGAAACCAAAAAGCCGAATCCCCCGACCAAGAGCTGGAGAGGCATAAAAAGAAGGACGAGGAAGAAGACAAAGCCCTTGTCCTTGAACTGAGGGAGGAGTGAAGCCAGGAGACAAACGCAGAGAAACGGAATCCACGAGTGAGTTGTGGAACCTTGTAGGAGCTGATGCAGCAAACACTGAAAGTCAAGCACGTGCGCCCGCATGTCTCTCCCTTCACAAAGAACCGCGTGCTGTTTCTCTTCCCATTGTACAGCTGAGGGGACGGAGGCAGCGAAAGCTGAAATGAGCAGCCCCCGGGCAGCACCCTGCATGTGCTGGGGCTGTAAACCTGCTCTCTGGCCCTTGATGAGTTAGGCATTGTGTGGGTGGGTGGGTGGGTGGATGAGGGCAAAAAATGAATGGGTGGAGAGGGAACGTGAATGAGTGCAGGAAGAGGTCTGCTGTCTGGACCTGGCCACTGACCGGTTCCAGTGTGTCAGCTGGAGCCCTGGAGGCGGAAGTGAGTGTGTGCTGCGAATGGAAAGAGAAGCCAAGCCAAGCCAGACTCGGACTCTGATTCGTGGCACTTCGTGTGTCTGAGAAGAGCTTCCTGTGGCTGGATATGAGGAAGGACATCACCAGCCCTTTCTTCTGAGGTGCCTCTGGGGGGGCCTCCCAAAGCCAACTGCCGATCTTGTGGTTAGCAGCCACCGAAATCCCTAGACAGCTAAAAACCAGCACCCACCATTAAGCCCAAGGTTCAGGCCTCAACTGCTGCCTGAAATCCCAGAATTCCCCGTTCATTCCTTCAGGGTCAGCACTACCCTACCCAGCCCACCTGTGAGCCTTTGGGGGAAGGGTCTCTACAGTCAGAGGAGCCTGTAGGGAAGAGGGGGGCAGTATCAGGTTTGCCCTTCCCCTGGGCTCTGGAGAGAGTAGGGCTCTCAGGGAGACTATGAAGCAGCCCACTGAGTACAGGGGTGTAAGGGAGGCCTCTCCCAAACTCCCGGGTAGGTTGCCACGTCTTGGGTAACCCTCCCACAGAAGCAGGGCCACAGCACTCCTAGTGGAGAGGGAGAAATGGGAACCATGAGTCGTGGAGTGCGCCCCACCCTCACACTCAGATTTTCCAGTGCAGAGACTGGTGTTATCACAGCAGGCCTCACATGTACAGCCCGCATCACGCTCAGCAGGCACTTTGGGTAGGAATGATTCCTGCCCTCCCTTGTGGGCAAACCTTCTGCTGGCTCTCTCTGCAGGACTGCGCTCCCAGCTCTTTTCAAAGGGCCTGAGCACCGCCCGGGTGGGACAGTTCAATCCTTGACAGTGTCCTTGTTTGCAAATATGTTCTTGGATACTGTTGTTGGCTAAGTTAACACGAGGTCAGACTACAATTGTCACTTGCTTCCGTGGAGTTAATCCTCCGATGTGTGGCGTGAAGCCCTGCTCGCTCTGAGTCATCCCCATGATTGGTTGCAGATTTTACCACTATGATCCGCACCGTCTTTGTGGGTTAATTTGGGGACTAGACTGCCTCCACTGACAGATGGCTGGTGGCTACACATGAGCTGCTGGGAATGAACCTGGACCTTCCACATGAAAGGCAAGAAGTCCACCGACAACTGAAAGGTTAGACATCGGAGTTCGCTCAGAGGCACTCTGAGGACAGACCTATCTTCGGAAAAACCCGTCCATGAAAATTCTCTGGAGCCCTGTTACACTCACACCCATGGGGCCAGTGTGAGTTGGAATGGTTTTGCCGGCAGCACACCAGAAGAGGGTGGGTCCTCACCAATCGGAGAGACGCCTTCATAAAGGAGGAGAAAAGACACAGACATAAGAGCAGGTGGCCGTGCATCTTGCAGCTCCAAGCCCAGGACCACCTGGGACAGTCAGGAGCTTGGCAAGACGAGAACGTGTCTTCCTGCAGAGCCGTACAGAGAGCATTTAGAACCCCCTCGATGTACACTCGCCTTCAGGCCTGGAGGACAACGCGTTTTGGATACGACAAGCCAACCAATTTTTTAAAAAATCATTTTATTGGGGGCACTTACAGATCTTATAACAATCCATACATCAATTGTATCGAGCGCACGTGTACATAGGTTGCCTCCTTCGTTTTCAAAACATTTTCTTTCTACGTGAGCCCTTGGTATCAGCTCTTCTTTTTTCTCCTCCCTGCCCCCACCCCACCCCACCCCTCTTGAATCCTTGATCAATTATATATTATTATTGTTATTTCGTGCCTATTCACTGTCTCCCTTCACCCGCATTTCTGTTATTCGTCGCTCTTGGGGTGGGAGGGATATATAGCTATCATTGTGATCGGTTCCCCCTTAGTCCTCCTTCCCCCACCACCCTCCCTCTACCCTCATGGTGTCGCTGCTCGCACTCCTGTTCCTGAGGGGTTAATCTGTCCTGGATTCCATGTGTCCACAGCTCTTATCTGTACCAATGTGCAGACTCCAGTCTAGCAGGATTCATATGGTAGAACTGAGGACAGGGTAGTGGAGGGGAGGAAGCATTCAAGAACTAGAGGAAGGTTGTCAGTTTCTGGTGCTATTCTTCGCCCTGGTTGAATCATTCCGTCTATGTGACCCTTCTGTGAGGGGACCTACAATTGTCTACAGAAGGGTTGTGGCTCTCATTTGCATCGATATGATTGTTTTCCCTCTTCTGATGCCTGATATTTGATCCAGGCGACACCTCGTGATAAAACAGACTGGTGTGCTTCTTCCATGTGGGCTTTGTTGCTTCCCAGCTAGATGGCCATTTGTTTTAACTTCAAGCCTTTAAGACCCCAAAGGCTGTATCTTATAGTAGCCAGGTTTCTTGCATTTACCTTGAAACTATCCTGTGTATATCTTGTAAATACCATCAGCTTTCATCACCACATTTGCTTATGCAGAATTTTGTCTTCAGTGATCATGTCGAGAAAGTGAGCATCACAGAATGCCAGATTATTAGAACAAAGAGTGCTTGCATTGAGAGAGTGCTTGAGTAGAGGTCCAATGTCTGTCTTCTACCTTAATACTTAATATATCAATATATGTACATATACCGATATCACTATCATTATATATATTAATATTTACATATATATATATATTTATACCTCTATAAATGTCTTTTGACTTCTAATTCTCTCCTCTAGTTTCTTTTCTTTTCCTCCTGTCCCACTATCATGTTTAACCTATGTTCGGCTCTCTGTAATCCCTCTTGACTACATTGCACTTGATCAAACCACACTAGGCATTCTGTCCCCTCCACATCATTGATGTTAGATCTCTGGGTGTTCCCTTGTCCCTGGTTTGTTGGCTCCCCACTCCCTTTCCCCCACCTCCTCCTCTCCCATGTCCCCCAAGAACTGTCGGTCCCATTGTTTTCTTCTTGGGATTGTTTATCCTGCCTAACTTATATAGATAGATGGGGGGGGGGGCAGGAAAGCCTATAAAGAGTTCCAGGTATGTCTGCTGACCTTTATGAATGTTTTCCAATAGGGTCTGATGAAGGGCCAACCCCTGTCCCCTGAGTCAGAAGTCTATTTGGGGGGTTTCATGGGGACTTCATTACTGTGCTCCCCTGGCTGCCCTGTTGCACTCCCTCTCTGTTTTGCCCTGCTCTGGGGTGGGGGGTGGGGAACCTGGCATACTTTTCACACGGTGTCTCCAGTTCTGTCCCCTATGGTCTCGTGGTGGGTCAGCCCTATAGTCCTCTCTGGGCATTGGCTGCTCTGAGCAGGGATGTTGTCCTTGGGGCTTGGTGGGCCAGGATGAGATTCTCTCTCTCTCTCTCTGTCTCTCTCTCTCTCTCCCCTTCCTACCTACCCCCCTCCCTCCCTGTGTTCGTCTGGGTAGACTAGAGAAACAAATCCACAGAAAATCAAATGTATATAAGAGAGAGTTTTATATAAAGGGTATGTGTACAGTAAGAAAGCATCCAAACCCAGTGCTGTCCAAGCCCACAAGTCCAACATTCACCCATATGTCCAACACCAATCCACAAAGTCCTCCTCCATCTCACAAAACACACACAATGATGCCGACTGCAGGAGGAAAGCCGAGTCAGTGAACGTGTAAGCATCTCAGCGCTGGCAGGGGTGTCCACATGGGTGCTCCAGCTTGCCAGCTGAAGCAGGGAACTGCCTAAGGCAGCTGCACCCTGGTCCAACCATCACAAAGCAAGGGACAAGAGAACTGGAAAGGCGAGGCTCACTGAGCCATTTATCTCTCCGCCCTTCAATAATCCCACATGTGTTTACCGGCCAGGTTGGCACAATAAACCTTAACTGTCTCACTCCCTCTTACCTTGCTGCCTGTGCTCTGGGCAGAGCCACCATTCTCCGCAGGCTATGTTTACAGTGCTGTCCTCTGCAGTACATTCTTCCGGGGAGGGGATCAGCGTAGCTTGGTTTGGGGTTGGCCCCGCCGTCCTCTCTGTTAGTTTGCTGCTCCCTGCGGTATGTTTCCCACAAGATACAAGCCAACCAATTTATCGTACTTTGTTATAGAAGCCTTAGAAAGCCAGTTCAGATCCCAGTGAGGTGAGTCTAAGCACCTAAGGTCTACAAATCAAGGGTGAGTTTTTCTGTAGAAGCACTGAAGAAGGTACTCTGTCCAGAGCTAAGGGCTGTTTGGCAAACTCAGAGTTGCCTGAACCAGGAAAAACACGAGGAAGGGATTGTCCATTGACCCCAGAAATTCCACAGTATCATTTTCTTCAACATCAGAAGAAAAGTCATGTTTCAGTTAATCACAATTGAGCTTAGTGACAAAGAACTATGGGAAGTTGATTCCACCGCAGGGTGACGCTGTAAGACGGCGTTGAACAGTCTCCTATGGTTTCTAAGGCTGTAAAACATCATAGTATCAGATTGCCACATCCTCCTCCTGCAGAATGACTGGTGGGCTCAAACCACAGAGCTGTCAGTTCATAACTGGGCACTTTAACCAGTGTGCCACCAGAGTTCCTCTTTGGTGAACAGCAAGCACAATGAGACGTTTGCATCACCCAGGGCCTCCACGAGAAGGAAACAAAAATCCTACACAACTGGAAAATGCTGCAGGCAAACACAGAAACTAAGACAGGACCCTAGGGTAGGGGGTTCGAGGAGGCAAAGGAAGGGAAAGAGGGGAGAAAAGGGATCTTAGGGAAGCTTTGGCTGAGGCTTTGAAAAATCAAAACAACAAATCCACTGCCCTTAAGTCCTCTAGAGGACAAGATAGTCCTGCCCTGTGGGTTTCTGAGACGATAACCGTTCACCGGAGTAGAAAGTCTGGTCTCCCTTCCTCAGACGTACCAGGGGTTTCAGATGCTGGCCTGCCAGTGAGTAGCCACTGTGTAGCCACGCCATCTCCAGGGATCATGAGGCTTTGAAGGGAGAGTTTGTCTGAGTGGTTAAAAGGTGACGGCATTCCAAACGTTTTAAGAGGTTTTGTGCCATCTTGTAACAAGACTGGAACATTTTGATTTTAAGAAAGGAGTCTGAACTCTGACAGACCCATCTGGGGTTTCAGAACAAATGATTATCTATTCATTTCACCAGACTCACTATCATTCAGTTGTTTACAACTGATGGTGTCCCAAGGGATCAGTGGAACTTCTCCTGTGGGTTTCTGAGACTGTAAGTCTTTTTTTTTTTTAATCATTTTATTGGGGACTCATACAGTTCTCATCACAATCCATCCATCCATCCATTGTGTCAAGCACATTTGTACATATGTTGCCATCATCATTTTCAAAACATTTTCTTTCTACTTGAGCCCTTGGTATCGGGTCTTCATTCCTCCTCCCTCCCCCACCCTCCCGTGATAATTTATTTTTAAAAATTTCATGTCTTACACCAACTGCTGTCTCCCTTCACCCACTTTTCTGTTGTCCGTCCTCATGGGAAGAGATCATTGTGATTGGTTCCCCCACCTTCCCCTTCCCCTCCCGGTATGGCTACTCTCATTAATGGTCCCGCGGGGTTTATCTGTCCTGTATTCCCTATGTTGAGAGCTCGTATCTGTACCTGTCAGAGTACAGGCTGTGGTCTAGCCAGATTTGTAAGGTAGACTGGAGCTCATGACAGTGCAGGGGAGGAAACATTGAAGAACTAGAAGAGTGGATCTCAGCCTTCCTAATGCCACTGTGACCTTTAATACAGTTCCCCATGTTGTGGTGACCCCCCCCAACCATAAAATTATTTCCGTTGCTACTTCATAACTGTACTTTTGCTACTGTTCTGAATTGGGCGACCCCTGTGAACGGCTCATTTGACCCCCAAAGGGGTTGCGATGTAAGGTTGAGAACTGCTGAACTAGAAGAATGTTGTATGTTTCATCGGTGCTATGCTGCACCCTGACTGGCTCATCTCCTCCCCAGAACCCTTCTGTCAGGGGATGTCCAGTTGCCTACAGATGGGCTTTGGGTCTCCACTCCGCACTCCTGCTCATTCACATTGATACGATTTTTCGTTCTGGGTCTTTGATGCCTGATACCTGATCCCATTGACACCTCTTGATCACACAGGCTGGTGTGTGTTTCCCTGTGGGCTTTGTTGCTTCTCAGCTAGATGGTCGCTTGTGTGCCTTTATAAGAACAGAAGATCTCATCTCTCTCTCACAGAGCAGCTGGTGGGCTCAACCAGCTGACCTTGTGGTTAGCAGTAAAGCACGTGACCCACTGTGCCATCCGGGTTCCTTACTTATTATATAATAACTCTTATTCCTGGTTGCTGCTATTCCGTTCCTAATAAAGGTGAAGAGACACTTGGAGAAAACTCAATATAATTCCATGTAACTTACACTGTTCATATAATTTGCACCATGAGAAGTATAAATATTTAGTACAACACAAACTATTTTAAATAACGCCAACATGCACTACCTCTATCTCAGGGAACCTAACACTAAATTAAGGGGGGGGGATGGGGAAACAAAGAAAAAAATTCAAGCCTCTGGTTGCAATATTGAAAGCTTCTATGTTCAAAATATTGAATGATGCAAGAATCATCAAACGTAGATGGAAGGATACACAAAGTCCCTGTACCAAAAAGAACTAGTTGGCATTCCACCATTTCAAGAGGTAGCATCTAAGCCAGAAGCATCGGTGTTGAAGGAAGATGTTCAAGCTGCACTGAAAGCATTCGCCAACAACAAGGCTCCAGGTGGAAGCATTTCCTGGTCTGTGCCAAGAAATTTGGAAAATCGCTACTTGGCCAACTGACTGGAAGAGCTCCATGTTTGCAACTTTCCAAAGAAAAGGTGACCCAAGACAATGCTCCAATTATAGAACAATATATTTGATATCACATGCAAGTAAAATTTTGCTGAAGATCATCCAACAAAACTTGCAGCAGTACATTGACAGGGAGCTGCCAGAGGTTCCTTCCTGACTCAGAAGAGAACATGAAAAAATAAATATCATTACTGATGTCAGATCGATGTTGGCTCAAAGCAGAGGCTACCAGAAGGATGTTTACTGTTGTTTTATTGACTCTGCCAAAGTATTTGACTGTGTGGATCAAACAATAACAAACTATGGATAACCTTGAGAAGAATGGCAATTCCACAACACTTCATTTTGCTCATGCTGAACTTGTACATGGATCTAAAGGCATTTGTGTGAACAGAACAAGGGAATAATGTATGGTTGAAAATCACAAAAGGTGTGCATCAGGGGTGTATCCTCTCACCATGCTTATTGTGGTACTTACATAATTTCATGTCAACATGAAGATATATAAAAGTGTAGGGGTGAAGTTCAGCCTGTCAATCAGGTCTCACTAATGACCTCACATGGAGGTGCAACCAAGATATATATCTCTCTGGAGGCCAGTCTCTCCTCTCTCCTCTGCGCTCCTCTTTTTCTGTCTACCTTGACCTTCCTGCTTGCTGCCCATCTTGTGAGTTGCTGGAGCCTTGGATGCACATGGCTTTGCACCCACCAACCTGTGAGATTCCTGCATTCTGCATCTTCGTGAGTCTGAATAGGGACTTCCGGACTAAAACCATCCCTATGGACTTGAGTTGGACTGGGCTGGAATGTTTTCTTGAAAAACAGTTACTTCTTGATAGAAAGCTCTTTCTTACACATATATGAGTGTCACTGGATTTGTTGCTCTAGTCAACCCGGCCTAACACACTCATTCAATCAGTAGGCTGAGCAACTCATAAGAGAAGCTGGATTATATTAAGAAGACTGTGGCATCGGGATTGGAGGAAGGTTTAACAACCTGCAGTTATCAGGTAACACAACCTTGTTGCTGAAAGTGAGGAGGACTTGAAGGACATGCTGATGAAGATCAAGGATTGCAGCCTTCAGTGTAGATCACAACTCAATGTAAAGAAGATCAAACTCCTCACAACAGGACAAGTAAGTAACATCATGATAAATAGAAAAAAGTTGAAATTGTCAAGGATTTTGCCTTGCTTGGATCCACAATCAGTGCTCATGAAAGCAACAGCCAAGAGATCAAATGACGTATTGTGTTAGGTCAATCGGCTGCACAAGACCTCTTCAGAGTATTGAAAAACGGATGTTACTTTGAGGACTACAGTGCACCTGACCCAAGCCATGGTCTTCTCCATGGCCTCAGATGCATGTGGAAGTTGGCTCTGAGTAAGGGAGACTGAAGAATAGATACACTTGAAATGTGGTGCTGGAGAGGAAGATTGAAAGTACCGTGGACTGCTAAAAGGACAAGCAGGTTGGTCTTGGGAGAAGTAAGGCCAGAGTGCTCCTTGGGGGCAAGGATGGTGAGATTTTGTCTTACATACTTTGTATATGTGATCAGGACGGACGAGTCCCTGAAGTAGGACATCATGCTCGGTAAAAGTGAAGCCCCTCAACAAGATGGATTGACCCAGTGGCTGCAACAATGGGTTCAAGCATGGGAACAATTGGGAGGAGGGTGCAGGACCATTCAGTGTTTCATTCTATTGCGCATAGGCTTTCTATGGGGTGGAACTGACTCAATGGCACCTTATCACGACAACTAGGGTTTTGGTTCATACACTCATGGGCAGGGGGGATTCCAAACAAAACATGTTTACACATGTCTGCACCAGTGGATGACTGCAGACAAGTCCACTTGTATCAGTCTCCTTAATCAAATCAAATCATCAAACTCACTGAGATGAGTCCATCACAACTTGTAGCCATCCTGCATGAAAGGGTAGAACTGTCCCTTTATGGTTCTAAGATTAAATTTTTATAGAAGCAAACAGCTTCATCCTTTTCCCAAGGGGCTACTAGTGGGTTTGAACCACTGACCTTATGGTTAGCAGCCCACTACACCACCAGGGCTCCTTAGGGCACCTGGATTTTTTTAATCAAAACTGGCTTCCAACCTGGGCCACTTAAATTCCAGCTTAGCTCAGAAGATTATGGAGATTGTGTTTTGGGGATTCAAGAAAAGTGATCTGATCTATGTATTAACTCGCAATTAAAAAAATAATTATGTATACATATAAATCACATCAGCATTATCAGATATATGACAAAGTACTAGACCATACTATCTGAATTTTTTTTAAAGCACATGTATAATTAGTAAAATCTCTAATCATTTCTTTCTCTTTCTGAACAAATTATTAGCCTGTGATTGTTATAGTAATGGGAACTTGATGGACACAGGACAATCCTGGGGACATACTATCCTAAAAATCAAGGGAAACTTAAGACTTCATTGGTGAGAAAAAAGCCGGTAAAATTGCCCCGAGGAGGGGGAAATGTTTTTAATCCAGCTATGCACCTGCTCATTCTTCGAGAACAATCAGGGTTGTCCTATAAGAATTTGCTTAGAAAATATTACGCATCCACCCTACAACCCTGTTCTTCCCCTTTCAGATTTAGTTTTATTCCCAAAACTCAAGTAACATTCAAAAGTGACACAATTTGATTCCTCTGGGTTGCCAAAATTGCAAATTTTATGTGGTGTAAACCAAAGGTGACAGGATTCTTTGGGGGAAGATTAGAGAGATAGAAAGGCTGACACTGAAGCCTATAAACCTATATGCCGGATATGTTGAGAAATTATAAATTCACATTTTGATATTTTTGTTCAGTAAAGGTTTTCATTATTCTGTAGCAATACTTTTTGACTTATTAAGTGGGGGAGGGGTGTACTCTTAAGCACAGGTAAGATTCTTCTGAAATATAACTAAACACCACAGAGGATTGACTTTCTGGGTTTGAATGGTTATGACCATAGTTTCAAGGAATACCTAATTCAACTAGCATAATATAGCCCATAATGAATTGCTCCCAGGATGGGGAGTAGTGTCTATGGTTTTCAAATCTTGTAAGCAGCCATCTGACATATAGCTTATTGGGCTTCATTAGTCTAAAGCAAAAGAAAAATCAACAACTAACAAAAAGACTCAAAGAAAAGAATATTCGACAGAACTAATACACTAATAGTTTCATCTATTATCATCCAATAAGAACAATAAATAGACTCACCAATCCTCATCTACACTGAGATCAGAATAACTAAGTGGTGATTGGTCACCACTACCATACATTTGTATCAGGGTCAACGTAGATAGACCCTAATAGAATGAGAACAATGTGGAATAGAACTTTAAATTCCTAAAACTAAACAAACGCCAGGCCTACTTGACCAGTTGAGACTGGAGAACTCCCTGAGATTACTGCCAAACCTTGACTGAAACAAACCCCGGAGGTCACCTTTGGGCCAACCTGGCCCACAAAATAATGAAGATATTTCTGCAGTATTGTGCTCCCGTGGCAGTTAGTTTTTTGTTTTTGTTTTGTAACTTAAAGATGTGTGAAAGTGTAGCGGTGGAATCCAATCTATCCATCTGGTCATAGCCTGATGATTCCTCCTCGGAGGTATGGCCTTCTTATAAGCAGGGAGACTAGGAACCTCTCTCTCTCTCTCTCTCTCTCTCTGCCACTTCGCCTTCCTGCCTGCTGGAACTCTGCCTACCTCCAAGACCCACCGGCCCTGAGCACTGTTGGCACCCTGCCAAGTTCCAACTGGTCTTGGATCCACGTGACTACACTCACTTCCCTGGGACCTTCCTGCCTCCAGGTCATTGTTCTGAAATGCCAGCCTGCAGTTACGTAAGTCCAAGGAGGGGCTTATGGACCAACATTAGATTTATAGGCCTGCCTTGGACTGGGTGGGGATGCCTTCTCAATATAAGGTTACTTCTTGATATAAAGCTCTTTCTTTTCTTAATTTTAATAAATTATTTTATTGGGGTCTTTTACAGCTCTTGTAACAATCCATACATTCATTGTGTCAAGCACATTTCTGTATATGTTTCCATCATCATTCTCAACACATTTTCTTTCTACTTGAGCCCTTGATATCAGCTCTTCATTTTTCTCCTCCCTCCGTCACCCTCCCTCATGAACCCTTGATAAATGATTATTATTGCCATACCCTGCCCACCGTCTCCCTTAATAAAGCTCTTTCTTATACATATGTGATTGTCACTAGATTTGTTTCTCTAGTCAACCCCTGCCTTACACAACTCCTTTTCTTTAAAAAAATCACTCATAGGGGACCCAATGATCACCAATTACTTTAAACAAGATGAGCGCGTAACGATACAGGGAAACTAGATTAATGGAAATGGAAAAATCAGAATGGAAATAATATGTTCCTGCATTGTGAAGATGGTAACTAATGTCATTGAACAATTTCTGTAGAAACGACTGAATGAGGACCTGAATTTTAATAAATGAATCGATAAATGAAAGAAACAACCCAATTGAAAAATAAGAAAATTATATGTACAGGCAATTTAGGGGTGGGGGGGACCTTGATGGCCAATAAACATATAAAAGACACTCTGTCATTACTAATCATGAAACTATACATTTAAAAACAGTAAGCATTGTGAGGATATGGAGGGAACCTTGGGAGGTAGCAAGTATGAGTTAGACTGCAATCTCATGGTCAACCGTTCAAAACCACCAGCAGCTCCTCAGGAGAAACGCTGGGCTTTCTACCCCTGTACACAGTTCCAGTCTTGGAAATCCATAGGCATTGCTAGAAGCTAGCATTGCCTCAATGGCAGTGAGTTTGGTTTTTAGGTGAGGCTATGGAGAACCTCGACTTCCTCCACCTCACCTGTGCCTCTGCCAGTAACATAAGTAGGGGTGCAGTCATGTGCATAACCCACCGTCGGTCACTTTATCCTGTTGTTGTGGCATGTGTTATACCGTGATTCTGATTACTACACACTCGTACAGAAGTCAGCAAACTTTTGAGATGAAAGAGCCAATCCTGTCCCTCAACACCATTTTAAAATGATCCAAAAGCCATCGATATCGATTTACAAACAAATGAAACCACTAGTATCTGAATAACATCCTTTACATTTTTTCCCAATTTTGCTTCAGAGGTCCATGCGCCTACCAAAAGAGCTGCATGTGGCCCAAGAACCACAGTTTGCTGACCGCTGCTCCAGTGGTTCAAACACCAGCAAGGTCACCGTGGTAGAGAGATTTTAGCAGCACTTCCAGTCTAAGACAAACTAGGATAAAAAGACCCGTTGATCTACTTCCAAAAAGGTGTCATTGAGCACTTAATGGACCGGGACAGAATATTATCCAGTAGAGTGCCGGAAGATGAGCCCGGGGTTGGAAGTCTCTCCAAATACAAAATTGCCACAGCACGGATCTTAAACATGCCAATGATCACGATCTTAAACATGCTGCTGATCATGGTGCGGATCATGTTGTTACTCAGAGCCTCTCTGGACGCTGGAGGTAACATGATGCCAACAAACAACAGGCACAGGTGAAGATGCCTATGTTCCGAAACACAGCAATCCTACTTCTGACGTATGGCAGCTCTTATTAATGATTGCAAATCCCAAGTTCGGCACTCACTCTTCTCATCTGGAGGAAGGTGTGTCTGTGTCCCTTAGCCTTCAATCTGGGGGGCTCGTGACCTCTTCCATCAATACGTTCAGTGCAAGTGATGCTCCGTGACGTAAACGGTCCTACTGCTCCTACCTTGTTTCTGGGGACATTCGCTTTAGAGCCCCGAGTCCCCAGCTAAGAATCTGATACCCAGAAGACAGGCATCAGAAGACCCAGAACAAATAATCACATTGATGCAAACGAGGTGGAGGGAAGAGGCAGAGTGGAGACCCAAAGCCCATCTGTAGACATTTGGAAATCCCCTCACAGAAGGGTCACAAGGAAGGGATGAGCCAGCCAGGGTGCAATATAGCACCGATGAAACATACAACTTTCCTCTCATTCTTTAATGCTTCCTCCCCACCCCCATGATCATGACCTCAGTTCTATCTTACAAATCTGGCTAGACCAGAGCATGTACACTGGTACAGATAAGAGCTCTTGACACAGGGAATCCAGGACAGATAAACCCCTCAGGGACAATAATGAGTGTAGCGATGCCATGAGGGTAGGGGGAAGGTGTGGGGAGAAAGAGGGAACCAATCACAATGATCAATGTATCACCACCACCACCCCACAAGGGGGATGAACAACAGAAACATGGGTGAAGGGAGACAGCGGCCAGTGTAAGAAATGAATATAATTATAATTTATAAATGATCAAGGGTTCGTGAGGGAGGCAGAGTGGGTAGGGAGGGAAAAATGAGGAGCTGATCCCAAAGGCTCAAGTAGAAAGAAAATGTTTTGAAAAGGATGATGGTAATGTATGTACCGATGTGCTGGACACAATGGATGTGTGGATTGTGATAAGAGCCCCAGTAAAATGATTGATCAAAAAAAGGAAGAATTCTGATACCTTAAGATGCTGGAGATCTAAAGACAGGTGTTCAGGGTAACAGCATCCATGGAGATCAGTCTTCCTGCATCCCCACCACACCACCAAACCAGGCCGTCTCAGACCCCTAGATCATCCTAAAGGGGACCCAGAATGGAAACAACTCCCAGGTGAGTCCTCACAACGTTCCCCAGGCACAAAAGTGTGAGACCTAAGCAAATGGTGATTGTCTTAAGCCACTGCATTACGGGTAACTTATCTCACAGTCGCAAACCACTTGCTGGCTACCCAGCAGAAATACATGCGTTTGTACATCAAAAACATGTACAAGAATATTTGTTATGTTATTGTTTGTAACAGCAAAAAAAAAAAAAAAAGAAATCTAAATCTCCATCCAGGAAAAAAACAAAAGATTTTAACCATTGCGATGTGTTCGCACAATGGGTTGTGTTGCAGCTGTGAGAATGATGGCATGGAACTCTATGTGTCAACGGGGACTATTTCAGAATAATACTAGGCCCCAAAAATTAAGCTGAAGATGGATGCATGCAGATTAATAGCTAAACTAACTAACCAACTGCCATCTAGTCAGTTCTGACTTGCAGTGACCCTGTAGAATTATTCCCCAGGGTTTCTGAGGTCGTAAAGGTTAACAAAGGAGATAACCTCATCTTCTCCCACTAGTGGCCGGTGGTTCAAATTGCTGACCTTGAACTTAGGAGCAGACCCACTCTACCACCAGGAAAATACTTGGTGCCATTTATGGAAACTTTTACTTGATACAAAATATCACAGGGGAGCTTCAAAACGTTCATGGGAAAATCCATTATCTTTCATTCCATTGTTCTACAGAGACTTTGTAACCCTGGCATATGGATGCCTACGTATATGGGAGCAATAGAACCGCACGGCAGAATAGAACCGCACGGCAGGGAAAGCCGGACAACACTGTGGTGGTTGCCTCTGGGAAGACAGGAGGGTAGAGACGCGATGGGGAAAGGTTCACAGAGCACTTCAACTATCAACTTCTTTTATTTTTTTTAAAGACAATCTGAAATAAATAAAGACAGAGCTGAAATATGTTCAGTTCTGATACAACTGAAAGGTGGATCCTGCAGAAAGGATCTTTCAAATATGTAGCAGCTGCTAAGATACAAGCAGGAGAAAGATACATCAGCCTGCTTCTGTAAAGATCGACAGCCTTAGAGACCCCCTGGGGCCGCTCTACTCTGTCTTCCAGGACTGCGGGGAGGTGGAGTCTACTCTAGGCCAATGAGAAGGAACAAAGATACACGTTTTCCAATGACATGAGACATACTGAAAACACGATTTCATTCTTAATCATGAAAATACACATTTAAAAGGTAATAAGGTACCATTTCTCAAAAAAAAAAAAAAAAGTCCACAACAGTAAGCATTGATGAGGATATGGAGAACCAAGAATTCATCCGTGTCAAATGTGTCTCTGCTGGGGAGAATAATGTGGTGATATGTAGGAATGTTGATGACCAGCAATTAACTTATTATATCATTGTTTCTGACAGGAAAAAAAATTGTGGTTTGTATGTTACTGTGAAGTGAAACCACAGTATTTAGTGATGGGGGGGCGCTTCAAAAGTTCATGGGAAAATGGAATTGAAAAATAATAGAGTTTTTCCACAAAATTTTTGAAACGTCCTCATCCTTGTACGACACAGTTTCCTGATGACAACAGGAAGAGAAGAAAACTATGCCCCAATGCAGAGCCACTCGTCATTCCGTGGTGTAGCTCTCCCCTCCTGCAGGAAGACTCGGTTTTATCCCTGACCAGTGCACAGCATCCTGAGGCACCACCAGTCTGTTGGGGAAGGTTATGATGCTGAACAGGTTTCAGAAGAGCGTCCAAACTAAAATTGACTAGGGGATAAGGCCTGGTGAGCTACTAAATCAACCAGTAAAAATGCTATGGATTACAACTCCTTGATTCCCCAGTCAGCATGTTTTGTGTTTTTAAAGCGATGGTAAAGTTAATCACCAACTTTATATGGAAAAGAGACCCCAGATAAGCAAAAGAACAAAATAGGAAGCCTCATACTTCCCCATCTCAAAATTGACTACCTAACCACAACAATTAAATCAGCCTGAGATTAACACATCAGCAAACCCATGCACCAGGGAGCAAAACGGAAACATCAGAAATAAGTTACTCCACCTATGGACAGCTGATATTTGGCAAAAGCTGAAACTCATTCAATGGGGGAGAAGATAGTCTCTTTAATAAATGATGCTGACAAAATGGCAGAAAAGTAAAACAGAATCCATCATCCACCAGACACAGAAACGAATTCATAAATGATCAAAGACCTAAATGTATAACCTAGAACAACAACAACAAAAGCCGTAACAGGAAAAATAGGGACAACTTATGGACTCTAATACCAAATAAATAAATAAATATCTCCGCCCCCCCAAGACCTCTAGTCAGATGTGACTCACAGGAGTTCCAAGACTGTAGATCTTGAGGGAAGTAGACAGACTCCTCTTCCTCCTTTGCAAAGTCTTGTAGAAAGGCCCCTAGACCCCATTACTCCAAGGGGGACGAAAGTATGAAACTGTCTTAGTCGTAACCAAGTACCTTGAAGGAACGGGGCCCAGAGACTCAGAATCATACGCTCCGTGGACACCAAGGCAAACTGATCGAGCACAGTCCACAAGACAATGTTCTACGTCCACTTGGCTGAGTATGGCCTGAAGTCTTCCATCTACGGTATAACTGCTGGTCTCTCCCTATCTAAAGCAAAGCAGAGTGAAGGGAGTCAAAGATACTTGGAAAGAATTAGTCCAGTGGAGTAATAGATCGTGCAAACATCAGCCGCCACAACCCTGACAAGAAAAATGAACTGGGGCCCAGCTAACACTATCAACTGCTCTGGAAGAGAACACATTAGAAGGCCTTAGACAGAACGGGAGAAAAACTTGGGGGGAAAACACAAAATCATTAAAAGACCAAGCCTACGGGTTGAATAGAGACTGGCAGAACTCCCAAGACTAGAACCCTTAGTCATCTTTCAGGCCCAGAATTGTACTCACCTACAGGACTCAACTGTCAGCCAACCATTAGGCAGGTCTATAACTGCAGTGAAGTATGAATTATTTAATGTGGCTCTTCGAATCCTAGTCCATAACTCCGACCAAATGACCATTTCCCGGTGTGTCTGGGTAAGAGAAGGGGGAGGAAGATACCAATAGAATATGTGATTCCCCTGTGATTGCCGTTCTGCTGGGTATAAGATGAGCCATCTGTGAAGCAGGGTGAGGGGAGGCTATTTTACTCGGCAAGAGAGAACTAGGAGCGGAGCACATCCTTTTGACGCCCAAAGCTCATGCATTGAATGTCCTTGACCAAGGAGGTAGCTTTAACACCAGAGGAGTAACAGCTACAGGACAAAGAGGCAGAGCATGAAACAAAGCGGTGGACTTACCAGTCCACAGAGCAAGTAAAGCCGAGTACCTTTGAGTGGGAGGCTGTTTTGTGGAGTAGGGACCCTCCAGACACTTCATTGAAGGAGCTGGGAGCTGGCCCATAGAACTAGAGCTAAGTCCTCCCACGTTAAGGCTTGTGGTGGAATGTCATGCCCTTTGGCCATTTATTGGCAGCTGTAAAGGAGCTTTATAACATTGCATGAGCAATACAGAGGCCAGTGGGCTAAAAGGTCAAAGACCAGAGAAAAACACCCATCCGCTGCCCAGAGTCATACCTGAGAAAAGACTGGCCTATCTGAACATTAGTATCCTAAGCATTTGTAACTTGTTAACTTCTTTAACAAGCCCCATCATTGAGTATTGTCTGTGAGCTTTGTCTATGCTAATTCATTACAATGAATTATCAAACTCAGCTGAAAGTACAGAAGGCTGTGGGAAAGTGGATGTCAGAAGTGAAAGGATGAAGCGTGTCTGACCTCAATCTCCTAGAAGTCTGCCTTTGGTGGTGCTGATGTGGAGTTCAACATGCCTTTCCCCTGTGGCGATGGAGGACCCACACAGCACCCCCACATCATTGCATTTTCTTCTACAATAAAATTAGGGAGGTAAAACTCAAACAAACCAAACTGACTGCCATCGAGGCAATTCTGATTCATGGCAACCCCATTGGACGGAGTAGAACTGTCCCTGTGGGTTTCCAAAACTAACTCTTTACAGGAGTAGAAAGCCCAGTCTTTCTCCCGCATTGCACCTGGTGGTTTCAAAATGCAGGCCTTGGCATACACAGCCCAACAAATACCCTATACACCAGCAAGGCTCCATAGGGGCATATGAAATCCTTAGAATAATCAATGATTTGTAACCAAAAGGGCAGTATATGCCCAAGGACACAGCTCAAAGACAGGAAATGCTAGGAAAGGAGAAGGACTGAAAACGTGAGACTGAAGGGCCTACACAAGAGGACACAACAAACGCTGTACGACTCCACTGCTGTAGGCATGGGCACCAGGATGGGAGCAGGTCCAGTCTTTCAGTCTGCTGGTCAGGGCAGCCAGGCTGCTCGGTAGTCTGACTAGTACTATGGGCCTAATAAACACATTGGTATGAGTTTCTGCAAACAGCCTGGGGATCCAGGCCAAGGGCCATAGAACACTTGAACACTGAACCCAGAATCGTCAAGGTACACAACACACTCCAAAGTTAATACCAAAGGGATGCAATGTGGAAACCCTACTAGGTCATTAGGCTCGACCTCAAACACACCTGTCACCTGAGGACTTAAGACTCAAAAGGTGACTTACTACTTTAATGTCTACCTGGTAGATGTACTATGCTGGAGTACCTGTGTCTGACATTGTCAGTGCATGTTACTGAGAGTTTCGCCTGACCACCAACTCCCATTGTGTAAATAGTGTCCAATCACATAAGTATTGATTCTGTACACGTAGTGTGATTTGTAGTTAGCTTATATTTGTGCAATCTCCCTTTCTCAATAGTGTTTTAAAATTATTACCATGGGCTAATCAATGACACTGTAAACACAAGGTCCTTATGCTCTGGGGAGATGATTGATAAGATTCTCTACCATAAAATAACAAGGAGGTTTCTTTTTTTTTTTTATCATTTTATTAGGGGCTTATACAACTCCTATCACAATCCATATACACATCAATTGTGTAGAACGCATTTGTACATTCATTGCCCTCATCATTCTCAAAAAAATTTCTCTCTACTTAAACCCCCGGCATTAGGTCCTCATTTTTCCTCTCCCTCCTCACTCCCTCCTCCCTCATGAGCCCTTGATAGTTTATAAATTTTTATTTTGTCATATCTTGCCCTGTCCGACTTCTCCCTTCACCCACTTTTCTGTTGTCCGTCCCCCAGGGAGGAGGGCACATATTCTAAGGTAAACCAGAGATAGATAGAAAACATAGATTCGGGAATGGGTTTTGGACTTGAATTTAATCATAGTTCCAATCTAAGAACCATTAGTTCTCACCTCGCTCTGCTCAATCCTCACCCTGAAGAAGGAAACACAGAAGATGTGGGGGCTATAGCAAAGTGTGGTGAAAAAATTAGATGGTCCCCATCTATCAGAAAGAGTAGCATCTGGAGTCTTAAAGGCTGTTTTCAAACAAGCAGCCATCTAAGGGAGGTATCAACTAAATCCACACGGAAGAAGCACACCAACATCCACGATCCAAGGATTGTATAATCCAAATCCAAAGGAGTGAATAGTATCAGAACTTAAATTGTGAGATTCTGGTGTGCAGAAGGCAAGCCCAAAACACATTTTCAGGATCTACACAAGGAGTAAGTCTCTGGTAATTTCTCTTTAACCATAATCAAGGGATGGGAATAAGCTGATTATCAGACAGAGTCGTGGAGAGATGGCTATAATAGATTAACATTACAAATCTAACTTGAATGGTTAGCACATTGTTTCTTGATCTCCCTTTTGTGGTAATCATATAATTTCATGCCAACTTCACAGATAAGTACAGGGGTAGAGGCTAGCCTGTTAATCAGGCTCCTTGTGGGCATGGCCTTCTCATGAGGATTCTGGGAAATTCCCATCTTTCTCCCTGGAGATGGGCCACGTTCCCTCTCTGCCTTCATTTTCCTGTTGACAATCCATGTAGAGACTTGCTGAGACCTACGAGGACCCTTTCTACTTCACCTTCCTGGTGACAAACCATATGGAACCATGCTGACACTTGAGCAAGCCATGCGGCTGAGACCTGCCAGAGCCTTGTGATATGTCCACTGGTGTTGGATCTACAAGACTTTGCACCCACCAGCCTGTGGTCTTCTTACATTCTGCATCACTACATGTGCTGCATGAGTCTGAAGAGCAATTTATGGACTAGTAATGGATTTATGGGCTAATATCGGACTTACAGACTTGATCTGGACTGGGCTGGGATGTTTTCTTAATATACAATTACTCTTTGATATAAAGCTCTCCCTTATGTATACTTGACTGTCCCTGAATTTGTTTCTCTTGTCAAACAGGTCTAACACACTCTTGACACACTTTGTGCTTGATCTGGTTTTTAATATTTTCTGTGCTTTTTTTATATGGGAGATTATCTCTGTTGTGTTTTGTCATTTTGGTAGCCTTGTTGACTCTCTGTTATGTATTTTTCTATGCTTTTTGGTGTATGAAACCCAGGATGGATAAATTGATAGAGACAATAACTAGAGTAAGGGTTCTTGGGGGTATGGCCGAGCAGGTGGGGGTGGGAAGATAATGAGGAGTTGAGGTCAAGGAGTTCAACAAAGAAGAAAATGTCTTGAAATTGACTGTGGTAGTGATTGTACAACACTTCTTGATATGATTGAACTGTGACATGGTATGATGTCTAGATTAGGTCCTAATAAAATGGTTTGAAAGAACACGGACAACTCGGGAAGGAAGTGGGATAAGTGATTGACGTGGAAATTGCAATCAATGACATGCAGTAAAATGCATATAAATTGTTAAAAGGAAAGCTGCTTTACTCTGTAAAACTTCACCTGACTCACGATAAAAAGTGAACAACAGCAAAAGCATTGCCCCCATCTTCAAGGTGTTTGTTATGCCCAGGGTATGTTGAGCGTCTTGCAGTTTAGGGGACTCATCTTCCACACTCTAGTGAACATATTCTGTTGTGCCAATTTTCAGAAGTAGATCACCTGGCCTGTCAGGCGTCCTCAAACTACAGCCCACGGGCCACATGCGGCCCGCCGAGGACATTTATCCAGCCCGCCGGGTGTTTTTATCCCATTTGTTTGTTTACTTCAAAATAAGATGTGTGCAGTGTGCATAGGAATTTGTTCATAGGTTTTTTTTTTAAACTATAGTTCGGCCCTCCAACGGGTCTGAGGGACAGTGAACTGGCCCCCTGTTTAAAAAGTTTGAGGACTGCTGGAGAAGAAGCCTGTCCACCATAGGTCACCTTGTGGGTAGTTGAAATACTAATTGCACACCTTCTCGCATCATAGCAATACCCAAGCCACCACAGTATGACAAACTGAAGGACAGGCAGTGGATGGAACGATTACTTGCATGCATCCTTAATTATGTTATTCCATACTTTGCTTCCTTTTAGAAATGCTGTGTACTGTTTTGGAATGCCAGGAAGGGTGCGGATGAGAAGGGAATGGAGCCCAGGGCCACCTTGGACATTGGACTGGGAAGACTTGACAGGAATTAGCCTCCTTCCTTCTGTACTTCACAGTATCAACTTCCTTGAATATATCTGAAATAGCATAAAAGGTACAGTGAAATTCTGTGTGTGGTTATTTGCTCTAAATACCCATTAATGGTATAGTGGGGGGGGGGGCAGAGTTACATGTTGGGCTGCAGTCTGAAAGGTCAGCAGTTTGAAACCACCAGCTGCTCTGTAGGAGGAAGATAGGGCTCTCTACTCCCGTAAAGAGTCTCAGAAATTCACGGGACAACTCTACCTTGTCCTATTGACTCCATGACAGGGAGTTGTTTGAGTGAGAGTAATTCAAAATGTGATCTGAGGATCCATGGTGGGGTTCATACCATCAAAATCACTTTCAGAGTCATACTAGGGCATGATTCGCTTCTTCATTCGCATGCCTGTACCGTCAAGTGTTTCAAAGGTCGCCTGACAAATGTTATTTCAATTGAATAAGCACAGATGTGGATATGAAAATCCAGCCATCGAGTAAACTAGATAGTCCAAAGATTACAGCAGGGTTAAACAATGCCACTTCTCACTTTGTTTCGTTTTGGCAGATACAACTTTTTCATAAAATATGTGTGTTAGGATGAACACGTTCATCTAAAAGTTTGGGGTCTGCCTCAAGGCATCACAGAGGAAAGGCCTGGTGATGCACTTTGGAAAGATCACAGCTACTGAAACAAGTCTATTCTGCGTAATCAGTCATGGGAAACGACTATGATAGTGTGTTTCATGATCAGCCATTGAAAATGACTATGACAGTGTGTTTCATGTTAACACGTAGTAAACTTATTCTTTCCATTATAAATACATTTCCTTAAGTGTTCAGTTTTAACTCTAAAATGATGAACATGTATAGACATAGCCCAGATAAACAAAAGCTCTTTGAAGTCTTCAATAAGTTCTAAGACTGTCAAGTGATCCCAAGACCACATTTGTGACTTATTTGCAGAATATGACAAATCTCCCTTTTTCTAGTCTTCTGTACTTGGCTCTAGGATTTGAGATCACTTCATATACAGCATGTACATCAAGTTCATTGCTTCTAAGTCTACACCCACCATAACTCATGCACCCACTTACTTGGCAGACACACCTGGATTCCTGCCACTATAACCAAGGCCAACGTGAACATATTTGTTCATGTGCAAAATTATTTTGAATGATTTCTCGGGTCTATCCAAGAACAGAAACCCTGGGCCTAAGAGTGTATGTGTATTTAATTAAAATAAGACATATTTTCCAGACTGGCTGTACCTGTCTACACTCCCACACTCCATTTTACACAAAGTTCTCATCCCCTTACAGTCCTGCCGGCACCTAGATCCATTACCCATCCTTCTAACTTGCCATTCTGAGAGCTGACAAATGCTAGCTCTTTGTTCGGGTTTACATTTTAGTGAGCTGGACCCACGATTGACAGACGTATTATCCATTCCAGAATGCTCCTTAGAAGCGAAAATGGTGATACTTTGCCTCACACACTTTGGACACGTTCTTAGGGGGTCAATAAAACGGAGGGTCAACGAAAAAGAGGAAGGCCTTCAACAAGACAGATGGACACAGTGGCTGCCACAACGGGCTCGAACATGGCCATGATGAACATGGCCATGACGGTGAGGCGGGGGGAGAATAGGCACGGCAGTGTTTCATGCTGTCGTTCACAGAATCCCTGCGTCAGAAATGACCGGGCAGCACCTGACGACCACGCCTGAGAGATCCCGATGCAAATCATCGTGCACTTGTCCGTTCAGTTTTCTGCTTCTATCTTTGTGATTTGGAGTTCTTTGAATAGTCTTGATCTGTGCAACTCAAAGTAGAGATTAGCTGCCCCTAAGAACTGTCTGTGAAATCTCAGTCCTGCTGTTTTCACGGAGAACATCTTGCTGTGAAAACAAACCTCGGCTAATCTAAACAGTGTGCTTAGTGACCAGAGTTGATTTACATTCTGGTCAAGCACCTTATCTTGTGGCAGACCGCGCTTGAAACAGCATGGGCCTAGATAGTAAAGATTGTGCCCCCTAGTCTCTCATTTCTCTTTAATGGGGCCTTTGATACCTTTCATTGATCGGAAACCTTTCATTTTGATGTCATTTAATGCCCCTGTCTCTTTTTGTCTAATGTTTTGTACTTTTTAGACCTTGTTTTAAAAGCCTTTGTCATTTGAGAACAGACCGAACATTGGATAACAATATTGAGCAATAATTATGTTAATTTTATGCGGTGTGATGGTGATGTTGTGGTCATGATTGTTTAAGTCTTTATAAAAAATGAATACTTAAATATTTATGGGTAAAATAATGTGGTGTCTTGGGGGAAAAAACAATAACACAAGAGTGTTTCATAAATCCTGGAAAAGCAACTACTTACCTGAATTGGAATCGCCCACAGCTTATAAGAACCACAGCAAGGAAGTAACCTCGATAACCAAGGGGTTATAAGATGGGGGTATGTGAGTGTTAATTATATTCGTCTGTGTTTTATATGTAAATAAGAAACAAGATTGGCAAAATACATTTATGGGCTATAGTGGGATATGTACAAAAGGGCTTATGCTAGATTTTTATGTGTACGTTTCAAAATAAAATAGTCTTTCCCTATGCTAGGTCACACACCAAAAAAACATTCTGATATAGGTTATACAATTAGCTTAATTGTAGCATGAGCATTCATCTGACTGGGATCTATTTCTGTAGATAGTTTAAAGTAGGGATATAGTTTAAAGTAGGAATACAACATTATCTTTCTCCACGTAATTAGTCAGTTGTCGCAATATGATCCACCAAAATCCTTTTTTTTTCTGTTATCTTTCATCTGTATCACTCTATCTGGTGCCTGTAATCATGGGATTATTTTTTAATAACTCTGTTCTTTTGTCTGCGGAGTGTCTTCCTGCTCCAGGACTCCACTCTTTGTTACTATTGCTATTTCATAGTTAAAGTATGAAATGACCTATCATAGTTATAGTATTAGATGCATATAAGTTAGGATATTGGTTTGGAGCTTTTCACAGAGATCAAATAATAGTAGCTGTAGCAAAATGAAAAGTTTATGCCTTTTTCAGGTCAAAATTTCAGGTAGGAGAGTCGTTTATCCACACCTGGTCACCCAACTTTCCAAGTCCCATGAACCCTCTAGCTCTTCTGTTCCTTGGAACATGCCCCTGGCCCGCCAGGGAAAGATCAGCTCAGCATTCCAGTAGGTGGTGGGGAAGGATGGAGCGGAGAACAAGAAACTGCCTTTAAAGAATGTCAACCCCAGAGATCTTGCATTTCCACCCACAGTCCATTGTCCAGAATTTGGTTATAGCACACATCTAACCGCAAGGGGTGCTGGAAAATGCGGTAGCAGGCTGGTTAGGTGTTGAGCTTGACTAAAACTGGGTGGGTAGGGGTTGTATATAAGATACATTATTCTTGGGTGCCTTAGAGGTTATTTTAAATGTATAGCAACCCTCTGAGACGGAGAAGAGCACTCCATAGGGTTTTCTAGGTTGTAATCACCATCCGAGCAGATGGCCAGGCATATCTCCCATGGAGCTGCTGAGTGGGTTTGAGCTGCCAACGTTTCAATTCCAAACAACCCTGTAAGGCAGAGTAGATGTGTCCTTCTGGGTTTCCAAGACTGCAGTCTTAATGGGAGTAGAAAGCCTCATCTTTCTCCAGCACAGCAGCTGGTGGTTTTGAACTGTCAACTTGGCGGTCCAGAACTCCCTTCAGTTAGCAGCCAACCATTTAATTCCTGACCTCCAGGACTCCTCAGGAAGGATGCAGAAGAGCGAAGAGCATCGGACTCTGACACACTCTTCCACATGTGCTATTCTTTGTCCCAAGCAGCTTTCGGAGTTATCTGTGGACTTTTATTTTTCCACATAAGATGTTGGATGAATTTGTTTACTTCTTTGAGAAATCTATCTAAACTTTTTATTACGATTGCATTTCGTGTATAGGTTACTTTAGGGAAATCATCATCTCTCCCACGTTAACTCAATCCACTCATGCATGTAGAACACCTCTTGATTTTTAAAAAGGTAGATTTCTCAACAAAGTCAAAAAAATTCATTCTAAAGCTTATCTCTTACTCATTTTTGTTAGAATAATCCCTCAATGGTTTACAGTTTCTACCTACTTGTGAATAGTTTCATATTTCTACTGTATGTTCTGGCCAGTAATGCAGTTCTGGAGCAGGGTCACAAAACTGTAGCCCACAGATCAAATCCAGTCCACAGTCCATTTGTAAATGGCCTATGACCTAAAAATTAGTTTTACATTTTAAAATGTTGTAAAATAAATTATCAAAATTAAAAAGATGTGATATAGAAACTATAGAAACGATCACTGAGAAAGCCTAATATATATATAGAAACTATTGCCAAGAAAGCCTAAAATAGTTGGTACTTGGCCACTTACAGATAAACCTTGCCGATATCTGTTGCAGAATTCTGTTGACGCTTGGAAGTTCATCTTCGATCCCCAACCCTCCGAGGACGGTCTTATTAGTTCTGATCACGTTTCTGTTAACTTACATGAGCTCTCCATTCAGTTCATCCGGTCTTCCACAAGTGATGGCCTTCATCGTTTGCATCTGTAGACCTTTTAAAACCGTATCATAGATTCTTGGAGAGGCAATGTGGGAGCCCTGGCAGCACCACAGTTGAATGCTCTGCTGCTAACCAAACGATTTAAACCTCCTCAGCAGCTGCTCCAGGGAGAGCCAGGCCTCTGCTCCCATAAAGAGTTGAGGTAGTAGTTTATTGTGCCAACCTGACCATTAAACACATATGTGGTTCATTGAAGGGTGGAAGGATAACTAGCTCGGTGAGCCTCGCCTTTCGAGTTTTGGGGGCTCTTGCTTTCTGATGGTCGGACCAGGATGCAGCTGCCTTCGTAGTTCCCTGCTAAAGCTGGCAAGGCTCACTTCCTGCAAGACATCCCTGAGGAGAAACCACATGGATCTACCTCGATGCAGCCTTGGGAGACCCCTTCCAGCCCTGAGATGCTTACCCATTCACCGACTCAACTCGGCTTTCCTCCTGCAGTCGGCATCATTGCGTCTGTTTTGTGAGATGGAGGAGGACTTTGTGGATTGGTGTTGGATATATGGGTTAATGTTGGACTTGTGGGCTTGGGCAGCACTGGGTTGGGATGTTTTCTTGATGTGCACTTACCCTTTATATAAAACTCTCTCTTATACATGAGTTTCTGTGGATTTGTTTCTCTAAAGTACCCAGACTAACACAAGAGGATCGCCTAGAAAAAGTTATGGGGAAGCTCTACTCTGCCACAAAGGGTTGCTATAAGCCAGAGTTTGTCTGCACCACACCTCATAGCAACAGCTTTGTCTATTGGAAGAAGAAGTTCTGTAAGAGTATCGATGTTTCATAAATCTGTGAAACTCGTCTTTAAGTCTCTCTGGACCCGGACTTTTCGATAAAAAGACTTCTGATGATCATTTCAAGTTCTCGAATAACTATTGACCTGTTCTAATTTTCTATTCCTTTTTGAGCTTCTTCATCACTTGTGTTTTCCAAATATTTCTCCATTTTGCTCAGGTTTATCAGTGTATGATCATGTGACTATTCAAACTAAGATTTTTATCTTAGAATATTTCTTTATATTTTTTTCTCATGATGTATTTTATTTGCATCTCTATGCTTTTTTTCTTGATGAACTACAATAATTTATCCAAAGAAACAGATTTTGAATTCACCTGCCTGGTTGTGTGTGTGTGTGTGTGTGTGTGTTCTATATTTCCTTGATTTCTACCCTTATTTCATTCCTCCCTTTTTTCTTTTTGCTTTATTGTTCTTTTACAACTTCTTAAATTGAATCCTTGGTTCGTTTGTTTCGCTGTTTTGTGGGAAAATTCATTATTTTCTGAGAAATGTATCTGAAAACATCTTTTCTGTCAGTGTTTTCTCTTAGCTTTGTCTGGAAATTCAGGTGCATAGTATTTTTAGAATCATTTGTGGTTTATGTATATACCATTTTCCTTGATGATATATTCTTTATTCCAGAGTAATGTACAGCATGTAATATCGTTTCCAGACAGAGAACTTTTGCAGTTATCCCTTAGCCGGTGATTTATGATTTTATTGCATGGTTATCGGGGAACATCGTTTGAATGATGCTGAGTGTTTGAACTGAATGGAGGATTACTTTGGGGCCCAGTGCAAGGGCAAGTATAGCATTTTATTTGCACCTATACCTCTGAATTCATAAGTACATTTGTTGATTTTCCTATATGTGTGTTTTTAGTTGTTTGATCTGTGGGTTTCTGAGAAGTGTGTATTAAAACTGACAACTACTGTTGTTTATTTAATAAAGTATATCTTAATGAAAATTGAGGTATTAATGGCATCTAATCCAGTTAGGGTGGTGGTAGGGGTGCTCCCTGGGGAGAAACTGACATTGAGCAGAACTCTGGCATATGAGCCAGGAAAACACCAATGGAGAAAAGCTGGGAAGGGTGCTCCCAGAAGAGACACAAGAGACCAAATTAAGGCCCCAATCATTGTGGTCAGCGCCTCATCCTGCCTGTCCAGGTGCCAGGAAGACCTGAAGTAGCCTCCCTGGGAGCCTGCTCGCCCAGCCAAATCCACAGAGAGCACAGCCCACTTCGAGGCCCTTGCTCACCTCCTCTTCTGGCCCAGCCACTCCTCGTGTATGATAGAACTGAACATCAACTGATAGAGAAAAGGAAGAAGCAGGCCCCTTTGCCAGACTTAGGCTGGTACCCTAGGGAGCACGCCTCTAGAGTTCTATGACCAGGCAAAATGAGAAGCTTACATACGGAGATGGAGTCACGGATCCTGGGAGCAGTGGTAACAGGGATCTGAGCCTCTCAGGCTCCCTCTTCACAGTTCCATCGCATACCTGCTCGAGGGAAAGAGCCTCTCTCACTGAGCAGCATCCTGGTGGGATAGACTGCTGCCCACAAAGATCCAGGTAGAGACTAGGCTCCCAGAGGGACGTGTCCCCCACAGCTCCCACCTCAGAGGCTCAGCGCTCAGTTGGGTTGTTTGACTTTCGTGTTTAATGAAGCTCTCTGTTTTCTGGAGGGATGGAATTATTGGGAGGCTTTGTGTAAGAGTAACAGAAAGGGAGTCACAAGGGAGACTGGCTTGGTGTCACAGAGGTGAGGACAAGTAAGAGTGAGGCCAGGCTCACTGTGCCCATTTGTGAATTGCTCACTCCACCTGCACACATCCATTGCACACTCACTATATACTAGGGACTGTGCTTCTCACTGAGGAAACACTAGGGAGAGGGAATGCAGGCTACATGAACATCTGATCCAAGAACCCTAGAATTGGAAGGGGACTTCAGAAAAGAACTTCAGAGCAGAGGCAACCAGGGAGTTGGGGATTGAGAGGCGGGGTGGGGGGGTGTCATTGCCAAAAATATTTGGATAAAGGTGATCCAGGCAGCTTTTCAAAAGGAGAGTAGTGTGAAACATTCCTAACTAGCTCAGAGACAGAAAGGTTAAGGGGAAAATGGGCAGAAAAGACAAGACTTCATTTGGAGAATCCTGTGGAGCTTTATGGGGAAACTTCCCCATCTTTTGGGGAAACTGGGCAATGGATGAGAGAGGGCAGGGCCCCAGGAGTGAAGAACAGATGTTATGACAGATGTGCTCTGTGGAGCCTTCTGCAGAAAGAGCCATCGTGAAAGTCTTAGAGGAAAGGAGATATCACCAGCAAGGGCACAGGGCATTTTCCCTACTGGTTCCCCAGCCCCACCCTAGCCCAGGATATCTGTTAGCTACCAGGAGCCCTTCTCCCAGGAAAGCAGACTGGCTACCAGAGAACTCAGCTGACCAGAGGCACCACCCACATGCAGAATCAGCTCTTCCAATCCCTGGGCTCAGAATCTGAGGGCTCTTTCGCATGGCACTCATGGGAACTAAAGGTCTTCCCATCAGTCTGAGGCACACCCTGAGTGTGCTATGGTGAGTGAATCCGTGCCATCGTAGCTGGCTCTCTGGGGCTGAAGACTAGGGCTCTGGAGAACCTGGAGCTTCCATCCAGTTCTCACTAGCTGCTAGGGCCAACATGGCCAGATGCCTTCATTGATTCTCAACCAATGGTTCTCAACCTTCCTACTGCCGAGACCCTTTAATACAATTCCTCAAGTTGTGGTGACCCCACCCCCCAACCAGAACATCCTTTTTGTTGCTACTTCATCACTGTAATTTTGCTACTATTATGAAACGGGTGACCCCTATGAAAGTGTTGTTTGACCTCCCAAAGGGGTCATGACCCACAGGTTGAGGACCGCTGATCTAGAACTTAGCATGTGCAAGGCACTGTGCTGCACTGCGTTTCCAGTGTCCTAAGGTTTCAAGACAGGCCAGGACCCCATTTCATAGATGAGGATACGAAAACTCAGAGAGGACCGTGCTTGTCCATTAGATGTTTAGAATCACCCAGATCTGCCTGTCTCAAGGGACTGGGTCTGTCTCCACAGGTCCCCTAGCCCTGATTTTGTGCAGTTCCTAGGTCTGTTGCCGGGAGGAGCCTGAATCAGAAATGCCTGCCCATGCCACTCCAGCACACCCCTCTTCCTTGCATTCTCACCATCCTGAGGCAGGATGCACGTGGGAAGAGATCTGTCTAATGGGCTCCCCACTTTCCGTTAGTATTACTTTCTTATTTGCTCCCTGAACTGAAGATAGCACCCTTCATTTCCCACTGACCCAGGAGCTTCTGAGCCAGGGTGGGGCAGTAGCACTCTAAGACAGTGAGACCTGGGGGGGAAGGGACCACACCTAAGACCAGGGCAGAACTGGTTGCATGGCCAGTACATAAAAGTCTAGGCATTCCCAGAGTGGACTGTGAACTCACAAAGGTATCAAACTGTCTGTTCAACAGGACTCTGCCAGATCCTCTCCTCTGACCTGCTCAGCAGCAGCAGAGAGCCTTTATCCCATGCTGCCCTTCTCATGGTATTACAGAGACCTGGTGAGGATGCTGCCGGGGCCCTGGGCCAGGGCATTTTGTGCCAGCCTCCTGGCTTCATCATTCAGAGGTTCCTGGCCTCTGCTGGGCAACCTTCAGGCAGGACAGGAGGGGTCTATGCCCAGGAAAACTTATAGTTAAATAGTTTAGTGGTTGGTAGTTTGAATCTACCCAGAGATACCCCTGAAAAAAGATCTAGTGATCTACTTCCCAAACTCTGCCATAGAAAACTCTATGGAGCACAGTTCTACGCTAACCCATACAGCAGCACCATGGTCAACTTGATGACCACTGGTTTGTTGATGAGATGCCCATTTATTTATGGTGGGTGTGGGTTGGGGAGTCTGTCTGTGGACTTGTGTCTGTCTGTCCCTCATAGCATCCATCCTCAGTGAAGGAGGGAGGGAGAAAATAAATTTGAAATTCATCTTGGAGTGGGAGGGAGGGGAAAGAGGGATTTGCTGCTCAGGAGAAACTAAGCTTCTCTGTTAAGTGTGACGATAATGGCGCGGCATGATGAAAGTGATCAATGTCTCTGAGTTTATATGTGAAAAGGGTTGAAATGACAAATGCTTTGTTATAGACATTCACCAAAGCAAAACTACACTGTTGGGAGGCAAGGCAAGATGATGCCCAGGTAAGCAGCCCATACTGGGAGTTTCCTGGTGATCAGTGAGCCTGGTGTCCAGGAGGATGAGTGGGAGGATTCTGGTAAGTGAAAAGACCCCCCACGACAACCCAGAGAGCTTCCTCTGCCCGGGAGGTGACCCTTCCCTCCATCTGCCTTGATCCCGAGCCCCAGAGATCAGAGACCTGATCCCTGGGATTTCCTGGCCCTTGCTGGCCTTACTGCTTCTGCACACCAATGCAGTCACAACCCACAGATTGCCCCATCTCCAACCCCCGGCCTTGTCACCACTCCAGGAGCTGTACACCTGCCCTGCCGAGACCCCCACAACCACAGATAGACCTCCACACCACAGCTGACTGCCCACAGCTCTCCCCCAAGGGGGCTACCCCCTTCTCCTATGGTTCCCCTCTCTCCACAAGGCGGCAGTCCTGCCACCAATCTCTGGTCCCTCCCACCAACCAACCCTGGATCCCAGGGGCCAATCAAAAGTCTACCTGCAGTAAGTTTGGTCACCTGTGGCTGCAGAGTCCCTCTGCACTATTGATTGAGACCCCTGCAGCAGCCATGTCTATGGTGCCTGGGCACAGAGCCAACTACTTCCCCAACCCCTCCCAGCCCACAAGAAGCAACAGAGAGTAGTACATCCTTGGTCTGCAAGGCATCCCTCCCCCACATCTAGCCTAACTCTAGAACCCAAGGGATCAGTGACCTGGGCCCTAAGGCTCCCCAGCCCACACGAGCCACACTATCTTAGACCCCAGTGTAGCCACCACGGGCGGTTGGCCCCCCTCAGCCTTATCGCTGCACCCCCGGAACTCCTCCCCTCCCACCACCCACAACAGCAGTGGCCTGTATCACTCCCAAGCAGTGCACCCCACCCACAGCAGTGACAACTGCCCCCACCAGTGCCTGGCACCTCCACCCAGTGGATGCTTTCCCCCAACACCTGCACCAGAGGCAGTGGGGTTGCTTCTGCCTTCACTCAGCACCCCCTTCCCTGGCAGTGAAGCCTTCTCCATTGTTGTCTTCTATTAAGTGCCTTTAAAAAAAGGCTACAAATCATGGCCTGACAGCCCAGACCAACTCAGCCCAGGGGCATACATACAGTCACCAGCCTCACTCCAGTCCCTGAGGCCCCTAACCACTGTTGGCCACTGAGTCGCCGTAGAATCCTGCCTACAGAGCAGTCCAACCCACAGGCAGCCCATGAAAACACCCTTACCAGTCACACAGAAAAAGAGGGCCCTTGGTCTCTGAGAAACAGGGCACCCACCTCTACAAAATTGGCATGTAAACAGCAGCATACAGCATCACTCTTGACAAAAAAACAAGAAAGACAAAACACAACAGCAGAGCTAATGACACTCATAAAAGAATCAGATGTGGATCTGCCACAAAAAGAAATTTTCAGAAGGCAGCTTGGAGTCATACAGGAGATGAGGGAAGCAATGCAGAATAAGGACACAACGATAGAGGAGATGACGTTCATGATAGAGGGGTTGAAGTCCTTGCATCAAAGGGAACTACAGGAGCTATCGGATGAGGTAACAGAAGCTACACACAAGATCACGGATCTCACGAACAGACTAGAGGAGGCAGAGAACTGGACCAGTGATCTCAAAGACAATCAGGCAGACTTCAGCAAACAAGATAATAAAAGAGGTGGAAGGAAACCTGAGATCAATGACAGATGCTATGAAGATGAACAAAATTTGAATAATTGGTCTACCAGAAAGAGACACATGAAGAAGTCGAAAGCTAAACTAGTGAGGGAATTCCTGGAAGCAAACTTTCCCACCTTAATGAATGAGAAACAGACATTCCTACAGGAAGCCAAGAACACGCTAAGTGGAATAACCCAGGAAGAACTCACCAAGGCATATAATAGTTAAATTATACAACTTCTAAGAAAAATGGGAAATCTTAAATTATACAACTAAGAAAAATGGGAAATCTTAAGAGCAGAAAGAGAAAGGAAGACAGTCACATACAAGGGTGCTTAGGTAAGATTATGCTCAGAACTATCAGCAGAAACCATGAAGAGGAGGAGAGAGTGGAGTAACATCTTCCAAAAGCTGAAAGAAAAAAACGCCTGCCCAGGAATCCTCTACCCTGCCAAATTATCTATTAAGATAGGGTCTTCCAGGACAAGGAAACACTCAAATAATATGCCATAAGACACCCAACGCTGTGGGAAATCCTCACTGACTCACTATGGTTAGAAGAACAAGAACAAGATCCACTGAGCACAAGCAAGAGACCACCATATGGACCAGCTCCTTCCAGAAGCCAATGTGTCCATAACAATTACCAAGGTAACATGGCCTCAGAGGAAAATGAGAGATAGGAAAACACCCAGAACAAAAGGCATGAGATGACAGCAATGAAATCCACTGATCATTATAATAACTTTGAGTGCCAATGGTCTCAATTCATACATTCAAAGAAAAAGACTAGCAGACTGGCTCAGAAAACGTAACCCAACAATCTGTTGCCTGCAAGAGACACATCTTAAGCACTCAGACAAAAATAGACTAAGAATAAAAGTCTGGCAAAAAATATACCAGGCAAATGGTAACTTTAAAAAAGCAGGGGTTGCAATCTTAATCTCTGTAAAAGTGGACCTCAAAGTTCAAACCATAAAAAGAGACAAGGAGGGGCACTACATAATGCCAAAGGGATCAGTAACCAGGAACCAGTGAGCATAATAAATATATATGCACCTGATGAGAGATCCACAAATTTCATCAAACTATTCAAAAGATGAAAAAAAAAATCACAGATTCAACAATCATAGAAGATGACTTTAATACACCGCTATCAGAGAAAGACAGATCACTGGGAAAGAAGCTCAGCAAGGAGGCTACAGACGTAAACACTACAATTAAGCAACTGGGCCTAATAGACATAGAGCTTTCCATCCAAACACCCCCCCCCCCCAAAATCACATTCTTTTCTTTCTTGCTCTTTTTAAAAATCATTTTATTGGGGGCTCAGACAGTTCTTATCACAATCCATACATCCATCCATTGAATCGCATTCTCTTCAAGCACTCAGCACTCATTTTCAAAAATAGACCACATGCTGGGACACAAGTCCAGCCTGAGTAAAGTCAAACACATAGAAATTAGTCAGACAGCCTTCTCAGATGACCACACCATAAAACTGGAGATTAATAAAAGGACGACCAGAAAAAGAAGGGCAAACAATTGGAGGATGAATAATGATCTTCTGTGATATGAATGGGTACTGGCCCAGATTAGAGAGAAGTTTAGGATGTTTCTAGAAACTAATGAGAGTTAGAACACAATGTATCAAAACTTATGAGCTACAGCAAAAGCATTTATCAGAGGTCGCCTGATAGCAATAAATGCATATATGAAAGAGGTAGAGAAATTTATGACTGATACACTATCACAAAACCTCCAGAAATTACACCAGAGTCAACAGAACAACTCCTCCAATAGCAAAAGAAAAGAAATAATAAAAATCAGGACAGAGTTAAACCAGTGGAAAGACAAAAGAATGATACAAAAGATTAATGCAGCAAAAACCTGGTTCTATGGAAGGATCAACAGAAGCAACAGACCGCTGGCAAACCTAACCAAGGAAAGGAAGGAGCAAACATCAATAGCCAGGATGAGAGATGAAGCAGGTGGAATCACAACAGGCCCCAATGAGATTAAAAGGATAATCACAAAGTACTATGAAAATCTGTATTCTGATGAATTCAACAACCTAGAAGACATGGACAAATACTTGGAAAAATAATCCCTCCTTAGATTATCCCAGATAGAGGTCAAGAACCTCAACAGACCCGTAGCAAAAGAAGAACTAGATATGGTTATCTAGAAGCGACCAACCAAAAAGCTCCCAGACCAGACAGCTTCACAGGAGAATTCTACCAACCATTCAGGAAAGAGCTGACACCAATCCTTCACAACTTATTCCAGAGCATAGAAAAGGAGGGCAAACTACCAAACTCATTCTACAAAGCCAGTATAACTTTGATACCCAAACAGGGCAAGGATCCCGCAGGAATAGAGAACTACAGACCCATATCTCTAATGAACATAGACGCATACATCCTTAACAAGATATTGGCCAATAGAATACAAACGTATATAAAACATATCATCAACCATGATCAGGTAGGATTCATTCCAGGGATGCAGGGATGGTTTAACATGCAAACATCCATCAATATTATCACCACATTGATACGAAAAAGTATAAGAGTAGCATGATAATATTGATAGATGCCCCCCAAAAGTATTTGACAACATCCAACGCCCATTCCTAATTAAGACACTCAAGAAGACAGGAATGGGAGGAAAATTCCTCAAGTTAATCCAAGCTATCTATGAAAAGCCAACAGCCAACATCATAGTCAATGGAGAAAAGATTAAATCAATGCCACTGAAAAGGGACCAGACAAGGATGTCCCTTGTCCCCTCTTCTATTCAATATCACACTGGAGGTCCTACTTAACAACCTAAGACAGCAGAATGACATTAAAGGTATCCACCTGGGAGAGGAGGAAGTGAAATTATCACTATTTGCAGACAATATGATTCTGTACATTGAAAATCCCAAAAGCTCCACAACAGGAGTACTGAGAGCAAAAGAAGGATAGGGAAGAGTGGCTTGATACAAGCTCAACAAACAGAAGTCTATTGGTTTGCTATATACATCAGACAAGACCAAGGAAGAGGAGATCAAGAAGGCAGTACCCTTCACGATAGCCCAGAATATATTGAAATATCTAGGAATATATTTAACAACAAAAATAAAACCTTATACAAGGAAAACTACAAGACCCTACTACAGGAAACCAAAAGCCACTTCCACAAATGGAAGAATATCCAATGCTCATGGATTGGAAGACTCAATCTAGTAAAGATGTCTATCCTACCCAGGGCACTTTATAAGTTTAACGCTATCCCAATTCAAATACCAAAGACCTTCTTCAAAGAATTGGAAAAACTGACCACCAATTTCATATGGAGAGGGAAGAAGCCCAGAATTAGTAGAGAACTACTCAAGAGGAAGGACAAAGTCGGAGGGCTTACTTTACCTGACTTTCACACCTAGTACACAGCCACAGTGGTCAAAACAGTGTGGTACTGGCATAATGATAGAAACTCAGACCAAAAGAAAAGAACAGAAATCCCGAAATAAAACCATCAGCATATAGATAACTGATCCTCAACAAGGACCCCCAAAAGCATCAAGTAGGAGGTGGATGCCCTCTTTAACAAGTGGTGTTGGAATCAATGGATATCCACATGTAGAAAAATGAAACAAGACGTTTACCTCACCCCATGCACAAGAACAAACTCAAGGTGGATCACAGACCTAGAAGTAAAACTCTAAACTATCAGGACCATCAACAAAGGAATCAGGACAAACCTAAGAACCTTGGCCCAGGGAATTCAAAGGCTAACTGCAATAGGGCAGGTTCCACACACAGGGGAACCTGAAATAGACAAGTGGGATTTACTAAGGATAAAACACCTGTGTGCATCCAAAAGACTTCACCAAGAGGGTAACAAGGCAACCCACAGACTGGGAGAGGATTTTTAGCAATGTCACAACAGACAAAGGGCTTATTACAAAAATCTACAATACCCTCCTTGCCTGCAAAAAGAGGAAAATAGTTAACCCCCCCGAGGAAGTGAGCAAAAGAACTGAAAAGAAGTTTCACTAGAGAGGAGACCCATGTGGCCAATAAAAATATGAGAAAATGCTCCCAATCATTAGCCATCAGAGAAATGCAAATTAAAACAACCATGAGATACCATCTAACACCCTTGAGGTTAGCCCAAATCAGAAAATCAGAGAGCAACAAATGTTGGAGGGGATGTGGCAAGATAGGAATTCTCCTCCACCGCTAGTGGTCGTGCAGATATGCAGTCTCTGTGAAAAGCATTCTGGCGATATTTAAAGAAAATGGAAATTGATCTACCTCATGACCCAGCTATCCCTCTACTGGACATATACCCAGAAGAGGTGAGAAATAAAACACGACCAGTTGTCTGCACTCCGATGTTTATTGTGGTGCAATTCGCAATCACAAAGAGTTGGAAACAACCTAAATTTCCATCAATAGATGAGTGGATTAGTAAACTCTGGCACATACACACAATGGAGTATACACATCACTAAAAAGCACTGGTGATCACATGAAACATATAGTTTCATGGGAGTTGAAGGAAATTATGCTAAGCGTAGTCAGCCTATCACAAAAGGCCAAGTGCAACATGAGTCCCCTGAGGTGAGTATAACCAGCCCAGTAGGGACAGAAGAAAAGCCACTTATCTCACAATGTATGGGTTGAGGCACAGGCAGTTGGGTGGAGGTGAGACCAAACCTAAGGAGGTGCATCTTAATCCAACATAAAGAAAGGGAAATGGGGAAGGACAGGGAGAAATGGGGGGCAGCCAAAAGTGAGATGATGGCATGGGGGGAGTAGGGCACTAACCCCCCCCAGGAGGAGAGTATTGGTTATGTCTCCACAGAGTTGAGAGAGGGCATACAGACCCCACCATGCCACACTAAACCATGGGGGCAGCGTAACCACGTGGAGGAATGCATGAAAAGATTGGGCTACAGGGCTGGCCACAACCAGAGCCAAACTGACCCCTTCCCTAGAAGTATGTGTGACAGACAACAACACTAAACCAACAAGTTGGGGAGAGAGGCAGGCATACCACCCCTACCGGAAGCAAACCAAGAAGAAAAAGGAGAAAGGGACTGTGGGTCTGGACCCCAGATCAGCACACCAAGCCTGGAGGGTGAGGTCTCTGCACAGAGCTGCTAAGGCACAGCAACTGTAGAGTCCACAGCAGCTCATGATATGCCCCTTACTGGAGCATCCTGCCACAGAGGACAGTACTGGGGACACACTGGGGAGGGAGTGCGGTCTGAACCCCCTGCAGTGGAGCAAATCAAGAAGAGAACATAACAGATCAGCAATTGGAGCAAAGGAAGCCAAGCCACAAAGCCCCTAAAGAGCCCCCAAAGTAGACTTCAGGCTAGGAGGGGCAGCTCCCGGAATTCCCCCAGGACCAGTGGGGAGATAGTCATAAAGGTCAGTGGACAGACCTAGAATTATGTATGCTTTTTCCTCTTTTCTTTCTTTTGTCCCCCCTTTTCTGTTTTCATTTTGTTTGGTCTGTGCCCTTATTGGTTTGCCTACTTACAGAAGACAGGCAAGGAAAACAAGCCGGAGGAGAAAGTAATGGGACCAACGGTCCCAGAGGTACTTCAGGGGAGAGGAGCAGGGAAGGGTGTGGTAAACAAACAGTGCCATAGACGGGGGAACAACTAGGGAATTAAAATCAACAACACAGAGGATATAGAGATCCTGGGGGTGTTGGAGCAACAGCAATTTAGTTGATAAGAAGTATTATTAGGCGGAAGTAGGGCGAGCATGATGGTGGGGCATAAGGAAGGTAAAAGGAAACAGAAATTATCTAGGAAGCAAAGCTATGGGTAGAGGTCTAAGCCTAGGTGTGTACATATGTAAACATGTTAATCCATAAATATAGAGGTATTGGCCTATGTAGATATATTCATATGGCAATACACTGAGGAAGTGGATGGACTTTGGGCCTCTGCTCATCCCCTCCCTCAACGCAAGAACACTTTGTTCTAAGAAACTGGCATTCTGTGTGCTCGCCCTCCCGGCACAATCCCTGGAGACAAAATGATTGCATAACCAAATGCGCATTCGTGAGGTGTCATCAGGATCAGGTAACAGGCATCAGGAGATCCGTAACAAACAAACCAACCATGAAAAACCATATCTTTGAGAACAAGGGGACTCGTAGCAGTGAGTCCAAGCACATCTGTAGACAATGGAACACCCCCCCACAGAGGGGTTGCAGGGAAGGGATGAGTCAGCCAGGGCACAGTAACGCACCGATGAAACACACAATATTCTTCTGCTTCCTTGAGGCTTCCTCACCCCTCACTATCACAACCCCAGTGCTGCTTCTCAGTTCTCACTAGACCAGAGCGTGTCCACAGGTATATAGAAGAGATAAGAGCTCATGACACATGGAATCCAGAAACAGGAATAGAAATTGCGCTGCCAGAAGAGGGAACTGATCGCAGCGATCCACACATAACCACATACACCCCTCCAGGGGGAAGAACAACAGAAACCATGGGGGAAGGGGGAAAGCCGTCAGTGTGAGATATGAAAATAATAATGATTTAGAATCTGTCAAGGGGTTACGAGGATGGAGGGGTGGAGAGGGAGGGGGAAAAGAGGAGCTGATACCAAGGGCTCAATACAAAGCAAACGTCTAGAAAAGAATGATGGCAAAATATGTACAAATATGCCTGATACAATCGATGTATGGATTGTAATAAGAGTTGTAAGGGCCCCAATAAAATGATCTTTTAATTAAAGCAAATATATACAAATGAAATACGTTGTTGTTGTTGTTGTTGTACCATGCCATTGAGTTGGCTCTGACCTACAGCAACCCCATGCACAATAGAGCGAAACGCTGCAGGGCCCTGCGCCATCCTCACAGGTATTCCTGTACTGGAGCCCATTGTTGCAGCCGCTGTGTCAATCCATCTCAGCCAGGGCCCGCCTTGTTTCCGCTGCCCCTCCACTTTCTCAAGCATGATGCCCTTCTCCAGGGGCTGCTCTCTCCTGGCAACATGTCCAACGGTACGTGAGACGGAGTCTCACCATCCTTGCCTCTGAGGATGACTCTGGCCTGACCTTTTCCAGTACGGATCAGTTTGTCCTTTCAGCAGTCCATGGTACTTTCAGTGTCTTCTCCAGCACCCCCGCTCAAATTCACTTATTCAGCGTCCAACTTCCACATGCACACGATGCAATGGAGCGTGCCAGCGCTTGGGTCAGGCGCACCTGAGACCTCGAAGTAGCATCCTTCCTCTTCAATAGCCTAACAGGTCTTGTGCGGCAGATTTACCTAGAGCCATAAGTCTTTTGATCTCTTGACTGTGGCTTCCATGAGCCCTGACTCTACATCCAAATGAGACAAAACCCTTGACCCACTTCAAGCTTTTGTTCATTTATCATGATGCTACCTAGTGGTCCAGTTATGAGGATTTGGGTCTTCCGCTATGTTGTAATCCACACTGAAGGCAACAATCCTTGATCCTCATCAGCAAGGGCTTCAATTCCGCCTCACTACCAGCAAGCAAACTTGAGTCATCTGCATACCGCAGGTTGTTAATAAGCCTTCCTCCAATCCTGAAACTGCGTGTGTCTTCATATCCAGCTGGCTTCTCTGATGATTTGTTCAGCAAAATGATTGAACAAGTGTGGCCAAAGAGTACAACCCTGACACACGCAAAAATGCATTCATTGCTTTGAAATCACCTGGCCCAGGTGCCAGGTGAGGGTGGGAGTCGGGGGAGACCCTGTTGATTTTGAGCGGAAACCGTGGCCGTACTCTCTAGGCCTGGCCTCAGGAGCACCCTGTGAGCTGGGCATGGAAAGAAGGGGGAGCCGTGTGAGGACTGGCCCCCGAATCAAGTGGCCTTAGAGGAAGGCTCTGGAATCCTCATAGAAAGAAAACAGGACCGGTTAGATTCTGGGGCTGAGCTGGGTGGGACCAAATGCAGGAACACGTCAGGGGGAGGGATGAGGGTGCTGCAGGAGCCCTGAGGGAATAGGCCCCCCAAAAGGAACTGAGAGAGAGGCAGCCCACCCCAGGAAGTGGAGGAGGGCTTGCGGAATGCTACATTCTGACTGTGACAATATGCATCTCCTATCCCACACCTGCCTCCCTTTCACCCAGACCCTGGCCCAAGCCCTCTTGGTCCCACCTGCTTCAGTCTGCACTTTCTCACAGGTAACACCGCTTCTTCAAGCAAACGGCTGCCTTTCTGTTCTCACAGGCACATAGGTGCTGCCAACATGCAGGAACGCACCCCTGACCGTATCGACTTCCTCTGCGTTCAAGGGCCCTGTGGTTCCAGCAGACTATCGACCCCGTAACCCCGGCAGCCAGAAGAATGTCACTTCCCACCTGGCCCAAGTTTTAGGAGTCTGGGCATTTTTATTACTTGTCGACTTAAAAATCAGCTTCCTGTCCCAGAACTCACACCCCGGCAGAATAACTGTGGCAGTACATATCTCATGCTGTAATTTGGATCCTTCAGGGAGTTGGGAACTTATTTTTTGTTTTATTCTCAGGACCTAACACATAATTTGTTCTTGATCAATATTCCTGAGAATGAGTGAATGAGGCAATGAAGAAATGGAGGAGCTAGCACTGCATATATGATGTCCTAGGAGCCCGTGGGGCTTTGTCTGTGGAAACTGAGTCTTCACAGAAATTGCTGTGGTTCCCATTTGACAAATGGGAAGCCAGTGCTCACAGAGGCTGTTGGCTGCCCTTGGTCACTTATGCAGTAGGGGCCAGACTTATATTCAGAGTTGCCCCATTTCGATCGGCTCCGCGTATTGGAAAGCCTCTTGGGGAAGTTTCTGTAAGGCTGGAGAGGGTCTAGGAAGGGCCTGCCATTAAGACCTTTGCACACCCAGGACTCAAGCCACCACAGTGCATCACCCAGGCCCCCCTGGGTGAAGTATTCCTCTCTGTGTGCTCCACTCCTTCTGGGCTTAAACAGCACGCCCTTCACTTCTGAACGTGAGTGAGCTTGAAATAGCTTCTCTGTCTGAAGGCCAGCTTCGGTGAGACTGGCAGAGTCCTCTCAGTAGCCCTCACATCTGCTGGCCTGCATCTCAGTGCCAGCCTGCATCGAGCTTCCCCCTGGAGGTGGGGCCCTGTGTAGAGGACCCTCCTTGTGACCCCCATGGCAGCTGCTTCTAAAGCATCGGAACTAACGTGAGACCAGCCATAGGGGCTCGGGCTCCAGAACCTGGTGGCTGACTCGCCAGGGCCAGTCAGGGCCGTCGTGGGAAAAGAGGGCGCACGAGTGATGAAGCAGCCTCCCGGGAGTCGGAGTCGGCGAATCCCTCTCTCCTGTGTCTCCCCCAGGCTGGGAGTGATGGAGAAAGCTGTGGGCAGCCCATGGAGTTGCCTGACGTTTGGTGCGATCGTGTGCAGAGAGCTTTCCTCGGGCTCTTCTTTGAATGAAGTATAAACATTCAAGCAGGTCAAGGCGGGTCCAGCGTTGGCGCATCTGGGTGCTTTCCCTGGCTTGCTCAGGGCTCAGGAAGTCCTTATACCCTCTGCCCCCCCACACACACACCCCTGACCCCCACCCCCACTGCTATACCCACAGAGCCCCGGCTCCATCGTAAATGGCACCAAGCCTCCGGAACCCTGGCGTCTCCAAGAAGCCAATGTCCCCTCTGGAAACAGCAAATAACGAACTCTGAACAAGGACTGTCCTTACCCCACTCCTTCATCTTCTCAAGGTCATCTGCGGACTTCTCAAGGTCCCAGGCGTCTCTCACCCCCTGCTGCCACTGGTCCAGACCCAGCAACCCTCCAGACCAGAAGAGGCCCTTCCTCGGGCCCCCTGCACTGCCAGTGGCCCCACCATCTTTGTGTCTCGAGGAGCACGATTT